>NC_090401.1:41111454-41423208 GCF_036365525.1 Heterodontus francisci | reverse complement strand
ATATCCATAATACGATTATAGAAAGAAAACTGCAACTTGCAGATTGTGAAATTAGTATGTTCACCAAAATATAAAGAAACTGCAACATTACAGTAGATATAAATCACAATATATTCTCCTGAAGGATTGTGCTTCAAGTTTACAGACCTTTAATAACCTAAAATGATGGTATAGCTATGCCTCGATTTTAAAATACACATCCATGTTTTCAAATCTCTCCTTTGCCTCGCCCCCTCTCTATCTCTGTAATCTACTCCAGTCCGACAACACCCCAGGGTCTCTGTGCTCCGCCCAACCTGGCCTCTTGAACATCCCTGATTTTAATAAGTCCACCATTGGTGGCTGCGCTTTTAGCTGAAGCTAAAGGCAGCAAAACAAATTGCAATCCTGATAGCATTGTTTTATGTTTGTATGCCATATATAACAATGACATAGCTTTCAGTCTTGAATTTTATCAGATAATTAAGTATCTTCTAGTAAAGAGTTTCCATACTCTGGTGAATTTCCTCTGGAGCCTATAAAATCTTTTCAGGTGCAATACCCTTTATTTGGTTTAGTTTAGCGATACAGCACTGAAACAGGCCCTTCGGCCCACCGAGTCTGTGCTTACCATCAACCATCCATTTATACTAATACTACACTAATCCCATATTCCTACCACATCCCCACCTATCCCTATATTTTCCCTACCACCTACCTATACTAGGGGCAATTTCTAATGCCAATTTACCTATCAACCTGCAAGTCTTTGGCATGTGGGAGGAAACCAGAGCACCTGGAGGAAACCCACGCAGACACAGGGAGAACTTGCAAACTCCACACAGGCAGTACCCGGAATTGAACCCGGGTCGCTGGAGCTGAGAGGCTGCGGTGCTAACCACTGCGCCACTGTGCCGCATGATTTAAAGTCATTCTTTGCTGATAGTGTCCAAGATTTATTAGCTGTCGTCTCCTTATGGGGGTTCTGTGCCTAGTCCTAGAACAAGGTAATTAGACGCCTTCCACATATCACTTTACATGCTTAAACCATCACAACATACTGTGAGTCTAGCAGGAGTAGTAAGTTTTGCTGTGAGGGAGCCAGATTCTGGGAATATTCATGAGGCTGAGGCTGACAGATTTGCCTCAAAAATCTAGCAAGGGAAACTTTCAACTGTTAAAGATATGTACAAGTAGTAGTTGAAGTGTGTCTATATCACCAGTAACCTGTCTCTCGATGCATGGGAAGCGCATGGGAAAGGCATCCGCTGCTATGTCCAGACTTGCCAAGAGGGTGTGGGAAAATGGTGCACTGACACGGAACACAAAAGTCCGAGGGTATCAAGCCTGTGTCAATACCGTGCTCTACCGCAGCGAGGTCTGGACAATGTGTGTCAGCCAAGAGCGACGTCTCAACTCATTCCATCTTCGCTGCCTCCGGAGAATCCTTGGCATCAGGTGGCAGGACCGTATCTTCAACGCAGAAGTCCTCGAGGCAGCCAACATCCCAGCATATACACCCTACTTAGCCAGCGGCGCTTGAGATGGCTTGGCCATGTGAGCCGGATGGAAGATGGCAGGATCCCCAAGGACGCATTGTACAGGGAGCTTGTCGCTGGTATCAGACCCACCAGCTGTCCATGTCTCTGCTTTAAAGACATCTGCAAACGCGGCATGAAGTCCTGTGACATTGACCACAAGTCGTAGGAGTCAGTTGCCAGTGTTCGCCAGAGCTGGTGGACAGCCATAAAGGTGGGGCTAAAGAGTGATGAGTCGAAGAGACTTAGCAGTTGGCAGGAAAACAGACAGAAGCGCAAGGGGAGAGCCAACTGTGTAACAGTCCCGACAACCAATTTTATCTACAGCGCCTGTGGAAGAGTCTGTCACTCTAGAATTGGCCTTTATAGCCATTCCAGGCGCTGCTCCACAAACCACTGACCACCTCCAGGCACTTACCCATTGTCTCTTGAGACAAGGAGGTCAAAGAAGGAGAAAAAGAAGATTGACTATTAGTGTGGGAATGAAAACTGAAGCACATTTATTTCAGACCATTAACAACAATTCTGAAGCTTATCTCAGAAATAGATAAAATAAATAGACTCTAGCAGGAATGAACTTTCATAATCTTTATTCTCATTGTTCTGAGACAGATAGCTGGATTTTTTTTCTAGCTGGTGAATAGTTAAAGTTTTTGGGCTATGGAGTTATAAGCAACACTGCTGCGGTAAATTAAGCAGCCCTATCAAGAGCAAGCACAAATCATGCAACTAATTAGTTTAACAGCTATAATTAAAATACATGACTGATGTCAACAACTCAGTTATATCTGCAAGAAGTAAAAAAGATAGGATATTTCCTCAATGCAAATACTGTTTTAAGGAAGAAAGACCTGGCCCATTAATCAAAGAACTTATGAAAGACTGCGAGACCAGGATGGCAAAGTCATGTAGCTCATTTGTGCTCCAATGCAATACTTTAGCAACTGACAGGATGTGGTTTGAACTGCCACACTCCAGAGATGTTTAAAGGATGTCAAGTATGATCCAATTAGGAGGGACAATCATTCAATTCTGCTTTTGTACTCCCCCTTGTTGCTGGCTAAAGAGTGGTTTCATTGGAGGCTGAGAAATAGGTTTTAGCCTAACTCTTGACCAAAGAAGGTCCATGATGTAGTGAGATCACAGGAGGGACAAAGGGGAGAAATTAATCAAACAAATTACTACAAAGGTAAAGGATTAATCTTTCATTAAGAAGACATGTCACCAGACTTACAGAGGGCTTTGAAATGATTGTTTCTCTTTAAAATGACATCTAATACAGTCATGAACTTCAGGATTTATGATAAAACTCAAGCTATGCCTATAGATTAATTTCTTTAATAATGAGGCTTAATTGGCCTATCAGGCCTAACAAATAGAGAATTCAGTTGCATCAAGATGATTGAAAAAGAAGGATGCAATCTGGAAATCAAAAGTAATAAAGGTACGGTTGAAGTCAATGAATTATCAATGTCTCTTCACCTCATTTATACTGGGCATTAAAGATAGAAGGCAAACAATTTGCAAAGATACTGGGTGTAATCAGACTGCAAGAGCTAAACAAGGAGATCAGATTACCTATCCATATGGAAAAGATTCTGGTTGACTGATGCTGAATGTCATTTGTTCTGCATCTCACCAAGGGCAGATTATAGATTCTGGATTGTTGGGGACTAAGACACTGGCACAATAGACCAGTGGCCACCTTCTGTGCTGTATGCATCAATGCATGAGACCTGCTGTTAGACCATCGACAGAAGACAACACCGCAAGCTTCAAAACTGTAACAGGAGTATTTCCAACCAATTCCGTCTTACTTTTCAGATTTAAAAACGTAAAGTAAAAAAATCTGAAACATTTAAAGTTGGATTTATTAATTAAAGTTATCATGCCTGCAAACAAGGAGGCGGAACAAATGTAAGTTCAAATTTCAAACATTAAAAAACATTCCTTGTTAATTGTAAATGTGGAAAGAGGTATGACCTTTTTCTTGTCAGTTAAGCAGGACGTCAGAAATGCTCCATCCATCAATATTGGCGACCACGCTCTGGAAGTGGTTCAAGAGTTCACCTACCTAGGCTCAACTATCACCAGTAACCTGTCTCTAGAAGCAGAAATCAACAAGCGCATGGCAAAGGCTTCCACTGCTATGTCCAGACTGGCCAAGAGAGTGTGGGAAAATGGCGCACTGACACGGAACACAAAAGTCCGAGTGTATCAGGCCTGTGTCCTCAGTACCTTGCTCTATGGCAGCGAGGCCTGGACAACGTATGTCAGCCAAGAGCGACGTCTCAATTCATTCCATCTTCGCTGCTTCCGGAGAATACTTGGCATCAGGTGGCGGGACCGTATCTCCAACACAGAAGTCCTCGAGGTGGCCAACATCCCCAGCTTGTACACACTACTGAGTCAGCGGCGCATGAGATGGCTTGGCCATGTGAGCTGCATGGAAGATGGCAGGATCCCCAAAGACACATTGTATAGCGAGCTCGCCACTGGTATCAGACCCACTGGCCGTCCATGTCTCCGCTTTAAAGACGTCTGCAAACGCGACATGAAATCCTGTGACATTGATCACAAGTCGTGGGAGTCAGTTGCCAGCGTCCGCCAGAGCTGGCGGGCAGCCATAAAGGCGGGGCTAAAGTGTGGCGAGTCGAAGAGACTTAGTAGTTGGCAGGAAAAACGACAGAGGCGCAAGGGGAGAGCCAACTGTGTAACAGCCCCAACAAACAAATTTTTCTGCAGCGCCTGTGGAAGAGCCTGTCACTCTAGAATTGGCCTTTATAGCCACTCCAGGCACTGCTCCACACACCACTGACCACCTCCAGGCGCTTACCCATTGTCTCTCGAGATAAGAAGGCCAAAGTAGAAGAAGAAGAAGCACTCCATATTAGTGAGAAGTAACTTTCATATATTACTCTCTTCAGATTACTGTTGAGCGATGGAAAAGCTTCTGAACAGAATGCTCAAATACAGGAGTAGTCTTGAATATTAATCACCTCCAGTTTCCCTTGTTGCTTGTGCAAATTTCAGTATTTATGTACACTAGTTGGTTTTATATTATAATCTTAACATTGTGTTGGTAACCAAGAGGATCAGTCATAAGCACCATATGTGCAGCAGTAATGTGCATGCAAATAGTGTAGTAGTTCAGTAGCAACCTGTGTTAAGTATTATTATATATCAAAGCAGTAGTGAGCACTACATTGTCTATACCTTTGCCCAAGTACTTAACTGGATACCTTTTGCACTATATGCTGTGAGGTAATGGCACAGTATGCAGAGGAGGTGGTGTTAAACTCAGATTAGATAAGAGTCAGTGTCCCTGACAAATTTTAACTATATTACGTGGTATAAGAGCAAGATGAAGCCGGTGCAACTGTAATGGGGTAGATGTATCACAAATCTGATGACCCTGGTAGTTGCTGGGAGCTCAGAAGGACACAATTAGTAACAATGGGTAGGTTGCAGTAAATACTCAGTAGATTATGGTTAGCTCTGAGTGCCAAATAAGTTAAAGCTCAAAAGTATCTTAATGTCATTTGGTCTGATGTGTGGCTGGTAGTGTGTTTGAATACAAAGATCAGACTGTAATTCTATACTGATGACATACCATTAGCTAGCAGCTTCTACTCGGTGCAGTTACACTGCTTTAACACATATGAAACAATGTGTTCTCTGTCCCCTGTTGGCAGAATTATGTAATTGTGTAAAATTACCATCAACTGTCTCCTGTGATCTGGATTCTGTATTTCAAATAATACATTACACAGCATGCTGTGTAAGTTCAATTATATTTGCAGAAGTTAGATCCATCAATAGCCAAGTTTCAAAATGGCTTCAAAGAGCTCGAAATTATGCTTAAAATAAAGGAATTTCATATGAAAATATTAACTTTATATTAATATTCACATCGCTTTAAAGCAACGGCATAGACTTTAATGGTTATGATTATTTACCATCTGAAGCATATTCTGGCAAACACTGATGGCAGGTGGAGATAAATGACAGAGAAAGGGAGTTGGTAAGATTAACAAGAGAGACAAGACAATAACAACAACTACTAGGATTTATATAGCACCTTTAACACAATAAAGAAGCCCAAGGTGCTTCACAGGAGAGAAATCTGACAAAAATTGACACTGTGTAAATAAGGAGACATTAGGACAGGTGACCAAAAGCTTAGTCAAAGAGGTAGGTGTTAAAGAGGGTTATAAAGGAGGCGAGGTGGAGAAGCGGTGATGGGTGAATGGGACTTGATGCAAGTTAGGATACAGGTAGCAGATTTTGAATGAGGTAAGTTTATGGAGGATGGAAGATGGGAGGCCAGCCAAGAGGGCACTAGAGTAGTTGAGTCCAGAAGTATGTGCGGAGATGGAAGAAAGCGGCCTTGGTGATGGAGAGGATATGGGGTCAGATCTCAGCACGGGGTCAGATTGGATGCCGAAGTTGTGAACAGTTTGGCTCAATCTTAAACAGGGAGGGAGATGGAAACGGTGGCTAGGGAATGGAGTTTGTGGTAGATGCTGAAGAGAATGGCTTTGGCCTTCCCAATGCTTAATTGAAGGAAAATTTGGCTGATCCAGGACTGAATGTCAACAAGCAGCCTGATAATGGAGTCAGTGGAGGAGCTGAAAGAGGTGGTACCGATGGATGTCTTAAGCATACATATGGAATCTGACGGATAATTTTGCTGAGGAGAAGCATGTAGATGAGTAATAGGAGGGGACCAAGGAGAGATCCTTGGGGGCCGACAGAGGTAATGGTGCGGGAATGGGAAGAGAAACCATGCAGAAGATTCTCTAGCTATGACTGGATAGGTAAGTGTGGAACCAGGTGAGGGCAATCCCACTTAGCTGGACAACGAAGGAGAGGCATTGGAGGAGGATGGTGCAGTCGACTGTGTTGAAAGTTGCAGATGGGTCAAGTAGAACAAGGAGCAATAGTGTACCATAGTCACACTCACATAAGATACCATTAGATTAGAGCCATTTCAGTGCTGTGGTGGGGTGGAAACCTGATTGGAATGGTTCAAACATGGATTTGTGGGAAATGTGGGCATAGATATGGAAGGTCTCAGCACATTCAAGGACTATGGAGAGGAAGGAGAGGTTGGAGCTGGAACAGTAGTTTGCAAGGTCAGAGGGGTCATGGGTGGGTGTTTTGAGGAGGGGGGCGATGATGGCAGGTTTGAAAAGAAGTGGGACAGTACCAGAGGAGATGGAAGCATTTACAATATCAGGTGGCATGGGGGCCAGAAAGCAAAGTTGGGTGATCAGCTGTTTAGTGGAAATAGGAAAGAAGGTGGTGGGTCACATGGACAAGATAAACTTAGAGAGAAACAACAGGAAAAAAAGGAGAGGACAGAAGGAGAGGAAAAAGAAGGAGCTACAAAGCAACAGTCACTGTATATGTATCCTGTATTTGCTTGGTGATTTTTGTCCTTTTAATATGGATTTAGGTATACTGACTCTATACGAGTTGCGCAAAAAACCATTAGAGATGCACTATACTGCGATACAGATGCACAATGACTTCTAACCTGCTAGACACTGGATGCAGCTAATCCCCGCATTGACAATAATGATTGATTTGCCTATGGTACAAATAAAAGGGACAAATACTTTTTTGGGGATTAGACCTTCCCCAACAGAATGGGAAGGAAAATGGATTTATATGCTGTAACTAGTCTGTCCCGGGTCACTCTGGAAAATAGACATTATCTTATCAGTGGACAAGTAAGGTCTGGAAACTTGAATGATATGTACAGAAACAAACATCCACTACTTTAACACCAATATAGCTTGTTTTGTTGTCAACTGCTAACTGTTTTGATGTGAGAGGTGAATATCAAATTTATAGCATATCATTACAGGAACCGATGCTGATGGTGCCATAAGCCAAACAGTATCTGGTTTAAGAAAATTTCTTTTTGTCATGTTCAAAACTTTAAAAAAATTTCATTTATATAGTAGCTTACCACATTAACTTGGACATTCCAAAATGCTTTATATTTAGTTATTTACTTATTGAAGTGCAGTCATTTTGGCTACATAAGCGATTGTGACATAGGCCTCTCTGTTTTCTTCAAATAGTGCCATGGCATCTTTAATGTCCACTTAAATAGATGGATGAAACATCCATTTAGCCAGGAGTGGGACTGACTGTATAGCTTCGTGGAGAGCTGACATGGACTCAATGGGCCAAATGGCCTCCTTCTGTACCTCTATCTAATATCTCATCTGAGGGATGGTATTTCCTCGGTACTAGGTTGGCGCATTAGCCTAAATTGGATACTTGAGCCATGGAAAGAGTTTTGAACCAATGACCTTATAACTCAGAGAGGCAGATGCTACCAAATGAGCCATGTTAACACTTACGATGCATCAATGTTTTGAAAATCATACTAGCATATCTTCCATGATATTTAATGAGCCAGAGGAAATAATCTCTCAATTCCTTTATCTCTACCATCTTCATGTTGCAGGGCAGAGGTCTTTAGGGAAGCTGTTCCAGCGAGTGGGTACAAGACAGCTGAAAGTCCTGCCACCAATGAAGGAGCATAAGTAGGAGAAATGCGCAGGAGCCAGAGTTGGAGGGGTTATGAATTCTAGCTGGGTTATGAAGGTGAAGTGGGGTGATGGATGTATTTCTGAGCGAAGTTACTGTTGTAATGTGGGGAAACGTGATAGCCAGTTTATGCACAGGAGGTTCCCACAAACAATAATGCAATGACCAGATAATCTGTTTGGTGACATTGCTAAGACACAAATGTTGGCTAGAACACTGGGAGAACTCCCCTTGTCCTCTTCAAGTAGTGCCCTGCAATATTTTACATCCACTCGAGGGCAGACGGGGCCTCAGATTAATATCTCATTCAAAAGATAGCACCTCTAACAGTGTACCACACTCGCAGCATTGTACTGAAGTGCCAGCCTGAATTAACAAACCAAGGCTGGAATTTAACTCATCCCCCCATCATCCCCCCCACCAGGAGCAGGTTGGGTGGCAAGGGGGTGCCCACCACAGTTACCTGCCCTTAGGCCAATTGAAGCCCTTAAGTAGTCAATTATTTGCCACTTAAGGGCCTCTTTCTGCTGCTGCTGGTACATTACCTGACTCCCACTTACCCTTTCATGGCCTCCTCCATCTTGCTGGTCCTGGCTGGTTGCAGTCCCAGTGGCGCTGCTGGGACTGAAGAGCTGGCGGCCCTCTGATTGGCCAGCAGCTCTTGGGGATGGGACTTCCTGCCTCAGAGGGCGGATGCACTGGCTGAAGCCAATTAAGGGCCTGAGCCATGCAAAACAGCAGTATGCTTTTCAAGCCACGCGGAGGTGGGCTCACCCCAGCTTTCCAGCCAGAGGGCGGGGCCACTGCATCACCATTACGTTCCTACCCAAGACTCTGGAGTGGGGCTTGAATCCACAACCTCTGACTTCGAGGAAAGAACATTACCACTGCATACAGGAGAGCTTTTTGAGCCAGTACATAGAAAGTCGTACAAGAGAAGGGGCAGTACTCACCTAATACTAGCCAATGAAGCTGGATAAGTTGTAGAAGTGTCAGCGGGGGTGCATTTCGGGGATAGTTTACATAACTCTGTAAGATTTAAGGTAGTGATGGAAAAAGACAAAGACGGGGTGGAAATAAAGGTACTGAATTAGGGGAAGGCCGATTTCAATGTCATAAAACAGGATCTGGCCAGAGTGGACTGGGAGCAGCTACTTGTTGGAAAGTCGACATCAGACCAGTGGGAGTCATTCAAAGAGGAAATAGTGAGGGTTCAGAGCCAACATGTACCCATTAAGGTGAAGGGTAGGACCAACAAGTCTAGGGAACCCTGGATGTCAAGGGATATAGAGGATTGGATCAGGAAAAAAAAGGAGGCTTATGGCAGATTTGGAGCGCTGAAAACAGCGGAGGCACTAGAGGAGGATAGAAAGTGTGGGGGGGGGGGGGACAAAAAAAAGTAATTAGGAGAGCGAAGAGGGGACATGAAAAAACACTGGCGGGCAAGATAAAGGAAAATCCTAAGGCATTTTATATTAAGGGCAAAAGGATAACCAGGGTAAGAGTGGGGCCCATTAGGGACCAAAGTGGCAATCTATGTGTGGAGCTGGAGGACATAGGTGAGGTTTTAAATGATTACTTTTCATCTGTGTTCACTATGGAGAAGGATGATGTAGGTGTCGAGATCAGGGAGGGGGATTGTGATATACTTGAACAAATTAGTATTGAAAGGGAGGAATTATTAGATGTTTTAGCGGGCTTAAAAGTGGATAAATCCCCAGGCCCAGATGAGATGTATCCCAGCCTGTTATGTGAGGCAGGAAGGAGATAGCAGGGGCTCTGACACAAATTTTCAAATCCTCTCTGGCCATAGGAGAGGTACCAGAGGACTGGAGGACAATGAATGTGGTACCATTATTCAAGAAGGGTAGCAGGGATGAACCAGGTAATTATAGGCTGGTGAGTGTAACATCAGTGGTTGGGAAAGTATTGGAAAAAATACTGAGGGACAGGATTAATCTCCACTTGGAGAGGCAGGGATTAATTAGGGATAGTCAGCATGGCTTTGTCAGGGGGAGATTGTGTCTGACTAACTTGATTGAATTTTTCTAGGAGGTGACTAGATGTGTAGATGAGGGTAAAGTAGTTGATGTAGTCTATATGGACTTCAGTAAGGCTTTTGATAAGGTCCCGCATGGGAGATTGGTTAAGAAGGTAAGAGCCCATGGGATCCAGGGCAATTTGGCAAAGTGGATCCAAAATTGGCTTAATGGCAGGAGGCAGAGGGTAATGGTCGAGGGTTGTTTTTGCGAGTGGAAGCCTGTGACCAGTGGTGTACCGCAGGAATTGGTACTGGTACCCTTGCTGTTTGTAGTGCACATTAATGATTTAGACGTGAATATAGGAGGTATGATAAGTAAGTTCGCAGATGACACGAAAATTGGTGGTTTCATAAATAGTGAGGCGGAAAGCCTTAGATCGCAGGACGATATAGATGGGCTGGTAAGTTGGGCAGAGCAATGGCAAATGGAATTTAATCCTGAGAAGTGAGAGGTGATGCATTTTGGGAGGACTAACAAGGCAAGGGAATATACAATGGATGGTAGAACCCTAGGAAGTACAGAGGGTCAGAGGGATGTTAGTGTACTTGTCCATAGATCAGTGAAAGCAGCAGCACAGGTAGATAAGGTGGTTAGGAAGGCATATGGGATACTTGCCTTTATCAGCCGAGGCATAGAATATAAGAGCAGGGAGGTTATGATGGATCTGTATAAAACGCTAGTTTGGCCACAGCTGGAGTACTGTGTACAGTTCTGGGCACCACACTATAGGAAGGATGTGATTTCACTGGAGAGGGTGCAGAGGAGATTCACCAGGGTGTTGCCTGGGCTGGAGCATTTCAGCTATGAAGAGAGACTGAAAATGATCGGGTTGTTTTCCTTGGAGCAGAGAAGGCTGAGGGGAGACATGATTGAGGTATGCAAAATTATGAGGGGCACTGATAGGTTAGAGAGGAAGAAACTTTTTCCCTTAACGGTGGGTTCAGTAACCAGGGGGCATAGATTTAAGGTAAGGGGCAGGAGGTTTAGAGGGGATTTGAGGAAAAAAAATTTCACCCAGAGGGTGGTTGGAATCTGGAACACACTGTCTGAAGAGGTGGCAGAGGCAGGAACCCTCACAATATTTAACAAGTATTTAGATGAGCACTTGAAACGCCATAGCATACAAGGCTACGGGCCAAGTGCTGGAAAATGGTGTTAGTATAGTTAGGTGCTTGATGATCGGCACGGACATGATGGGCCGAAGGGCCTGTTTCTGTGCTGTGTAACTCTATGACTCTATGACACTGAATCAAGATGAATGATGTTGTGGAAGAACACAAGGTTAGACATTGCCAACATGGGGTAGCCGATCACATGTAGGGGAATAAATTGTTGTTGCATTTATGTTGCTTTATTTCCAGAGAGTGTTCTCCTGATGGTGTTGGAAACTGTATTGCAGGTGATAGGAATGGTATCTTCGGCTGCTAATTAAGTGATGATGGCATATTTGCCAAAGGCAAGTTCTATTAACACACACTTTGCCTTTGCCCTTTGACCACCTTGTCAGTTATTCTCTGTTACTCTGTTCTATCGACAACTTCCCTTTTGTTCTCTTTTGTCCCACCCCCACTTTATTTGCTTAAAACCTATTACATTTCTAACCTTTGCCAGTTCTGGTGAAAGGTCACTGACCTGAAAAGTTAACTTTGCTTCTCTCTCCACAGATGCTGCCAGACCTGCTGAGTATTTTACAGCACTTTTTGTTTTTATTTCAGATTTCCAGTATGCAGTATTTTGCTTTTATATTATGCAAGATTTATGAGCACTGCTTATGCATTGGATAGAAGAGAAATTGGGAGAAGAGCTCTGCTGCCTGGCAAAGGTGGATAAACTGTTTACAGCTTCCTCCATCTCAAATTCCTCTACCTGCTGCTGTTTGTTACCTTCCTGCTCTGATTACCCCATGGTGATATCTCACTGCATTGCCAGATGTGCAGCATGCATCAAAAGACGACAATGTGGGAAATTATTGACAGACTGTATTGCACTTAGTCTGCTAACTGTCTAGGCACAAGACCTCTATCGTCCATTTAATAAAGAATAAAGACTTTCACAGATTTAAGTATCATATTTTACCCATGTTCAACAGGTATATGTGGCTGCTGTAGAACTGCTATGTGTCAACTTTGCACTTTTTTGTGGGTCCAATAATGGAGACATGGTGAATTAATTTAAGATAA
Source organism: Heterodontus francisci (assembly GCF_036365525.1). Taxonomy (NCBI): domain Eukaryota; kingdom Metazoa; phylum Chordata; class Chondrichthyes; order Heterodontiformes; family Heterodontidae; genus Heterodontus; species Heterodontus francisci. Next base: position 41,410,899 of record NC_090401.1, on the reverse strand, counting down.
AAACATTAGGAAGCAGGCATTCTCTTGTATGATACTGTACAAATGGTCATTGATGTAGTGAGCCACCTATCTGTTCTGTTCTAGAACAAGTCCTGACTAAAGTCTCATACTTGAAATCTTTGAGCCGCTTACTGGGGAAGAGCTGAACTAATTTCCCATTGCTTTCCTTATGATTTTTACATTGTGTTCCTTTTTCTAGGTGAGCTTCAACCAAGGTAAAAGAGCCCTACCTACTCTTTACGATCGGAGGTGGGGGCACCTTTACCCATCGAATGCAAGTACTCCTACTGGCTTAAATATTCAGAGCCTGCACTCCTGTCTCCTACATCTGTCAAGAATAGGGCCCAAACCTAACCCTTTTGTCTTGGTGGCAAACATGCTACCAATTGAGCCAGTTCTCATCCTGTCTGGATGCGAGTACCTAACTGGATGTCAAACATGTATTTAGAGACTATATTAGTCTCCACTTGGTGGAGTTGTCTGGAGTGCAACTGAGACCCTTCACTTTCTGATTCAGAGGCAGGTCTGCTACACTGAGCCAAAGGCTCACTCCTGATGGATTGATTGCCCTTGTGATTCATAAATGAGCAGTTATTTTGGAAAATCCACTCTACTATGAGGCAACACCATACAAGATCTCCATTCTTATATAATCATAGTCATAGAGCCATTTATGGCACAGTAGGCCATTTGGACCATCAAGTCCATGACAGGTGTCCGTGGAGCAATCCAGTCAGTCCCATTCTCCCACTCAATCCCTGTAGCCCTGCAAGGTTGTTTTCTTCAAGTGCTTATCCAATTTCCTCTTAAAATTATTGATTGTTTCTGCTTCCCCCACCCTCGTAGGCAGCAGGCTCCAGGTCATTACCACTCGGTGTGTAAAAAAAAGTTCTTCCTCATATTCCCCCTGCATCTCTTGCCCAAAACCTTCAATCTGTGTCCCCTAGTCCTTGTAACACCAGCAAATAGGAACAGTTTTTCCTTGTCTACCTTATCTAGCCCTGTCATAGTCTTGTACACCTCTATCAAATCTCCCCTCAATCTCCTTTACTCCAAAGAGAACAACCCCAGTTTTTCCAACCTTACCTTGTAACTAAAATTCCCCATCCCTGGAACCATTCTGGTAAATCTCCTCTGCATCCACTCAAGGACATCCTTTGTAAAATGTGGTGACCAGATTGATCAAAAGTGTTAGCAAATTAATATTAATTAATACTGAAATTAGAAGGTGGAACAGTGCTATTGATTTCTTTGAGACATACTTTGGTAACTCAGCAATTAATCTCATAGTTTCGTGTGGTCGAGATGTGTTTTAACAGGTTATTTTGTCCTTCAGAACAATGTGGAATTGCGTGTCAATCAACAAAGCAAAGCAGCCTATGTTAGATACGCCCATTCATTCATAATTGGTTCGCAAACCAGTTTTAAATCCTTTAGCTATTTATTTACACTGGAGAAAAGCATTGCAACATCTTGGGTCGTGAGACAACCTTTGGAATAGTGGGTAACAAAACTAAATTGGCATTTTAGTAAATAATTGGCATGAGAACATGAGATTGATTTTGTTTAAGCTTCCAAATTACAAAGAATTAGCACTGAAGTAATTATTTAATGTTGAGTTTATGGCATTAGAACCCTGAAAATAACGTTAAAGTCTCGCATACTTGTTCAGCTCTAGAAGTGAACTACCACTTTGAATTGAGCCTCTTGTTCGGTGTGCAGCACACCCACCTGAAATTGGAAGGTATGCTCCTGTCTCAGGACCCAAACGTTATTTAGAACAACATTAGCATGTTATTTTGCCAGCTTGACACTAGACACTAAAATAATGAGTCAGTCCAGCCCCTAAAATGCCATTTCCAAAGATATTTAAAGGAATCATCAGCTTTTCTCAGGTAAGGTATTGGTTTGTTAATTTTGGCTGCTGCTTTTATTGTTTTGGCTTTTGTAGCTGAATCGACACAGCTGCAGGGAGAAAGAGGAATGCTCACAGAATGGCTTACTCCACTCGAGTGCACAGGCTATGAACTGCATTCCTACAGTTCAGTGAAGAGCAGGCTCCACTTCATGGAGGCTGACACACAGCTATATCACTTACTACAGAACCAACTGCAGTCCAGCACCAGTCCTGCTCGCCCTTGCCTGTGGCTGTGATGATAATTATGGCCCAGAGCTTTTATGCTTCTGGGACATTACAGGTTGCAGCACGTGACATTAACAACATTAGTCAATCACCTGCACATCCTGCATCAAACAGCAGACATGTGCTCTTCGCCATAGCCAATGACCATCTCCCTTCCAATGGAGGCTGTGAAGCAGAAAGACAGGGAGAGACAAGGCTCATCTATCCTGTCAGCTGTGAGCTCTTCAATGGCAAATCCTTCAGCAGTATTCAGCTAAGTCATTCCTATTTCCCTGAGCCAAGTGTCCTTTCCAACATCAGTCCCAATTCTTCCACTATCATTAGAACTGCATTCTCACAAACACCAGCATTCTTGGACATTGGTCAATATATACTCACCGAGCAAGCTCTGCACACCAAGAATTCCATAAAATTAGTTATTGGATCAGGTCAGTGCAAGCCCCAAGTGCCTGACTTTGGTGTTCTCCTACCTATTTTAGTTCTCATCTGAGGTGCTGTTGAGTGACTTAAGCATGGGAGATGGTTTGCTGTTCCTTCATCGTCACTGAGTCAAAATCCTGGATCTCCCCATCTAACAACACTGTGGGAGTACCTTCACCACACGGACTGCAGTGGCTCAGGAAAGTGGCTTGTCACCACCTTCTCAAGGGCAAGGAGGGATGAGCAAAAAGTACTGACCTTGTCAGCAACACACACATCCTAAGAATAAAAAAATTGTGAAAAATGCTGCTGTGCTTCCAGTCAGGGCACGAGATAACTGTTGTTAGTGTCCTCCAGAAGCTTGGATCTCAGAGAGCCCGGCTCCTGACTGCATCCTCTTGGCTACTGCTGAGGCAACAGCCCCTTGAAGGACTTCTAATTAGGCCATTTATTGCCTAGTACAAATGGCCAGAGCCTGGATGGCACGTATTACACCTGAAAATACAGTTGGGATCTTACAACTGATGTAGGACCTCAATGTGTATATTTAAGCAACCTCCGAGTGGAAACAGGCAGGTGAGCTGCTTGCCCCTTTACAGGCCTGCCAGAAAATCATGTCAGGTGGACCTTGGCTGTTAATGGGATGGCCAAGGTGGCCTCTTGCCCCACCCTAATTTTCAAATACCAATGGCCTTTTTCCAGGCAAGAAAAAGTCAGCCAGCTGTTGAAAAGTATCCCCACAGAGTTTAGGGCAGCAGGCTAAGGATAAAAAGCAAAGCTGTTATTATTGATTGAACAAACTAACACTGATAACCGCTGTTTATAACAAGAGCTTCATCATCACAAACACCGGTTCAACAAACTTTATGTAGTCAAGGTTAATAGAAATTGCCAACTAGATTTACAGCGATAATGTACTATTTATTTTACTGTCTTGTGTACCTTTCAGGTTTTTTTAAATCTCAACCATGGAAATACTCCCTCCAAGACATTACTATTGAGTACCTGTATCCATAATTTTATATTTTATATATAAAAAAAACTTGTGCTTATCCAGCACCTTTCACATTTTCAGGACACTCCAAAGTGCTGCACTGTGAATGAATTATAGTTTTTCTGTTACTGTGGTTTTGTAGGAAAATTGCTGATTAAGTTTTGTCCTTCCATATATTTATGTTTGACACACAGCAACAATCATAATATTTCAAAGTGCCTTAATGTGCAGTGCTTTGAGGTGTTTCTGAGTGATATGATGAATTGCTACGCAAAGATAAGTTCTTTTCTCAGTCAAGTCTAATGAATTTTGGGATACAATAATACAATTTTGTTTTCTAAATATATTCCTAAGAAAAACAATCTCTGTGGAACTGAAAGATTGTAACTGCTGTCATGTCTAATGCATTTAAAATGGTGTACGATTGGGAATCTGACATTTTTGGACTCTGATTCTTGTCTGCTGGTGTTTTGTAAGCTCCAGGATATAAGACAGCTGGCTTCTTATGCTCCTTTTGGTGAATGGTTTACAGGTCTGGAATTTCCTCGCTTTCTGTTATGCCTGGTTACAGTGTAGTTGTGCCAGTAATTTTCACCATTCACCAGCAGAAGGAGTTAAATGCAAGTTTCTGGGGTAAATTAATTAAAATAATCTTGGTGTAGCTATGGTGTACGATGAACCTAGAAATTGTAAGTTGCGGACCCATTCCCTACCACCCCGCTCTTCCTCCCTGCACCCCACCCCTACCCCTGAAACTTGTGTGCAATAATGGCATAACATTTTAAAAGCATTCTGCAGAGTCCTGGAAGTAGTTAATGTTGCACAGAGTATGGGATTGGGGATGGGAGAGTTGGGAGTCGCCAAACTTTTTGAGAGGGAAGTGGAAAGCACAACAGTAGAATGAAGTACAGGTGTCAGTGATGTAAAAATGTGAAGCAACTACTTAAAAAAAAAGTTCCTCAGAATCAGTGAGTGAATTAGTGCTCTCTTCAACTCCTCATTTACACTTGTCCGATGTGATGGGGAAACTGAGAGACCATTTTATTGGGGTGTACACTTACACCGATTGCAGGAGCTGCATAAGTTCATGAAACATCTGTGTATTTGAACAGTGCAGCAATCAAATGAACCCTAAGGGACTTGAATGAGAGTAAAGACTGCAAGCTTAAAAGGTTTGAGGAAACTTGTGCTTTGCGTGATAATGCATAACTGTGCCAAAATGTGCAAAATTCCTCTATCTTTTTAGTGCAATTATGGCATAGCAGCAGTTTAATTGCAGGCGATAGTGAGGAAATTATAGCCTCTGTGTATTTTACTTTAAATTCTATTTTTATTGATAATTGTTGTGACCAGTGCATTCCAGTGATTAGAAGGAGATGCTTCTTACCCATTTAATTTTGTGTGCTAATTTAATATAATGAATAATTGTTGAATTAATGAATAGTGTCTTTCAAATGTAACTTATGATGACCTCACTTAAAAATCAGCCAACAAACATTTCAACATAGAAGTTGTACTTAACATGATGCAAACCTTTGCACACAGAACTAGTGACTAGTTAAATATTGTGACTGGAATAATTCATCAAAGTCCTATGGACTATGGAATACAGCTGATGTTCTCTCAGCCTTGATTTTACAATCCTGTGCACTCGGAGCCGCGCTGTAGGCCAGGATGGATTGTAGAACCATGAGAGTGAACCATGTGCTGATGAATTTCTTGGCTGTAAAGGAAGTTGTTCCACCCACCCATTTAAGCCTGATAAGAACCTTGAGAATTATTCAAATCAGGAGCTAGGCTGGTGCAGCTTTGCCTCCAGTGCTGAGCTCACCCATATAAAATAGGTTCACTGGTAATCCTGGGCCTGGACCTACTTAAGGAGACTTCTTAAAGAGTGATTTTCCCCCAAAAGAGAAAAAAAAACGGGGTTAGATACAGAGTAAAGCTCCCTCTACACTGTAAAAAAAAAGAAAAGAAAAAAAGAGCGATTTTTCCAGTTGTTGGTAAAAGTCCTGATTTTTTTTTTACAGTGGTAGGTGGGGTTTTTAGCATAAGAAGCAGGTTGGTGATATTAGCACCTAGCAAGTAAGCTGGGTGGGAAGATCAATGAGAGAAGCGAATGGAGCAGTTGGGGGTTGCTGATCATAAGGAGGCAGTGATGGATGCATCAATGAGTGCTTTGGAAAATGGTGAAAGAGGCACAGAGAGTAACAGTATGATTATCTCAGGGGGGATTCAAGCTGAGAGAATGGCAGGAGAGTGATGGGTTGGGGTAGGGAATGAATGGGAGGGGGAAATTATAACTAACATGACTGGATGACAGGAAGGTAATGTCTGAGAGAGGCCAAGAAAAAAGAAAAAAAGGGGAGATGGAAGTAATGGGTTCAGGTCCAGAACAGCAGCCAAAGTGCACACATGAATGGACATAGAGGGCATTCAGGTTACATTGGGGTGGCAGAAGCTAGGAGAGTTATGTTCTGGTTGTAAACAGAGAGCAGGGAAGAGACGCCATGAAAGAGTCCGGAGCTAAAGTTTGAGGTCTGCTAGTGGGTGAAGTTAATTTGTCGACTGTGTGGAGTTAACTTGGTGCCTGAATGAACAATGTCTAATTTTAGAGACAGCTGTAGGCAGGGAATGAATCTAGAAGCTGCTCAAGGAGCAGAGTATCAGCTGCTGCACTTCTGGAGGTTGCCTAGTGGAAACAGAGTGCCGAGGAGAAATGGAGAGTGGACAACAAGCAAACAGTGGTTGATCCAACGGTCCAGTGGAGGTGCATCTTGGCCTTAGGTGTTAGCAGTGAGCAACAAAGGTTCTAGTATACCAGCAAAGGAGTTACAGCAGAGGGAGTAAAACCCAAGGACCAAGCCTCATGATAGCCAGGGAGTGCATTGCACAGGCTTGACACAGTGAAAGGCGCGTGTGACAGGGCAGTGTTTGAGTAGAGTGTTTTAATTGATACCTTGGAGCTGCAGTAGTTCCCAGCTCAGGTTTGTTCGTGCTTTATAAGCCTCTCAAGAAATCTGTGAGTAAGCAAATACACATTCCTTTGTTTTCCTCCGATAACAGAAAATTTATTCCTCATTTGCACCCATTTGAGACAGACCTGGATGACTGCAATGAATCATTTAACTACCTCCATTAATGCAGCTTTCACAGTGACAGGCCCTCTGTTCTAAATAGAACCACTCTCAGACCTTCCGTTCTTCAGCATCAAAATGAGCAATGCTGCCTTCATGTCTTTGCTGTGCCACTTTGAAGAATTAGTTACATTTTCTGCCACCAGCACCCTTGTCCTTTAATGGCGAGCTGCAGTCCTTTAAGAGCTGCAGCTTTGTTGTGTTTTCCATACCCCAGCTGAATTTGTTACAGCTCAGGCTCCCTGGTGAAACAAATATCCTACTTCAATTAGGAATAGGGGCGAGCATTGCAAAATTCTACATGGTCTGTTCCCCAAACTGCCATGGACAAGTTAATCCGTGCCCATCCCATATGACGCAAATTGACAAGAAATTACCCACTTGACTAATCTGATATGGATAGATACACCAGTATAAACATAGTAAATAGGAGCAGGAGTAGGCCATTCGGCCCTTTGAGAATGGCTCTGCCATTCATTATGATCATGGCTGATCATCCAAATCAGTAACCTGCTCCCGCTTTCGCCCCATACCCTTTGATCCTTTTAAATCCAAGAGCTATATCTAACTCCTTCTTGAAAACATACAAGGTTTTGGCTGCAACTGCTTACTGTGGTAGCGAATTCGACAGGTTCACCACTCTCTGGGTGAAGAAATTTCTCATCATCTCAGTCCTGAATGGTTTACCCTGTATCCTTAGACTATGACCCCTGGTTCTGGACTCCCCCACCATTGGGAACATCCTTCTTGCATCTACCCTGTCAAGTCCCGTTAGAATTTTATAGGTTTCTATGAGATTCCCCCCTCACTCTTCTGAACTCCAGCGAATATAATCCTAACCGACTCAATCTCTCCTCATACGTCAGTCCCGCCATCCCAGGAATCAGTCTGGTAAACCTCCGCTGCACTCCCTCTATAGCAAGAACATCCTTCCTCAGCTCAGGAGACCAAAACTGCACACAATATTCCAGGTGTGGTCTCACCAAGGCCCTGTATAATTGCAGCAAGACATCCCTGCTCCTGTACTCGAATCCTCTCGCTATGAAGGCCAACTTACCATTTGCCTTTTTTACTGCCTGTTGGACCTGCATGCTTACCTTCAACGACTGGTGTCCGAGAACACCGAGGTCTCATTGCATATTCCCCTCTCTCGGTTTATAGCCGTTCAGATAATAATCTGCCTTCCTGTTTTTGCTACCAAAGTGGATAACCTCACATTTATCCACATTATACTGCATCTGCCATGCATTTGACCACTCACTTAATTTGTCCAAACTACCCTGAATCCTCTCTGCATCCTCCTCACAATTCACCCTCCCACCCAGTTTTGTGTCATCTGCAAATTTGGAGATATTACATTTAGTTCCCTCATCTAAATCATTAATATATATTGTGAATAGCTCGGGTCCCAGCACCGATCCCTGTGGTACCCCACTAGTCGCTGCCTGCCATTTGGAAAAAGACCCATTTATCCTACTCTTTGTTTCCTGTCTGCCAACCAATTTTCTATCCATCGCAGTACACTACCCCCAATCCCATGCGCTTTAATTTTACATGCTAATCTCTTATGTGGGACTTTGTCGAAAGTCTTCTGAAAGTCCAAATAAACCACATCCACTGGCTCCCCCTCATCAACTCTACTAGTTACATCCTCGAAGAATTCTAGTAGTTTTGTCAAGCAGGATTTCACTTTCGTAAATCCATGCTGACTCTGACCGATTCTACCACTGTTATCCAAGTGTTCTGCTATAAAATCTTTGATAATGGACTCTAGAATTTTCCCCACTACCAACGTCAGGCTGACTGGTCTATAATTCCCTGCTTTCTCTCTACCTCCCTTTTTAAATAGTGTGGTTACATTAGCTACCCTCCAATCTGTAGGAACTGTTCCAGAGTCTATAGAATCTTGGAAGATGACCACCAATGCATCCACTATTTCTAGGGCCACGTCCTTAAGTACACTGGGATGCAGACCGTCAGGCCCTGGAGATTTATCGGCCTTCAGTCCCATCAATTTCCCCAACACCATTTCTATGGCCATACTGATTTCCTTCAGTTCCGCTCTCTCACTAAACCCTGTGTTCCCCAACATTGCTGGTATGATATTTGTGTTCTCTTTTGTGAAGAGAGAACCAAAGTATGCATTTAGTTGGTCAGCCATTTCTTTGTTCCCCATAATAAATTCCCGTTTCTGACTGTAAGGGACCTACATATGTTTTCACTAAACTTTTTCTCTTCACATACCTATAGAAACTTTTACAGTCAGTTTTTATGTTCCCCGAAAGCTTGCTCTCGTACTCTATTTTCCCCTTCTTAATCAATCCTTTGGTCCTCCTTTGCGGAATTCTAAACTGCTGCCATATATGGGAGTTCAATGTGATGGAGTGGGCGATTGAAAACATTGAATGGAAGTTTTTAAAATATTCTTCCCTCCTAAGCCCTCTTTAAGGAGCTGACGTACCACTATACATCTCCACAGCCATCAACATTCCACTGGTATCTCTCTAAAGCAGCCATTCTTCATGTCTGAGTCTGGATAGTGAATGGTAGCAGGCTACCTGACTAGGGGAGGAGGCTTGCATCAGACTCTTCACATGTTTTCCAGATGCACATGCACTAAATTTCCAGCAGGAATCACTGGACAGTGATCAGGTGTAAAGGCCGCAAATGAAAGCCGGCCCGGCACGAGTCCTTTTATTTTTTCCCACGCCCAACCCGACCCGACCAACAGATAGAGTCAGAGAGTTATACAACACAGAAACAGGTCCTTCGGCCCATCGTGTCTGTGCCGGCCATCAAGCACCTAACTATTTTAATCCCATTTTCCAGCACTTGGCCCGTAGCCACAGCGTTTCAAGTGCTCATCTAAATACTTCTTAAATGTTGTGAGAATTCCTGCCTCTACCACCACTTCAGGCAGTGTGTTCCAGATTCCAAACACCCTCTGGGTGAAATTCTTTTTCCTCAAATCCCCTCTAAACCTTCTGCACCTTACCTTAAATCTATGCCCCCTGGTTATTGACCCCTCCGCTAAGGGAAAAAGTTTCTTCCTATCTAACCTATCAATGCCCCTCATAATTTTGTATACCTCAATCATATCTCGCCTCGGCCTTCTCTGCTCTAAGGAAAACAACCCCAGCCTTTTCAGTCTCTCTTCATAGCTGAAATGCTCCAGCCCAGGCAACATCCTGGTGAATCTCCTCTGCATCTTCTCCAGTGCAATCACATCCTTCCTATAGTGTGGTGCCCAGAACTGTACACAGTTCTCCAGCTGTGGCCTAACTAGCATTTTATACAGCTCCATCGTAACCTCCCTGCTCTTATAGTCTATGCCTCAGCTAATAAAGGCAATTATCCCATATGCCTTCCTAACCACCTTATCTACCTGTGCTGCTGCCTTCAGTGATCTATGGACAAGTACACCAACATCCCTGTGACCCTCTGTACTTCCGAGGGTCCTACCATCCATTGTATATTCCCTTGCCTTGTTAGTCCTCCCAAAATGCATCACCTCTTACTTCTCAGGATTAAATTCCATTTGCCACTGCTCTGCCCATCTTACCAGCCCATCTCTATCGTCCTGCAATCTAAGGCTTTCCTCCTCACTATTTACAACACCACCAATTTTCGTGTCATCTGCGAACTTACTGATCATACCTCCTATATTCACATCTAAATCATTAATGTACACTACAAACAGCATGGGTCCCAGCGCCGATCCCTACGATACGCCACTGGTCACAGGCTTCCACTCGCAAAAACAACCCTCGACCATTACCTGCTGCCTCCTGCCACTGAGCCAATTTTGGATCCAATTTGCCAAATTGCCCTGGATCCCATGGGCTCTTGCCTTCTTAAGCAATCTCCCCTGCGTGACCTTATCAAAAGCCTTACTGAAGTCTATGTAGACTACATCAACTGCTTTACACTCATCTACATATTTTGTCACCGCCTCAAAAAATTCAGTCAAGTTAGTCAGACACGATCTCGCCCTGACAAAGCCATGCTGACTATCCCTAATTAATCCCTGCCTCTCCATGTGGAGATTAATCCTGTCCCTCAGAATTTTTTCCAATACTTCCCCAACCACTGATGTTAGACTCACCGGCCTGTAATTACCTGGTTTGTACCTGCTACCCTTCTTAAATAATGGTACCACATTCGCTGTCCACGGGGAGCATGCCACGGGGCTGAGCTCTCCTGCCATGACTTAGCCTTAGATTAAGCTCCTTAGTTACTCCCTTTAGTTTAGAGTACTAATTATGATAGGGACCTTATTCTACTCCAAACACGACCTACGACAATCTAAATTCCCTATCATTACTTTTACTTCGGCTATTGAAAGTAGTAAAAAAGGGTAGAAATACTCACCTGTTCCTATTCACCAATCAGGTGCCTCCCCTTGCAATGTGTCACTTTCTGAACTGTGACGTCAGTCCTGAAACACTCTTGCTGTCCCTGTGAGAGTCTGTGAGAGTATGGCTCTTTTAAACTGCTGGAACTCCCGCTCGCCAGTGCCTGTCTCTTCGCAGGTCCGCTGGGTCTCGCTACCTTCCGTTAACCTACCTTCACATTTTTCACTTGGTTGTTTATCTGCACAAGCTTAAAATAACTGTAACAAAACCACTTTTCAAGTCCAAAGAGTACATCAACATTGGAGCCGCTTACCGGACGTGGTGATAGAGCATGTCCGACCCGGCCCGACCGAGCCCGAATGCTGGACACGGAATTGCGACCCGATCCGAACCTGACACATGTCGTCGGGTCCCATCGGGTTCGGGTCGGGTAGCCGGCCTTTAATCAGGTTCACCTGTTGTCCCCTCCCTCGCACAGGGATACTCAGGCCAATTGTAGAAACCCTACTAACAGCTAACAATGAAAACTTGGAGCTTTCAGGTTTCATATACTCAGGTTCAACATGAGGCAATTCAAAAAGACAGGATTGGTAAATTTGAGAGATGATTTAAAAAAAACTTCTACCCACCTGTGATACAGTGAAGGTAGAAACTGCAATAGCAATCTTTAATCTTCCGAGATATCATTTAATCTCAGTAATTCACAGAACTGCAAAAGCTAATAATTGCAGAACTGCAAAAACTAATAGTTGTAGTTGCATGAGTTGTCTACCCTTCTCCTTGTGTATACTGTCCCCTACAGCAAAGCCTGGGCATTGCTCCAACAGGCTTTCTGTAGATTGTTGCTTCCTCTGTGTCGGGTACACTGTGCCACCAGACACAGGCACAGAATGTCCTCTCTGATATTGTTAGGAATCTACAGTGCCATCCAGTGGCTGATGTTAGATGTTCTAAATGTAGAATTTTTCTACATCACTGTTGGTTTCAGCACGACATGGCAGCGAAAATAAGCTGCTCTCAAAATTATTATTTAATGGACAAGAAAAAAGAATTTTGTGCCAGCAAAAAGGAGGGCAAAATGAGAGGAGGGAGACTTTGTGCCATAGTGTAAAACGGGTGATGGGGAATCAGCTGCTCATTTTAAACAGGCCTATTTGATGCCCCCCCCACCCCGCAAAGAGTGGGTTGGAGGCTTGGTGGGGGGTGGGGTTGTAAATGGAGTGGGAGGCTTTGTGGGGTGGGGGGGGGGGGGGGGGGTGTGGTCCTTCCCGACCCACTCCCGCCCCGCCACCATTTTACGCAGGGCGGCGACGAAAACCGGGCCCGCCCGCCCCAGGCCAATCAAGGCCCTTAAGTAGCCACTTAACAGCCACTTAAGGGCCTCCGCCCGCCGCCACAGGGATTTTATCCTTGGCCGGTCGGGCAGCCCAGGCCTGAGAAAAGCCGCCCGACAAAGGCAGCAGCTTTGTGACGGCCTGGGGAGGGTGGGTGGTGGTGGTGGGGGGCCTTCATGATCAGGCACCCTGTGCCCGATGGAGGATCGCCCACGATGCCCCAACCATCCCCAACACTCAACATGCCCCCCACTCCCGTCTCACAGATCGACCACCCTTGCCTCGCCGGGGCCCGACTATTCACACCCCCGGCGAGGCCCCAAATAACTTACCTTCTCCCGGGGCTGTCCTTCCTCTTCAGTCTTCAGCTGGGTTGCAGTCCCAGCAGTGACCACCGCTCCTGCTGGTGCTGGGACTAAGAGCTGCCGGCCCGCTGGTGGACCGGCAGCTCCATTTAGCGGGGCTTCCTGCCTTAATGAGGTGGAAGTCCCAACTCAGACCAATTAAGGGTCAGGGGACTGTAAAATGCGGTCCGGGTCCCCAGGCCAGGCGAAGGCAGGATTGCCACCAACTTTTCAGTCAGTGGACAGCTCCCGTCCGACAAAAGTAAAATTCCGGCCATGGGTGTTGGATATTTGGGATGCTAATGTTGTTGAAGTATGTCATGACTCTAACATTCCCACAGGAAGTGTATGGCGAACAGTGCATTATCATAACAACAACATGCATTTATATAGCGCCTTTCTTTTGGGCCTCCTTATCTCGAGAGACAATGGATACGCGCCTGGAGGTGGTCAGTGGTTTGTGAAGCAGCGCCTGGAGTGGCTATAAAGGCCAATTCTGGAGTGACAGGCTCTTCCACAGGTGCTGCAGAGAAATTTGTTTGTTGGGGCTGTTGCACAGTTGGCTCTCCCCTTGCGCCTCTGTCTTTTTTCCTGCCAACTACTAAGTCTCTTCGACTCGCCACAATTTAGCCCTGTCTTTATGGCTGCCCGCCAGCTCTGGCGAATGCTGGCAACTGACTCCCACGACTTGTGATCAATGTCACACGATTTCATGTCGCGTTTGCAGACGTCTTTATAACGGAGACATGGACGGCCGGTGGGTCTGATACCAGTGGCGAGCTCGCTGTACAATGTGTCTTTGGGGATCCTGCCATCTTCCATGCGGCTCACATGGCCAAGCCATCTCAAGCGCCGCTGACTCAGTAGTGTGTATAAGCTGGGGGTGTTGGCCGCTTCAAGGACTTCTGTGTTGGAGATATAGTCCTGCCACCTGATGCCAAGTATTCTCCGAAGGCAGCGAAGATGGAATGAATTGAGACGTGGCTCTTGGCTGGCATACGTTGTCCAGGCCTCGCTGCCATAGAGCAGGACACAGGCCTGATACACTCGGACTTTTGTGTTCCGTGTCAGTGCGCCATTTTCCCACACTCTCTTGGCCAGTCTGGACATAGCAGTGGAAGCCTTACCCATGCGCTTGTTGATTTCTGCATCTAGAGACAGGTTACTGGTGATAGTTGAGCCTAGGTAGGTGAACTCTTGAACCACTTCCAGAGCGTGGTCGCCAATATTGATGGATGGAGCATTTCTGACATCCTGCCCCATGATGTTCGTTTTCTTGAGGCTGATGGTTAGGCCAAATTCATTGCAGGCAGACGCAAACCTGTCGATGAGACTCTGCAGGCATTCTTCAGTGTGAGAAGTTAAAGCAGCATCGTCAGCAAAGAGGAGTTCTCTGATGAGGACTTTCCGTACTTTGGACGTTGCTCTTAGACGGGCAAGGTTGAACAACCTGCCCCCTGATCTTGTGTGGAGGAAAATTCCTTCTTCAGAGGATTTGAACGCATGTGAAAGCAGCAGGGAGAAGAAAATCCCAAAAAGTGTGGGTGCGAGAACACAGCCCTGTTTCACACCACTCAGGATAGGAAAGGGCTCTGATGAGGAGCCACCATGTTGAATTGTGCCTTTCATATTGTCATGGAATGAGGTGATGATACTTAGTAGCTTTGGTGGACATCCGATCTTTTCTAGTAGTCTGAAGAGACCACGTCTGCTGACGAGGTCAAAGGCTTTGGTGAGATCAATGAAAGCAATGTAGAGGGGCATCTGTTGTTCACGACATTTCTCCTGTATCTGACGAAGGGAGAACAGCATGTCAATAGTCGATCTCTCTGCACGAAAGCCACACTGTGCCTCAGGGTAGACGCGCTCGGCCAGCTTCTGGAGCCTGTTCAGAGCGACTCGAGCAAAGACTTTCCCCACTATGCTGAGCAGGGAGATTCCACGGTAGTTGTTGCAGTCACCGCGGTCACCTTTGTTTTTATAGAGGGTGATGATGTTGGCATCGCGCATGTCCTGGGGTACTGCTCCCTCGTCCCAGCACAGGCATAGCAGTTCATGTAGTGCTGAGAGTATAGCAGGCTTGGCACTCTTGATTATTTCAGGGGTAATGCTGTCCTTCCCAGGGGCTTTTCCGCTGGCTAGGGAATCAATGGCATCACTGAGTTCCGATTTGGTTGGCTGTATGTCCAGCTCATCCATGACTGGTAGAGGCTGGGCTGCATTGAGGGCAGTCTCAGTGACAGCATTCTCCCTGGAGTACAGTTCTAGGTAGTGCTCAACCCAGCGGTCCATCTGTTTGCGTTGGTCAGTGATTATGTCCCCCGATTTAGATTTGAGGGGGGTGATCTTCTTGATGGTTGGCCCAAGAGCTCTCTTCATGCCATCATACATTCCTCTGATGTTTCCGGTGTCTGAGGCCAGCTGAATATGACTGCATAGGTGTTGCCAGTAGTCGTTTGCGCAACGCCTAGCTGTTCTTTGTGCAGTACTTCTGGCTGCTTTAAGTGCTGCGGATGTTAAATCGCTGGGGGCTTTCTTGTAGTTCAAAAGTGCAATGTGCTTAGCGGCTATGACAGGTTCCAGCTCTTCATTAGCGCCTATACTGTAGTAAAACACCCCAAGGAGCTTCACAGGAGCGTTATCAGGCAAAATCTGACACCGAGCCAGATAAGGCGATATTGGGCCGATTATCAAGTTTTAAGGAGCCTCGTAAAAGAGGAGAGAGAGGCAGAGAGGCTGAAAGGGTGGGAATTCCAGAGCTTAGGGCCTATGCAGCTGAAGGCACAGCCACCATTGGTGGAGCGAGCAAAAGCAGGGATGCATAACAGACCAGAATTGGAAGAGCACAGAGATTCTGGAGGGTTGGAGGGCTGGCAAAGGTTACAGAGATAGGTACTGGTGAGGCTATGGAGGGATTTGAAACAAGGATGAAAATGTTAAAGTTGAGCATTGCTGGACTTGAAGCCAATTTAGATCAGCAAGCACAGCGGTGATGGATGAACGGGACTTGTACAAGTTAGGATATGGGCTGCAGAGTTTTGGATAAGCTCAAATTTATGAAAAATGTGAAATGGGAGGCTGGCCAGTGCTGTGTTTGAATAGTTGAGTCTAGAGTTAACGAAGGCATGGATTATAGTTTCAACAGTAGATGAGCTGAGGCAGAGGTGGAGTCAGGTGTTTGAGGTGGAAGCAGATATTTCTTTGGTGATGCAGCAGATATGCGGTCAGAAGCTCACCTTGGGGTCAAATGTGACAGCAGGGTTACAAACAGTCTGGTTCAGCCTCAAACAGTGACCAGGGAGAGGGATGGAGTTGGTGGCTAGAGAATAAAGTTTGTGGCAGGGACTGAAGACAATGGCTTTGATCTTCCCAATGTTTAGTTGAAGGAATTTTCTGCTCAACCAGAACTGGACATCAGACAAGCAGTGTGACAAATCAGATTTCGTGAAGGGGTTGACATGCAGTGGTGGGTGGGGGGGGGGGGGGGGGGGGGAGGGGAAGATGAAATCTGTATGTTTACAGCCAAAAGAGCACCAGGAAAGGATAGAATACTATCTAAACTAGTAAAGTATGGAAATCTCCACCAGCTGCCATAACTCCACGACGTCCTCCTCCTCTCCTGGAGAGAAGGTTCAGTCCCACAGGATATGCATGATACAAATGTCACGTTATACAAGAAGAAAGGTGATTGAGGGGATTGCAACAACTAAACAACCACTGGGGCATCACACCGCTCAGCGTCACTGGGAAGGCTTGTGTCAGAGTCATTCTAATGACACTCCATCAACCAGCCAACAGAATATACCAGGAGGCACAATGTGGCTTCTGGGCAGGCAGATCCACGGTAGACATGATCTTCTTCCTATGTCACCTTCAAGTGAAGTGCAGAGAGCAGCAAACACCACTCTACCTTGCTTTTGTGAATCTCTCAAAAGTATTTGACACTGTGAGCAGGACGGGCCTCTACCAGATACTGGAGAAAATCGGCTGCCCTCTCAAGCTTCGCAGTGTCAAAGGTCCTTCCATGAATATATGCACGGCTCCATTCAGTTTGGCAGCTCCACTTCTGACAGTTTTGAGATCAAGAATGGGGTGAAAGAGGGATGCGTATTAGCCCCTACTCTGTTTTCTATATTTTTCTCTGCCCTCCTGATCTATGCTTTCCCTGCCGACATGGAAGGAGTGTATCTCCACACGCAATCAGATGGGAAATTCCTCAACCTATCAAGACTGAAAGCTAAGACAAAAGGTGCAGCATGTCCTGATCAGAGAAGTTCTGTATGCTGATGCACTAGTTGCCCAGACAGAAGACCAACTTCAAAGGCTCATGGATTGTCTGTCCCAAGTCTGTGCCATGTTCTCCCTCACCATCAGTGTCAAGAAAACAGTAGTTACGGGACAGGGTGTTGTGTCTCTGATTGTGATCAGACTCAACAATACACCACTGGAAGCAGTCAGCAAATTCTGCTACTTTGAATCTACAATGACAGATAACCTGTCTCTTGATAAAGAGCTCAGCACAAAGACAGACACCAACTTTGGCCAACTAACAAAATGGGCATGGAAAAGCAACAAACTGACTCACGGGACCAAGATGCTTATCTACAAGGCCTGCATCCTCAGCACATTGCTGTATGGCAGTGAAGCCCGGACAACTTACACCAACCAAGAAAAACGTCTCAATAACTTTCACCTTTGGTGTTGACGACTAATCCTCAGCATTACATGGAAAGACATACTCATCAATGAAGCAGTCCTTTCTAGGGCAACAATGCCAAGCATACTCACGCTAATCAAGCAAAGAAGGCTTCGCTGGCTTGGGCATGTGCACAGAATGGAAGAGGGCCGCATCCCCAAGGATATGCTATATGGAGAGGTCGCCCATGCCAAGAGACCCGCAGGGTGCCCAAAGCTCCAATTCAAGGTTGCTGTCAAAAGAGACATGAAAACCCTCAACATCAATCATAACCAATGGGAAACTCTAGCTGATGGTTGATGTAAATGGCGACACCAGCTGTGGACAGGAATTTGCCACGATGACGACATGTGGTTTCAGAAGCTCCAAAGCAGATGTCAGTCATGGAAACAAGGTGTCAGCAGAGATCATCCCTCACCACTGGCAAGGGACACCTTCATGCGTGGCACTTGTGGCACGCTTTGTCTTTCCAGAATTGGCATGTTCATCCATAAAAGAAGTGCAGCAGATGATCTCACCTGACCTGGGGTTCCCATCATCTCTTGCAGATGGAAGGATGTCAATTAGCCCAATGCAGAACAAATTCTTTTCCAAAGTCCTGTTGTGTACAGGGATGCAGTCTTTACAGGGCTACATTGGGATCATTTTTGTTTTGCTACTGCCCCACGTGCACTTAAAAATGGGGTGGCAGCAGGACTAAAATTGTTTGGGACACAGAACCACTGATTTAGCGCCGGTTTAAATTTTTGTGCGGACCTCAATTTAGACAGCCAGGATCCCGCTAGACAGTGGCAGGGGCCTAATGATGAATATATGCTAATCGAATTCAGATGATGCAGTCAGGGTGGCCAACATTATTGACTGCTAGTTTGTGATCTCACCCACAAACTATAGGTGATACAAATCATGAGGCAGCTGCCAGTTAAAGGTATGTTCAGCTGCGCTCAAGGTGAAATGCTAGAAAGCTTTAGCATACAGTTTGCTTGTTTCATATTATGGCATTTCGCCAACTTTGATCGCATAGTGCATGTAGTGGCTATAGGAGGTTCTGAACACTTTTAAGGGGCTTCTGGCATAGCAGTTTTTCTTCATGGGGATTCTTCTGGTGATTCCAGTCTGGCAAGAGGAGCTGCAGAAGCAAGAAGGAGAAAACAGAGCTACAGCTGGAGGGTGAACAAATAGAAGGAAAAGCACATATAAGAATCCTTTTCCTCCCAACAGAGTTTATAGGCCCAGAACAGTTTTTTGAGCAACAGCACATAAAGAGGTTTCCCTTCTCTCACAGACTTGTAGTCATGTCATGTAACAAGACTTGCATCTAACAGCTGCAGTTAACATCTGACACTGCACGTTGCAGTCAAGATCATAACAGCCCTGAACGTTTTTATCTCCAGTTCCTTCCAGGTTGCTCTCGGTTATATCAGTAACAAAAGAGAGGCTGCAGTTCATGTCTTTGTATTATGCAGGTGACTGATGCCATGTTTCCTTGCTCAGTCTTTTCCTCATGTGCACAGGAATCGGCAACACTTACCTTCGGGAGCGGAGAGCAGTCGGACCTGTGTGGGAAAGCATTGAAAATTTTCCATTGGCTTCTTCTTTCTGACCAGACCGGCTTTAAAAAAAATTGCAATGTTAGTTTCACAGCTGAATTGGAATTTCGAAACTCATATCTTTATCTAAAGCTCACTAACACTCCCTTCCATATTCACAGCTGACAGATGCTAAGAGTGGGAATGGCAGCTACTGAACTTCAAACAGCTTCGGTTTATCCGATGGGTTCCTTTTTTTTAAAGCCTGCCAGAAAACCCCGAAGCAGTCTGAAGTTCAGAGGCCGCTGTTCCCACTCTCAGCAACGGTCGGTGGGGGGAGGGGGCCTGAAAAAGAGAGGGGGGCAGAGAGCAGAGGCACAGAGAGAGTGGGGAACATAGAGAGGGAAAGGGGTTACAAAGAGAGAGGGTGGTCAGAGAGAGAGGGTGGACAATATGGGGGGAATGACACAGAGAAGAGGGAACAACACGGGGTTTGGGGGCGCAGAGAGGGAGGGTGAAAGAGAGAGAGAGAGAGGAGGAAGAGCAATCAAGATCACTCCTGACAGTTGTGTGCATCACCATAATGTGCGGGCAGACATTGACTACATGTGCAAGCAAAACAAAATGTCAAGTATCCCACTTAAATCAGTGTCCAACATAGTGACAAGAAAGTAAGTCAATAAATTAGTCTTCTCATTTAAAGCTTCTTCACAAAAATACACATTTGTTGTTGTTTTGATTAATAGTAAGATAAATTTTTAATGCCTTTATCTTTCCAAAATGCTCTCACCGGCCCCCGGTGTAAGACAAAAATTGTAATGTGGCCCCACCATGTGAAAAGGTTAGACATCCCTGCTCCAAGCCTTTCACCTTGTGTTTTGAAATAACCTAGCAGCTAGTTTATTTTAAAACACAGGTTTAAAGGCTTGTGCTACGTAAACTCATTTTAAAATGGCAAAAGTCACTTAGGGAATGTTTCAATTTCTAGGTGATGGTACGTATTACTCTCACCTAGGATACAAGCTCAGTGACATATCGAAAGTTGCTGGATTTTTACTTCTATATAAATGTCACAATTCTGCTGCTTTCCATTTGGAATCACATTGTTCCATAACTTGTATTGAGGGGAAAACGGGCAAGAAAATCCAAGTAATCTCGAAGTCAGCACTGTGCATTCCTCATGAATACTAGAGTACGGATTAATGGGGCTGAGTGACATTGGCAAAAACAGGATGCTGTTGACTTGTATACAGTAGTTAGTAAATACAATGTAACAGATAGCTTTAATAAACCTTCATCTATGATGAACTGTCCATGATTCCTTAACAAAATCCATGCTACATTTGCGGTTTTAAAAACTGTCAGGGAAGACATAGTAAAAATTTATTGTGTTTCAATGACCATGCTAGAAACTGTCATTATCTGATTTTTTTGCTGCAAATTGGATTAAAGGACAAGTTTTATAAGTATGTCAAAGATCAGTAACTGCAGTGTGTATCATTTACTATCCAGTTTGAGGACAGATTGCCTGAATGGCCGATCTCTTCCTCTCATGTCCTGTAACTTTAACCCTCCTCGCTCATACATTTTTCTCTCTTGTTTTTTTAATAATCGGTCAACCACAGCCTCCTGATCACTAGCTTTTGTGTTCTTTTCCTCAATTTCTTTTCTTAACCTTATCTTCTCACATTCATCATTTTTCTGGTATGCCACAAGCCAAACAACTTTTAGGAAACCAGGGCGCCAGGTAGTACCTTGTATCCATTGTTTTGTTTCACACACCAGGCTATTTCCGCTTAGGATCATTCGAATCCAACTCTCATTTAAAGGTAACTCTGCTGATAGTTACTATTTCATCTATGTTTGCCCCTTTAAATTTGAGTATGTCATTTTATTCTTCTTAATGCAGAGCTCAACAGGGACGCCAATGGAGTGATTGAGAACAACAACTCAAACTTTTAGGTCATTTTGAACCACGCAATACAAGAGAACAAATTGATGACTCACTCAAAAGTTTGTTATGCCTAATAGTTGCAGTTTATTTGTACCCACGATTATAGATTTAAAATGGGCATAGATTTGAAATAATTACAGGAAAATTCAATTGGTTACAGAAAATGAATACAGCTTTGAAAGGCTGAGAAAAGTAAATAATAAAAAGAAGCTGCTTTGTTACTTTACTCCCAGCAAATGAATGCTTCAACAATGTTACTCTACCCCAGCAAGTCAACGTTTCAACAATATCTAGCAATAGAATGCTTAATTATGTTACCAGCTGGTCGGACAATCAACTAAGGTGGCCATTGCTGTTAATTGTAAGTTCTCTTCTTGGTGATCAGCCAAGTTCCTTCTCCTTGAGATCTCAATTTTGTTTTTCAAAAATATACTTTATTCATTAAATGTGTAAAAATACATTACATAACAATTCAAATTGACATTACATAAAGTGCAATGCAAATCAGTTTCTTTCAGTATAGTACATGAGGTGCCTCACTACACTTGCCATTTCAGGTTATATTTACAATGTACATTTACATTTCATACAGCCTGGGGGGGGGGGGGTTTTACACAGTTTCCAGCCCCTCTGTTAACTATGGAGGAGGGCCTTACACAGTGGCCTTTCCCCATTGAGCCTTTGCGGCTGCTGCCCCAAGTTTTAGTGTGTTTTTCAGAGAGACCCAGGAAGATCTAATAGACAGATCCTCTTGGGAGGATCTTAATATACAAATAATTGACATTGCGGTTTGAGAGGAGTCATTACGAGGTTCGAAGAGGGCAAAAATACTCACATTAAGGGGAAGAGATGATCTGACGATGCACACCCTCACATCACAATGAACCCAACCCAAGTGTGTGACCTCGCATATAAAACCTCTCGTGTCGCGCTACGATGTCTGATGCAACTTCACGTATGACAAAAAAATTTTAAATTTTCATATCACAAATTTTATTACAACTTTCTCATTAACAAATCAAATAAATAATTGGAAAGTACCCCAGTGAACCAGATGTGCTGCTTCGGTGATTTCTTCATACATTTGCGAGTGCTCTGGTGTGTGGACGATCCCTCGCCACCAGACTCACCAGAGGCAGGTGGCTGATCGGGCTGTCGCCCTGCTCTTGATGACTGTGGCGGTTGTCCTCTGCCTGCTCGTGGCCGTGCAGGCCCCAGTATATCAGGGTGCTCATGAGAAATATCAGGAACACCCTCTGACGCCCTGGGAGTTTGCAGTTCACATGTCACTGGCAGAGGGAACAAGGAGCTGCAGGATGCATCGGGGCGCCCTGACAGGAGCTCCCATATGCGATCTCCTGCTGCCCCTTTGCCTTCCTGAGGTTCAGCTGGTCCTCCAAGGTGACCTCGGAGGGATGAGCAGCCTGAACCTGTCGCCTGCTGTCTGATGCTCTGGTCCAGGGAGGCCACACTTGCTCTAAGATGACGGATAGCCTACATTACTGGCCCCTCCACTGCAGCCACCAATCTTTCAATGGAGGATGCCTGATGGACAAATGCCTGAGAGTTTCCAGCACTCATACCCTGGATGGATGTTTCCAGAGTATGAGTCATAGCTCGCAGTGTCTCTGGCAATTCCGCCAGATGTCCACTCACCGCATTCTGCACCTGCAACATCTCCCGCCGAATGGATGTTCTCAGAGGCTCGTCATCAGCTTGTAGCTCTGCACTGACCTGGCTTCCCACTCTCCTCCGATTGATGGAGGCATCGGCCAGTACTGCCTCTGGTGGCTGGCCCGGCAACTGTGCTGTGCTTACACCTGTATGTGAACGCGTCTCCGCGGAGACACTAATCCCAATCGTGGTGGAAGTTTCTGTGCTGGTGCTTGGTGAGTGCGAGGATGTGACGGTGGCCCCTCTGAGGCACCCTCCTCATCCTCAGAGGTGGACAGTTGAGCCACTGTGACGCCTCCTGGACACTGCTGTGTTTCACCTGCAGGGAAAATTATATTGATCAGTTTGATCAGCACTCCAGACTTAAGGACATGTTCTTTACTACACTTTGGTCACATTTGTGTGATTCAACTTTTAAGAGCACACTTCAGTGCATGAGACAATCACTACACCACCCCCCTTCCCCCCTCCCCCCCATAAACCCATACACCACATACTGGGTCCCTCACTCTCATGGCCAGGTCCGTCGGCCTCGCCATCTGCCACGGTGTGTCCTCCGTCCTCCCCTGCTAGCATCAAGACATTCTCCTCCATTCTGGTAAGGTATGCCTGATTGGCTAAGCCACCACCGATCCGGGACCTCTCTTGGGCATTATGTGCCCTCTTTTCCTATTTAAGCAAAGACACTTGGTTTAGATATATTGGTTGGTATCTCATGCACTCCCCCATAGGGTTTGTTGTTGCATTTCACTGCTATGCCGATGCAGCGCCAAATTTGAACACCTGTGGATCACCGTGCATCTCAGACTTGCCCATCATGTGACCCAATAGAAAGTAGCAGGCAAGGACTGATCATTGATGGCTTCCACCTTGCAGTGTGAGGACACATAGACCCTTTCCTGACATATTAACGATGAGATTAATGAGAAATGCCCTTTACCCGGGCAGAGCGAAAAAGGTCATTGACCCGCTGTCGTCACTGGAACCATGTCCTTCTTATAACGCCATGGCTGCTGACCTCCTCCGCGACCTCCAGCCAGACCCTCTTGGTCACCTGTGAGGGCCTTCTTCTGCCATCTGCATTGATGAGGACCTCCCGCCTCACTTCTACCGCCTGGAGGAGGACCTGCAGTGATTCCTCCGAGAATCTGGGAGCCTTGCGGAAACCTCTCCCCTCCATTACTGTTGATTGGTTCTGCAGCTTTTTATCTCTTTCTGTCCTGTCCTGCTCCTGGGCATTGCCAGTGCTCCTTCAATCCTTGCATGCACAGAGCTTTGTATAACCTCTAAACTTCCCACAGTAACATGCAAAAGTCTTCATCTGATGTAAGGTCATAAACAACTGGTCCAGTTCATTCCTGCAAGCCTTTTTAAAGGGCTTCGAGCAGCCTTTTCTGGTTGTGGCCCCGCCCCCAAAGTGGCTCAGCTTCCTGCCCACGCATGCCCTTTTGAGTTTCAAATACGCCGTGGGGCTGCTAATTGGCTGCCCTGCCTGTGATTCTGGTAGGCAGGAGGCGTGGAGCAAGATCGGAGTGCTCATCCGCTTCCGCCTCATTTGCCCTGGAGCTGCCGAGAGCGACAACATTCCGGCCTACATGTCCAATTGCCTTTTGAAAGTTTCTATGGAACCTGTTTCCACCACTCTTTCAGGTAGGACCAGATCTTAATAACCCTCTGTGTGAAAAAACTCTCCTCATTTCTCCTCTTCGTCTTTTGCCAATTATTTTAAAACTGTGACCTTTGGTTACTGTTCCACTTGCCCGCGGTAACTGTTTCTCCCTGAGAGTTCAATCAAAATTTTTCATAATGTCCAATACCATTATTAGGTCTGCAGTTAACCTTCTCTGCTCCGAGCAGAATAATCCCATTTTCAGTGATTTGTGAACAGGCACCCCCAGGTTTCTCTTCTTTTGCACCCGCTCTTAATAGTACCATTTGTAGATTATATTGCATCTCCATGTTGTTCCTCCCAAAGTGCAACACCTCTCCCTTACCCACGTTAAACATCTGCCATGTTTCTGCCCATTTCACCAGTATATCTGTGTCATCTTGAGGTCTGCTACTATCCTGTTCACTATTTACTATGTTACCAAATTTTAAGTCATCCACAAACTTCCAAATTGTATTGCCTATATCCAGGTCCAAATCATTTATATATATATATATATATATATATATATATATAACAAGAAAAGAAATGGTCCTAATACAGACCCATGGGGGACTCCATTGCATACTTCAATCCAGTCAGAATAACATTCATTCACCATTACTCCCTGTCTCCTATCCCATAGCCAATTCTGTACCAAAGTTATCACCATCCTTTAATACAATAGAATCATAAAATTATAGAACAGCACAGCACAAAAGGAGGCGATGCAGCCTATGAAGTCTGAGCTGGCTCTTTCGAAGAAGAATACACTTAGTCCCGCTACCCGCTCATTTCACATATATCCTTCCAATTTATTTCCCCTTCAATGGAGGATGCCCTTTTGAAGGTGATGATTGCATGTGTATCCACCACCCTTTTGGGCATTGTATTCTAAATTATAAACATTACATAAAAAGGTTTTTCCTCATGTCCCCTTTGGTTCTTTTGCCAATCACTTGAAATCTGTGCCCTCTAGTTATCAGGTATTGGAAATTGTTTACAAACACACAAAAATACAAATTTGGAGCAGGGGTAGACCACTTAGCCCCTCAAGTCTGCTCCGCCATTCAATAAGATCATGGCTGATCTGATGTAACCACAACTCCACATTTCCGCCTACCCTCGATAACCTCACCCTCTTGCTTATCAAGAATCTATCTACCTCTGCCTTTTAAGGACGAGAGTTCCAAAGACTCATGACCCTCAGAGAAAATATTTTTCCACATCTCTGTCTTAAATCGGTGACCCCTTATTTTTAAACAGTGACCCCTAGTTCTAGATTCTCCAACAAGAGAAACATCCTTTCGACATCCACCCTGTCAAGACCCCTCAGGATCTTATATGTTCAATCAAGTTGCCTCTTACTGTTCTAAACTCCAGCAGATACAAGCCGAGCCTGTCCAACCTTTCCTCAGAAGAAAACTCGCCCATTCCAAGTATTAGTCCAATAAACCTTCTCTGAACAGCTTCCAATGCATTTACATTCTTCCTTAAATAAGGAAACCAATACAGTACACGGTACTCCAGATGTGGACGCACCAGTGCCCTGTATAGCTAAAGCATAACCTCCCTACTTTTGTATTCAATTCCCCCTGCAATAAATGATAACATTCTATTAGCTTTCCTAATTACTTGCTGAACCTGCATACTAACCTTTTGTGATTCATGCACTAGGACACCCAGATTCCTCTTCATCTCAGACCTCTGCAATCGCTCACCATTTAGATAATACGTTTCTTTTTTATTCTTCCTACCAAAATGGACAATTTCACATTTTGCCACATTATACTCCATTTGCCAGGTCTTTGCCCACTCACTTAACCTATCTATATCCCTTTGTAGCCTCCTTATGTCCTCTTCACAACTTAGTTTCCTACCTTTCTTTGTGTCATCAGCAAATTTAGCAAGCATACCTTCAGTGCCTTCATCCAAGTCATTTATAGAATTGCAAAAAGATGAAGCTTCAGCACTGATCCCTGTGGCACACCACTCGTTACATCTTGCCAACCAGAAAATGACCCATTTATGCCTACTCTCTGTTTCCTGTTCGCTAGCCAATCTTCTGTCCATGCCAATATGTTACCCCTTACACCAGAAGTTTTTATTTTCTGCAGTAACCTTCGATGTGGCACCTTATCAAATGCCTCCTGGAAATCAAGTACAGTACATTCACTGACACGGAACACAAAAGTCCGAGTGTATCAGGCCTGTGTCCTCAGTACCTTGCTCTACGGCAGCGAGGCCTGGACAACGTATGCCAGCCAAGAGCGACGTCTCAATTCATTCCATCTTCGCTGCCTTCGGAGAATACTTGGCATCAGGTGGCAGGACTATATCTCCAACACAGAAGTCCTTGAAGCGGCCAACATCCCCAGCTTATACACACTACTGAGTCAGCGGCGCTTGAGATGGCTTGGCCATGTGAGCCGCATGGAAGATGGCAGGATCCCCAAAGACACATTGTACAGTGAGCTCGCCACTGGTATCAGACCCACCGGCCGTCCATGTCTCCGTTATAAAGACGTCTGCAAACGCGACATGAAATCGTGTGACATTGATCACAAGTCGTGGGAGTCAGTTGCCAGCATTCGCCAGAGCTGGCGGGCAGCCATAAAGACAGGGCTAAATTGTGGCGAGTCGAAGAGACTTAGTAGTTGGCAGGAAAAAAGACAGAGGCGCAAGGGGAGAGCCAACTGTGCAACAGCCCCAACAAACAAATTTCTCTGCAGCACCTGTGGAAGAGCCTGTCACTCCAGAATTGGCCTTTATAGCCACTCCAGGCGCTGCTTCACAAACCACTGACCACCTCCAGGCGCGTATCCATTGTCTCTCGAGATAAGGAGGCCCAAAAGAAGAAACATTCACTAGTTCCCCTTTATCCGCAGCACATGTTTCTTCTTGAAAGAACTCCAATAAATTAACAGACTCGGCATCTAACATGTCTAGTCAATGCATATAGCTAGTGGGTTGGTATTGGGCAATGTGTTACCCAGTTTCTGTGGTCTCCTGGAACTTGCCAGATTGCCATCAGAGCTTAGAGAGTAATTTCCCAGAGCAGTTTTCTATATTGAACCAAGTTACTTTTTTTCTTTTTTTTTGCACTTCCCAGGAGATTGCATAGCTGGTGGACAAGTGGCAAAGGAGGATCATGGTGTGCTGAAGTACACAATATTAATATAGGGCAGGCTGAAATGGAAAGTTAGCTGCTGTTTACCTGTCTTTTTTATGTATGTTTGTATGTAAAGCAGCAAAGTAAACAGGATGCTCAATTTGTCTGGAAACAAAGGAATGGTTTCTCTTTATTTACTTTATCTAACCCCGTCAGGATTTTAAACACCTCTGTCAAATCTCCTTTTAGCCTTTTCTGTTCCAAGGAGAAGAACCCCAGCTTCTCTGGTCAATCTATGTAACAGTAATCCCTAATTTCGGGACCCATTCTAATAAATCTCCTCTGTAGCCTCTTTAAAGCTTTCACGTCCTTTTAAAAGTATGATGCCTGGAATTGGACACATTACTCTAACTGGGTCTGAAATAATGTTTTATATAGGCTGAGCATAACTTCCTTGCTTTTGTACTCTGTGCCTCTATTTATAATCCCTAAGATCCCAGTAGCTTTATTTCCTGCTTTGTTAACCTGCCCTGCCACCTTCAAAGATTTGTGCACAAACACCCCAAGTCTTTTTTGCACCCTCTTTAGATTTGTATCATTTAGCTTTTATTGTCTCTCCTCATTCTGCCTACCAAAATATATCACCTCACATTTTAATGCAGTGAATTTCATCTGCCATCTATGCGTCCATTCTACCAGACTTTCTATGTTCTCTTGTGACGTCTTGTGTCTATTTTCCTACCTGCCTACTATCCTTCCGGGTTTTGTGTCATCTGCAAATTTCAAAGTTGTGCCATGTACCTCCAAGTCCAAGTTATTAATAGATATAAAAACAGCAGTGGTCCTAGTAGTAAATCCTGGGGGACACCACTGTATCTCTCCCTCCAGTCCAAAAAAAACTATTCACCACAACTCTGTTTTCTGTCCCTTAGCCAATTTGGATCCATGCTGTTACTGCCCCTATTGTCTGCAGGCTTCAATTTTGCTAACAAGCCTAATATGTGTACTTTATCAAATGCCTTTTGCAAGTACATATGCACAACATCAACTGCACTGCTTGATGAGTATTCATTAAACCAATTGTCAGCATTTTGTCATGAGCAGACTTTAGATTGTACATATTTCCCAGAGTGAAACTCGTTGGATAATGCACAAGAGATTAAGTCATAAGTGGGATGTGATGAATTTCATAAGTGGAGGTATTTTCCTCATTGCATTGCTGGACATGACATCCAATTTTGAATATTTATATTTTCATGAGGAAAGTAAATATTTTAATTCATATTTTATGTGTTTTGTAGACCAAGAAATGGGTTAAAACTGGTTTCTGATGAAAGTTTGACACTTCGTAAAATATGATTATCACCTGTCGTTTACACCACAACCCGTCAGACAGAAGGAGATTTTTGTTTCTCATTTGGATTTTATTGTTAGGTGTCAAAACCTAAGAAGGAACATGTACATATAAATCAATACACATGATGACTGATTGGAAATGATTAAAAGTGAATATACTATTTATTCATAAAATACAGAATATTTCTGCAACACTTGACAATAATGAACTGATTCTTTGTGACGTTCTATGTAATATGAAGAGTTGTAATATTGGATATTCACCTGTGTATTATATAAGAAAGGGAGATTTGTTTGTGGTTAGCATGGCAGAGCAATCTCTCAGCGCACCTCACCAGTGTCTGAGGGTTACTCTCGCCTGTCATCATGTCAAAGAGGTTATAATGAAAAGCTGTTTGATGAATTATATATTGGTCTTGGAAAATAGTGTGCTATTTTTAACTCTGATGGTGGTAAGTATGTATATGTTTGTATATGTGATAAAACATTTAAATCATATTGACTCCGATTTGCAGTCAGTAGCAAAAGAACAGCACTTGCCATTCATTACATTTGCAATTGGTTACAGACTTTCTGTGGGATTTTTCAGTGTGACTTGCGGTTATTATTTGTGTTTATCAATGATGTAGACTTAAATGCGTACATATCAATGATTGAGACTTAGATGAGTATACATCAATGAGTACGTATGAATGATTTAGATGCTTACATATCAAAGATTTAGACTTAGATGCGTACATATTAATGACTTAGATGAGTATATATCAATGAGTATATATCAATGATTTAGACTTAGATGCGTACATATTAATGATTTAGATGAGTATATATCAATGAGTGATTATCAATGATTTAGACATAGATGCGTACATATTAATGACTTAGATGAGTATATATCAATGATTTAGACTTGGATGCGTACATATTAATGACTTAGATGAGTATGTATCAATGATTTAGACATACATGCGTACATATCAATGATTTAGACTTAGATGCGTACATATCAATGATTTAGATGAGTATATATCAATGAGTGATTATCAATGATTTAGACATAGATGCGTACATATTAATGACTTAGATGAGTATATATCAATGATTTAGACTTAGATGTGTACATATCAATGATTTAGATGAGTATATATCAATGATTTAGATGAGTATATATCAATGATTTAGACTTAGATGCGTACATATTAATGACTTAAATGAGTATATATCAATGATTGATTATCAATGATTTAGACTGAGATGCGTACATATTAATGACTTAGATGAGTATATATCAATGAGTGATTATCAATGATTTAGACATGGATGTGTACATATCAATGATTCAGATGAGTATATATCAATGAGTGATTATCAATGATTTAGACATAGATGCATACATGTCAATGATTTAGACTTGCATGTAGGGGGCATGATTAAGAAGTTTGCATATCATACAAAAATTGGCCGTGCAGTTGATAGTGAGGAGGAAAACTCTAGATTGCAGGAGGATATGAATGGGGGGACAGGTCAGATGGGCAGAAAAGTGGCAAATGGAAGATAATGGATTTGGAGAAGGCAAAGAAATACACAAATAAATAGCAGGCCACTGAGAAGTGTAAAGGAACAGAGGGACCCTGGTGTACATTTCCACAGATCCCTGAATGTAGCAGAACAGGTAGATAAGTGGTCAGAAGGCAAATAAGATACTTTCCTTTATTAGTCAAGGCATAAAATGTAAGAGCAAGAAGGTTTTGCTAGAACTGTATAAAATCACTGGTTGGGCCACAGCTAGAGTACTGCATACAGTTCTGGTCACCACATTACAGGTGATTGCACTAGAGAGACTACAGAGGAAATTTACAAGGATGTTGCTAGGACTAGAAAATTTTAGCTATGAGGAAAGATTGGCTCGGATGGGGTTGTTTTCTTTGGAACAGAGGAGGCTGAGGAGATATTTAATTGATGTGTATAAAATTATGAAAGGCTGAGATAGAGTGGATAGGAAGGAGCTTTGCTATTAGCAGAAGGATTAGAGGGGAGCTGAGGAGAAAATCCTCAGAGGGTGGTAGAGGCAGAAAAACCCAATTGTATTGAAAAATTCTTGCATAGGTCCCTGAAGTGCCATAACACACAAGGCTGTGGACCAAGAGCTGGAAAGTGGAATCAGGCTGGATGGCTCTTTTTTGGCTGTCACATACACAAAGGACTGAATGGCCTCCTTATGTGCCATATGTATCTATAATTCCATGATTAGAGCATCAAAACACCCAGTACAAGGGAATCTGTGACCTGTGTGAACAGGACAAGCAACAATATATCTCCTCAATCAATCAGATTGATGAATCCTTATTGAGACGTGCAGAATCAAAACCAGGAAGTGTAAGTTGGAATATTTAATTCAATGCCAAATCATGTACAGAAAGTTAAATAAAGTGAGGAAAAGAAAGATGGGATTAAGTGAGACAGATTAAAGAGACTCAACGAAAACATAAAAAAACTCTATTTTCCTTAAATCTCCAACAATAATTACAATCTAATGGATTGAGACTCCACAATTTTAATGGTTCTTGGAAGTTGGGGTGTGAAATTCATCTTAAGCAACAGCACAAAATGGGCAACAGCGAATCGCATGGAATCTTTGACTCCATAAATAAAATTGTGCAGCGTGGAAAACGGGCTGCTAAATCAGAACCTCGTGTTTTGCACAATAAGACCATAAGAAAGATGAGTAGAAGTAGGCCATTCTGTCCTTCGAGCCTGCTCCACCATTCAATAAGATCATGGATGATCATCAATCTCAACTCCACCTTCTTCCACTATCACCATATCCCTTGATTTCCTTAGCATGCAAAAATCTATTAACCTCTGTCTTGAATATAATCACATCTGAGCATTCACAGCCTCTGGGGTAGAGAATTCCAAACTGAAGCTTAGCAGAAATGGACAGAAAGGTAATGATGTTGAAAGTGTCAGCTTGTGTGAAATAACAGTAACAACACCAAAATCTATGTTGTCAATGTCATAGCAATATTGAAGTCAATATTCATCTCACTAGAAAGGAGTTACCAATAAGTTTAATAGTTTCTGGAGCCTATTTGTTGGACATAAACTTTGTTATTGCAATGAAGGAATCCTCAAACAATGTGCTTAAAGTGAGCAAAATGGAAATATGTAATTCAGAACAGCAAAATCCTGTGCTGAGCTATTTGAATTCCAGCCCATTTGGAAGTCAACACCCCTACACTCAAAAGGAAAATATCAGCCAGGGTTCCCGGGTCTGGGGGGGAATTTTATGCTGTCCCCCAGATTGGTTTTGAAGGCAGGGAGAGCATATAATCGGGCGGGATGGTGGTGGGAGGGGAGCTGGTGAACCCCATCACCTTCTTGCTTCCACCCGAATTAAGTCCGGTGCAGAAAGGCCTGTGAATGGCCTTCCAGCCTCACTGCCAATTGAAGCCCTTAAGTTAGCAATATTACCCAATATAGGGTTTCATCTGGCCACTGGCAGAATTAGGCCATTAGTGGGTGGGCCTGTCACTGCATGGGGAGCACGACAAGCAAACCTGGGGTCGGTGGGGGGTGGGGCGTCCTTGTTAAAAGGCACCTTTAGTGCCTGAACGAGGGACTCGGCATTGGGATTGGGGGGCCCACTGAGAGCCATCCTGCTGCCCTTTCTGCTGACCCCACTGATCATCCCAACTCCGTGACTCTCACTCCATGAAACCCCTTCCACTGAGACTTACGTGTGGCCTGGGTCCAGCACCTCCGGTGAGTCCATTACCGGCAACAGCCACCACATCCGCCATGGTGCTGCTCAGTTAAAGAGCTGCCGGCGTCTGATTCGCCAGCAGCTCTCAGCAGGCAGGACTTCTGCCATCGGGATCCTTGATCCTGGGGAAGGCCCACCGCAGTCCATTTAAGTGCCTAATTGGCACTTGATCCGGTGGGCCTTCCCAGAGGAAGCAACGCGAGGCTCTGGCTGGCGCTTTTGCCGGTAGTCGAGTCCCCCATTGCCCAGATAAAATCCTGGCCCTGATCATTGTCCAGTAATATCCACTTGAAATCTGCCTGTTTCGACCTGAGGTGGGGGTCAAAAATAGTCATTTGGGCCAGATACAAGTAATACAAATGAAATTGTCTTGTGCAAAAGGATCAATTGTTAATTTTAAATCTGAAATAAATAGATTTTCGTTAACCAAAGGGATTAAGGGATATGGGGCAAAGGCAGGGAAATGGAATTAGGTCACAGATCAGCCACAATCTGACTGAATTGTGGAATAAGCTTGAGGAGCAAAATGGCTTCCTCCTGTGCCTGTTCCCATGATGGCTGAAGCTCAATGGATTGTATCCCAATTTGAGTCTACGTTTTCTGATGAGGAAGGGAGAATTTAGTAGGAGAAAACTAGAAATAATGCTTTCTTAAATTTCATGGTAAATTTTACAAAATTAATTAATGAAAACCTTTACAACAACAACAACTTGCATTTGTATCGCACCTTTAACATAATAAACTGTCCCAATGCGCTTCACAGGAGCAAACGACGACAATGATCCTAAAAAAAAAGTAGATATTAGGACAGGTGACCAAAACATTTGGTCAAAGAGATAGGTTTTAAGCAGTGTCTTAAAGTAGGAGAGAGGAGGAGAAGCGATGAGATTTGAAGAGGGAATTACAGAGCTTAGGGCCTAGATAGCCACCAATGGAAAGGTGAAGAAAGTGGAGGAACACAAAGTTCTTGGAGGGCTGTAGGGCTGGAGGGGGTTATAGAGATTTAAAGAGGCATGAGACCATGGAGGGATTTGACAGGAATGAGAATTTGATTTTGATTAGTGGACTGGAAGCCAATATAAGCGATGGAGCACAGGCGTGATGGGTAAACCAGACAGAGTGAATTGAGATACAGGCGGCAAAATTTTGAACAAGAGGTTTATGGAGGCTGGAAGATGGAAGGCTCACCAGGAGAGGATTGGAATAGTTGAATCTGGAAGTTAAAAAAAAAAAGCATAGATGAGAGTTTCAGCAGCAGATGGGCTGAGGCAGGAATAGCAATTTGGCAGTTTTTGTGATGGAGTGAGAATGGGATTGGAAGCTCAGCTCTGGGTCAAATAGAATGCCAAGGTTACAAACAGTGTGGTCAGCCTGAGACAGTGGTCAGGGGAGTGAATGGAATGGAACTGGTGGCCAGAGAACAGAGTTTGTGCTGTGGACCAAAGGCAGTGACTTGAACTTCCAATGTTTACTTGGAAGATATTTTGGAGTGGATGTCAAACAAGCAGTCTGACAAGACATGGGAGCTGAGAGAGGGGGTGATGAGTTGGAGCCTTCACCTTACACGTGGAAAATGACATTGTGCTCTCGGAGGATGTCACCGAGGGACAGCAAGTGAAAATAGGAGGGGGGGGCCAAAGATAGATCCAGAGATAACGGTTTGGGGTGGAAAGAGAGGCTGTTGCAAGAGATTCTCTGGCTATAACTGTCTAGGTAAAAGTGGAACCAAGTAGGCTGTCACTCTCAGCTGGACAGGAGTGGAGTTGGAGGAAGATGGTGTGGTCAAAGACTGCATACAGGTCCAGAGGATGGGGAGGGATCGTGCACAGAGGATGTAATTTGTGACTTTGATTAGGGTGGTTTCAGTGCTGTGGCAGGGGCGCAAAACAGATTGAACTGATCAAACATGTAATTGTGGGAAAGGTAGGCACGAATTTGGAAGGCAACAACATAACGAAGGATTTTGGAGAGCAGTGTGAGGTTGGAGATAGAGCAGTAGTTTGCAAGGATGGGGGGCGGTCAAGGATGGTCTTTTTGAGGAGGGGCTGATGATGGTTATTTTGAAAGGGAGGGGAGAAGTGAATGAGGAGAGGGAACCATAAACAAGAATCTGGACATGGGCTGCTTCAGTATCTGAGGTTGCGAATGGTGCTGAAAATTGTGCAATCATCTCCACTTCTGACCTTTTGATGGCGGGTAGGTCATTGATGAAGCAGCTGAAGATGGTTGGGCTTAGGACACTACCCTGCAGAACTGCTGCAGTGGAGTCCTGGGACTGAGTTAATTGACCTCCAACAACCACAACCATCTTCCTTTGTGCTGGGTATGACTCCAACCAGTAGAGAGTTTTTCCCTGAATCCCATTGACTCCAGTTTTGCTAGGGCTCTTTGATGCCATACTCAGTCAAACGCTGCCTTGATGTCAAGGGCAGTCACTCTCACCTCACCTCTGGAGTTCAGCTCTTTTGTCAATGTTTGGACCAGGGTTGTAATGAGGTTAGGAACTGAGTGGCCCTGGCAGAATCCAAACTGAGTGTCAGTGAGCAGGTTATTGCTGAGCATGTGCCGCTTGATAGCATTGTCAACGACCCCTTCCATCACTTTACTGATGATTGAAATGAGACTGATAGGGCGGTAATTGGCCGGGCTGGATTTGCCCTGCCTTTTGTGGACAGGACATACCTGGGCAAATTTCCACATTGCCGGGTAGATGTTAGCGTTGTAGCTGTACTGGAACAGCTTGGCTAGCGGTGCGGCCAGTTCTGGAGCACAAGTCTTCAGTACTACAGCCGGGATGTTGTCAGGGCCCGTAACCTTGGCAGTATGCAGGAATGGTGGCAGGAGAGCTTTTATGGTCAAGGAGTAGTGAAGAGTTGGGGTAGGGATTTGTGGGAGGAAAGTACTCGTGAAAGGTGAAAGGAAAGTAGGCATGACTGGGTGAAAGGAAAGCGATGAGATGGGAGAGAAGTTCCCAAGAGAGATAAAAAGAAAGAAAAGGCTGATTGAAGTAATGGGCTCAGGTCTGGTGCAGCAACCAAAATGCTTATGCAAATGGACACAGGGAAACCCAGCTTACATAAACATGACACTAATGAGGATAAGTATATCCTGGTAGCAAACAGTAAATAGGCAGGAGACCAGAAGAAAGAGACAAAAATTAAAGTCAGAGGTGCCATGGTGGGATGAAGTTCACTTTTAAGTAGGATTAAGTCAGCTTGGAGCATCAACAAAATGATGGCCAGGTTTGGAGACAGTTGTGGAGGGCAAGCTCAGGGAGCTATTTGAAGGGTACAGTAACAGTGCAAACACTGCTAGAGGTATTTCTGTAGAAAATGGAGAGAATTGGTGGTGCGGAGAATCAAGTAGGAGGCAATTCTTAACTATTAAAATCACTGCTTATTGGTAACAATATCGGATTCAAACTTCAAAGGGAAATCTGCCATCCTCTCCTGGTAGATGGAATCAAACCACTCACTCTGAGCCACCAGGAAGTGATTCTTCCAGTCTCCAGCCACTCCTAAAAAATAAATAATTCCAGATTTAAACATTAAATAAATAACGTAATAGACATATCACAATTATTTAGAATTAGTAACAGGGGAGACGGTGGCGTTGTGTTAATGTCACTGGACTAGTAATCCAGAAACCCATGCTAATTCCCTGAGGACATGCATTCAAATCCCAACAGGGCAGCTGGTGGAATTAAATTCAATTAATGAATAAAAATCTGGAATTGAAAGCTAGACTTAGCAATGGTGTCATGAAACAATCATCAGTTGTCCTAAAAACCCATCTGGTTCACTAATGATCTTTAGGGAAGGAAATCTGTCGTCCAACACGTGACCCACAGCAACGGGGTTGACTCTTAACTGCCCTCTGAAATGGCCTAGCAAGCCTCTTGGTTGTCAAGGGCAATTAGGGATGAGCAATAAATGCTGGCCTTGCCAGTGATGCCCACATCCCAAGAAAGAATAATAAATCCTAATATTAGGCATGGACAATCCTGAACCAGGACCAGAAACATCGGGTGATTCTGTGATCCAACAGTCCTAAGTGGGGCACGTCAGAAGTGCATCTTGGGAAAGCACAGACCATTAAAATGAATGGATCCAAAACCATGGACCATGTTCCAGTGGTTTCCTGAGATGCCCTCCTTATGAGCAACCCCATTGTAGGGAGCATTGGATTGTGAAATCACCCCTAGAGAGTGCAGATAAAAATCCACTTTACAACCATTCCTGCATCACTTGCAGCATCCGACAGTAACACTAACATATTTTTTTTCCATTTAAGCAATGAGCTTTGATGTTGTAAGTAAATCCAATAGTATTTCTTAATGTTAAGCAAAATCTATCCCAATGGAAACTAATTTCAGATGCTCACTGGTAGCTACAAGCATTTTGAAAATCTGACCCAACCATCCCTGAAGACCATTAATGGTGAGACTGTTAATCACAACCAAATTATTTCTACATGCTTCATATTGATTTTATGCTTCTTGTCAGTAAAAATAAAGATTGGAAAAGAAACCAATCTTTTAAACAAACATAAAGCTCCTTTGGCCTTACCTAGTCATTTCCAGTGATCAGTAGCATTACTCACCTTTTCTAAAAAGAGGATCACTAACATTTTTGAACAGCCCTGTTGACATTTGGTAGTTTGTTTCAGGGTTTTCTTTCATATACTTAAAAGTGCATTGATCCAAAATTAACTCCAAGGTTTCTCCGTCCAACTCTTTATTAAGAAAAGACGCAATTTTTTCGATCACACTCCTGAGATCCTTTAACAAATTAAAATTATGCTTAAGTTACTCAATTGTAAATCCAAAATATAATTCCTATTTAATATACATTAACCTGATTAGCATCCTCCTATTATCAAAGTATACACTCATCCAGTAGTAAAGTAGCATACACATTTGAATACAGATCATCAAATTGTCTGTATTCTGCCTCACAATTATTATA
The DNA here is from genome assembly GCF_036365525.1 of Heterodontus francisci. Classification (NCBI taxonomy): domain Eukaryota; kingdom Metazoa; phylum Chordata; class Chondrichthyes; order Heterodontiformes; family Heterodontidae; genus Heterodontus; species Heterodontus francisci. Next base: position 41,373,470 of record NC_090401.1, on the reverse strand, counting down.
AGTCAAAGCTTTTTCAACTTAAGTAGCAATCGATAGCTGTTGTGTCAACCGTGGCTCAGTTGCATTCTCACCTGAGTCAGATAGTTTTGTTTTCAAGACCCACTCCAGACATTGAATACACAGGGCTGAATTTTACGCCACCCCAGCAGGTCGGATGGTGGCGTGAGAGTGGCATAAAATTGAGTGGGAGGCTCCGGGAGGTCTTCCCGCCCAGCCCCTGCAATCGGCCAACTTCATGGCGGTCGGGCGGGGAGGGGAAAAAGACCCGCCCGTCCGAGGTCAATCGAGGTCCTTAAGTGGCCACTTAACCTGCCACTTAAGGGCCCTCACCTGTCTCCACGGGTATTTTACCCGTGGCAAGCAGGTGTGCTGGGGATGTGAAAGGCCGCCCAGCGATAGCTGCCAGCCTTTCTGAGCGCTGGGGGTGCCATGGCCGTCTGGCACAGAGTGCCCAATTGAGGGCCGCCCCCACTTTCCAACCCACCCCCGGGACTCACGATGCCTCCCTCCCCCCAAACGACTACCCTTGCCTCGCCACCACGACCGATCACCACCCCCTCCCCCCCCCGGCAAGGCAAGCCCAACTTACCTGAAGTCCTGGCTCCATGGCGTTGGCTGGGTTGCAGTCCCAGCAGTGGCCACGGCTCCCAGTGTCACTGCTGGTACTAAGAGCTGCCGGACACTGATTGGCCGGCAGCTCACTGAGGCAGAACCTCCTCCCTCAAGCGGGTGGAAGTCCCGCCTAGGGACAATTAAAGCCTGGGGACCAGTAAAATATGGGTCAGATCCCCCGGCTAGGTGGAAGCGTGTTCGCCACCGGCTTTTCCGCCGATGGTAAAATCCAGCCCACAATCTAGGTTGACACTTCAGTGCAGACTGAGGGAGTGCTGCCCAATTGGAAGTGCTGAGTTTGGATGAGCTGTCACACCGAGGCCTTGTCTCTCTCTCTCTTAAGCTGACATAATAGATCCATGGAACTATTTGAAGAAGTGTGGGATTTCTCCTGGTTCTCCACAATGCTGGCAAGAAAAACACAGATTACATTTTTCCTCCATCTCCATAGCCTCCATGCTCCTGTATATAAAATTCAATATTCTACTGGCCCTTTTTACACCAAAATGAAAGTGTCATTGCCCAGCCGATTGTCTCATCATCAGCCTCGGAGGTGAACTGATGGTCTGATGACAGAAAATTGATTGCATGTCAAAAGAATGAGAACATCCACTGCGACCGAACATGCGGAAGGGCTGAATGGTTGGAACATGTCAAGATGCTGCATGTAAGTGTTAGCTAGTGTATCAGCTACAGTGGCGCTGACCACTCCCATAAGCTGCCTGAATGTCTTACATTCAGCTGTGACCCCAGTATCTAGTTATCGCTCAGTAGTTTAAAAATAGGAGCCCCTTGGGATCTGAACTTGATTTCATATCTTCCACATTTGCCATTGTGTGTTCTCCTCCAATTTTTTCAAAGGCAGCTTGGGAAATACTTGGTACGGCGAGGCCAGATACAAATCATTAAGTTATTCATGCCAAAGCAAATGAGCCTGCAGAGTTGGAGTCAAGCAAATTCCACTTACTTAGTTCAATCTCAATTTTCAAAAACGAGAGAAAAAAATAAACCATGTGCCTTGTCCCTTTCTTTCATAAGAACATAATAGGAGCGGCAGTAGGACATGTAACCCTTTGAGTCTACACCAACTCCACTTTCTCACCCTATCCTCAAATCCCTTGATTCTCTTAGTGCCCAAAAATCTACCGATCTCAATTTTGAATATAGTTAACACTGCACATCCATGAGGTTGAGAATTCCAAAGATTCTCAAACCATCTGAGTGAAGAGAGTTCTTTATCTCAGTCCTAAATGGCCAAAACCTTTTTTCCTTGCTCATGGGATATGGGCGTCGCTGGCTTGGCCAACATTTTGCCCCTGAGGGGCAAATCAGCCACAACTTCCCACCAGGCTGAATCAGGTCAGAAACTGGTAGGAAGAACAAAGAGGCCCTCCAGGTCAGTGCAAAATATCAACAAAGTGGGGCCAGGAGGTTAGAGTTCCTCCAGGCCCTGTAAGGAATATCATAGGCCTCTTTTTACCCCCCCCCCGCTCCCCTTCTCCTTCCTCCCAAGAGATGTCCCGATAACTCCCTCCCCACCACTTACCTGTGACTCAGAGAACAACTAAAGGCAACCCAATCTTCATATACTGGCAGCCTCTGTGCACCATCTACCCACCCGAAATGGGTGGGAAGTAAACTGGCAGCATTTAAGTGCGGGTCAGGAGCATTTGGGGGTGAAATTGGTATTTGACGAAAGTGTAAAATGAGCAATAGTGAATTGTCGGCCTGTTTTATATCCTGCCCGATTTTGTTCTTCAATTGACTTCAACACAGTACAAAATCAGGCACGGGGTAAAACAAACTTCTGGTTCAAAATCACCAGTTTTCGACAATCACCCACTTTCAACTTCACCCCCATTAAACATTATTTTAACGCTTAAAGTTTTGGTTTGAAGAACAAAATTAAACATCATTTCGGTTGATACAATACCTAGACACAAATGATTTAACAACATTCTCCCTGCTGTTAAAGTATCAGGTCCACATAATTCATGATTTATTCAAGCATCTTTAGTTATCATATATAAATATCACTTACTTTCTGCATATCTTCATACATCACAATCAAGATGTTGAGTTCATCTTTATGGTTATACCATTCTCTAATGTGGTCAAACCAAGATCCATAAAACACTTAAAAGATAAATAAATGTGGTGAGTTTACAGTGCTACAGAATGCCTTTACTGCAAAGAAACATAATTGCCACATTTTTTCCAATCCATACCCACTTCAAATATTGATGCACCTATTCCTTTAAGAAAATTGTAAGCCTACAAAAGAAAAAATGCGTCTCTATTTGTACATCGTTATTTTTCCTAAACTATTTGCACATAATTGGACAGCACCCTGCATAGATTTGATTTGCATCGTGCCCCACAGCACACCACAAAGATGCTGCAAATTTCTATGACATTTGAAATGTAGGATTCAAACTATACATCTGTGCATGGAAGGATGAATGCCACAGCACAGCACTGATGAAGAAATGCCATCATTTGATCTGACACTGACAGCCACCAGCTCAGCTATTGGCACCTTGGAGGATAGGATAGAATCTGGATCTGCACACGATGAGTCACCACAAAAGTGGGCTGCAGCCAGGCTAGGAGGCAAGGATAGTTTATGTGCCAGCTCACCAGAAGACAAATTCACAGATACGTTCTGCTACAGTGGACTCAGGTGAGGATTTCAATGAGGCGCATACAGGAGAACGTTGATGTACATGCACACTGAGATGCGTGGTGTATTGGCAGCCCTGCCAGACAGCACCTTGTCACTGTAAAGGAGTATGGAGGACTCTGGCTCCAATGTGGCACAGGGCATCATGCAGAGCTTGGAGCTCATCCTTTCCACTGTGGAAGCCAATTCTCTTGTCAGCACTTGCGGACCCAACAAGATTCAGCAACTGGTGGCTGAAGTTAACTTTCATTGAAACAGAATCACCCAGTGTTTCTGTGCTGCAGTGGAAGCTCAGTCAAGGGTCATACGATCCATGGTTGCTGCCATCATGGCTGCGGACCTCATTGTTCAAAAGGGAATGCAGACTCTGACAGTACTGCAGCAATCTGTCCTCCAACAGATTACTAGAATCGCTGAGGCTCTGTCCCAAGGGAGTGGCAGTGGCACCCTGGAGCATGAACCTACTGTCCTGTATCAGGATCACAACATTTGTACTCCGACCACTGCCCCTTTTATTCTTTCATGCGATTTGAGCATCACTGGCAAGGTCATCATTTATTGCCCATCCCTAATTGCCCTTGAGAAGGTGGAGTTGAGCCACCTTCTTGAACCGCTGCAGTCCACATTGTGTAGGTACACTCACAGTGCTGTTGGGAAGGGAGTTCCAGGATTTTGACCCAGTGAAGGAATTACGGATATAGTTATAAGTCAGGATGGTGTGTCACTTGGAGGGGAACTGGCAAGTGTTGGTGTTCCCATGTATCTGCTGCCCTTGTCCTTCTAGGCAGTACAGTCATACAAAAGTTGCTGTCAAAGGAGCCTTGGTGAGTTGCTGCAGTGTATCTTGTAGATGGTACACATTGCTGCCGCTGTGCATCAGTGGTGGAGGAGGGAGTGAATGTTAAGGTGGTGAATGGGGTGCTGATCCAAGGGGCTGCTTTGTCCTAGATGATGTTGAGCTTCTTGAGTGTTGTTGGAGCTGCACTCATCCAGGCAAGTGGAGAGTATTCCGTCACACTCCTGACTTGTGCCTTGTAGATGTGGATAGGCTTTTAGGAGTCAGGAGATGAGTCACTTGCTGCAGAATTCCAGCCTTTGACCTGCTCTTGTAGCTACATTAATTAAAAGGCTGCTCATTGGTGACCCCCAGGATGTTGATGGTGGTGGAGGGGGCCGTGACGCAGTGATGGTAACGTTATTGCCGATGCTTTTGTTGTTGCCTGCCAGCCAGCCAGCCAGTCCAGTCTGCTGCCATCCATGTGAGGTGGTGCAGTCTGACGCCGGGCCCTCAAGGCCCAGAGCTGCCCAAGGTCATTCTGAATAGCCATCTCCCCCCAGAGAAGGTCAGCAGAATTCCACCAGCCATGAACTGAATAGGAACACAAGGACAGGCAAGGGGAACCACAGATTACAAAGAAAGGTATCTTGTTTGTTTATTAAAATACTTGATAACTTCACGCCACACATATATGTGACACAGTCCTTTTTGCTGGCAAAATTCTTTGCGGTTAAAAGTCTCAAACTCCTCCCAGTTGCAATGGGTTGGATCTCCCAGCCCTTTTCAAAAATCAATGTCCTCTTCACTCACTTTTCTGAGCACTTCTGTCCTGGACGTCTGTGAATAAGGTGTTTCCTGCTGATCCTGCTGGACTTCTACTTCTCCACAAGCTTCAACTTTCAAAACATGTTCAAGTCTTCACAGCCTTTCGCTCTATCCGGCTTCTGAGAGCAGATGTTCCCTATCTCATCATGAGTTGCCACCACTGGTTGTCTTTCTTTATTACAGCCTTGTGTGAGGCTGCAACCACTGAGTTCCCTTCTTACAGCCTGTCTGCCTTCAGAAAGTCTGTTTAAATTTATCTGGACACAATAGTCAATAGCTTATAGTACTGTTCCAATATGAGGCATCCAGAAGTCTGGTTCCAGTGAGCCACTTGGGCCTTCTGTTTTTCCCAGGTGTTAACACTGCCTGGTACGTTTGCATCTTCCTAATTACTGACTCCTTGTTTTACAACCTGAAAGACTGGGAGGGCGAAATGCATTGTTCTTCAGGTGTTAGCCCTGCAGTCACTGTTTTTCAAATGAAAGTCTTTGATCTGTGTTCTCTGTTGTCCTGGTAACCAAGACTTCTGTCTTGTCCTTTCGCAGAGTGGATGGTGAGGTCACCTGACTTTCCAGAGTCCATCTGGAAATTTTAAAAATCAGATTTGTAAAAACATAATTATGTTACAATATCCAGCATTCATAACAGATATGTAGTTTGATAAAGATGTTATGGAAATGTTTTTATTGGTGGCTTTTATTACAGGATTTTGACCAAGAGGACACTGTGATGGGATGTTGCAGATGAATGGAAAGATAGGATATAGTGGAGTGATGATGGTGAAGGGATGCGATTCTAAGGGAACAGGAGTCTGAAAGTAGGTGCTCACGGGCATCCCATCCAGAACGAAGGGGCCCAGATGCCTTCTCCCTGCCACATTTTCTGCTTCCTCCTCCTCCTCCCTTCATGCAGAGCTTTCCCTCTCTGCAGCCTCTGCTCCATCTCCATGTCATGTTGCGGACTCAGAGACACTGCATCCACAGCCTCCCCCCACCTGTTGCAGCCTTTGTAAGGACAGATCACCAAATCCTCCAACCTCCCTGTGAGGATACAGCATCACTCTCTGGCAAATCCAGCAACTCACCACAACACCTCCAGAAACACTCCACAGTACTTCCACAAACTTTGCATTAGCAAGTGTTAGTCAAAATCACCTCACCTGCATGTTGATGACTGGCCCTTTAAATAGCACTAGTTGAGGGCCCTTCATGTGGCTGAACACATGTTGGGCTGTGAGTCGATAGCATATGTGTTCAGTGGACCTGTGTGTCCAAGTTTCAAAATCGTGTGTCAATTCAGCCAGAACAACTGTTTGAGGTCACGATCTGACCAGTTGGGAGGCTTCTGGCGCATGTGGGCATGCCCTTTCCAGCATGCAGTGCTGTGCAGGCCACATCGAAAGTGGCCTGTTGTACTGCATGCACCATTTTGAGGGTCTCTGGCATCTGAAGCTGAATTTCTAGCTCAAAGATTCTTAAATGACCTGACAATTTTTTTTTTAGAGATACAGCACTGAAACAGGCCCTTCGGCCCACCGAGTCTGTGCCGACCATCAACCACCCATTTATACTAATCCTACACTAATCCCATATTCCTACCACATCCCCACCTGTCCCTATATTCCCCTACCACCTACCTCTACTAGGGGCAATTTATAATGGCCAATTTACCTATCAACCTGCAAGTCTTTTGGCTTGTGGGAGGAAACCGGAGCACCCGGAGAAAACCCACGCAGACATTTTGTGAACAAAATATTAGCATAATTAATATTTTTGGCAAGAACTGAGTAAAACTTAAAAAAAAATTACCATTTCCTTCAACAAATTGCTTCAGGAAGTCCTGAAAATCCTTTGGCACCTTCAAGAAATGAGTGCATTGGTGAAAGTAATATGATGACACAATCACATCCTTGGGATTTCTGACAACATAAATGATCTGGGTTGGGAAATAAAAACAAAAACAGAAAATTAAGTTACCAACTGGTGCGGATTTAGGTCATAACCTATCCAAACCATTTAGTTCATGTGTTTTTCTCAACATTTTTCCTGAACTCGTTTCATTTCGACTATTTTGATTCTGTATTTCTCTCCTTTTTTTAACTAAACTGATTTGTCTATCATTTAACAATGTATGCCCAACTACCTCCTATCTTATGGAAAGGTCTCCTTGCACAGGGGATTACAGTCAGACCTTTGAAAGTAAGAAAGAACACTAAACCTGTTCCCAAGGTCACAAGGTATTTATGGATGAGCAAGGTGTTACAGACAGGTAGAAGGAGGTGTGGATGATTCCCACTGTTCACCTCCCATCTGACCACAATCGTGTTTTGTTAAAAATTATGAGTTAGTCCCTAAGTGTTTTTTTTTACAGTCAAATAAACAGACAAATGACAGGTTTTCTCTTAGGTTAAAAAAATAACTTTTTTACACAGTTCCCAAAATAATTGCAACCTCACCCATGCACACATTCACTTACACATGCGTACATAAGAATAGATAGAGAGAAAAATGACAAGTGGTTTAAATTTCAAAGTGTGGTCGTGTTCATGGTTTATGGTAAACCTGTTGACATTTTTCAGGAAGACAGTCTCTTTTAAAGGTGCAGGCCTAGGTGTTTGTAGTCTTGAATTTGTTGAGGTGTTATAGATTTTCTGGTGGTTAAAACTTTGGACTGGAGGTGGTGGTCATTTTAACTTCCCTGCTGCAGCAAGTTAAAGTGTAGAATGAGCAGCAGGGCTTCTTGCTTGGCTGGATCTCTTCCACAGCACCTGGCTAGACTGCTTTCTGAAGGTGTTGGTTTGATCTCCCCTCTCTCACCACAGGGGTACCTTTTTAAGGTAAAAGTTCATAACATTAGCGTTTCTGTTCGGAGACACATGGCTTGCTGCCCTGGTGTGACCACACAATGGGCCAGAATGTGGAGACCATGGCTATCATTTGATATCTGAATGAGGAACTTTCTGTTTACATGGTGCAATTTCACACCTAATCAATTTTGGTTTGTGCTGTGAGTCAATCGGTCTCCTGAATCCTTTGCTAGTTCATTCATGTTGATAAAAGTCATTCATGCAATTGTGCTCTTCTTAATTTCAAAGGGGTTTTCCCCAGAGTTATTTCAGATGAGATTAATGAATTTCATTCTTGTAGACAGGTTTGTTGATTTCCAGTGCAGGAGGGGTCATATGACCACTACTCCATTTTGACTGTGGTACAAGTGATCATGGTCTTGTGGTTTTCTTTTCATTCATGGTTCTTCCATTTCATTGTTTAATTCATCACAGCTCCTTCTGTGCATGAGAAAGGGCATTTTAATTCATCCAGCCAGAAAGACCCTACAGCACCCAAATGATTCCCATGCCTGTTTTCTGGTGATTTTCTATATTTGCATAAAAGACATTCCTTGTTATCTGTCCTAAAGTTACCTCTTACTATTTTGAACTTGTGACCCATTGTCCTGTTAATTTTAAGCAGCATTCAAGATTCATCATCTCCATTTCTGTGACCATGTTATTTTCCATTGTAAGATAAAGACTTAGAAACCTCCATTCCAGGCTGAAAAAGGCAAATATCTCCAGTCTTTCTTAGTAACTTAGACCTCTGCCAAAAGGGATCTGCCTCGTGGCTCTTTGCTGTCTATTTACATACATTGTCCAATTATATTATGATTTCTGAGATGTCTCCTTCCATTCCACTTTTTAAAAGTTTGTTCATGGGAGGTGAGCTTCACCGGCAAAGCCAGCATTAGTTGCCCATCCCTAATTGCCCTTGAGATGTTGCTGGTGAGCCACCTTCCTGAACTGGTGCAGTTCATATGGTGTAGGAACACCCACAGTGCTGTTAGGAATGGCGTTCCAGGATTTTGACACAACTAATTTGGTATTGTCAGCAAATTTGATTGATTTTCATTGAGTTTTTAAATCCAAATCACTGGAGGAAATTTTAACATCCCAAGACAGGCAAGTGGCTGTACAGGAAGCAGGTTAAAAGGCCAGGAACTGGTGGCATGTCGGGAAGCAGGCAGGAACCTTTTGACTTTTGCCTTTAACCCAAGCATGTTTGGTAGGACAGGCGGGTATGACATTTAAACATGTTAAAACATGTTGTCTTTAACTCTGTGTGCATTGTTATGCCTGAGCTGGGAGAAGTGCACTGTTTATTTTAGATCCACTTCTGCACGGGTCACAACATTTAAAAATTTTTTCCCACTTAGCAATACAGTCAATCATAGACTCTATTTTTATCCCAGAATAAAACACACCAACCAGGTTTCTTTAACAAACAACAAAATTATCAGTTTATTATAAAACAAGTTGTAACCAGTAATGAAGCAAAGCATAAACACACAGATTGAAATATTAAAGTTCCCTTTTTACCTTAGCCCCTCAAACTCACTCTCATACACGCACAAACACACACACACACACATACACACACTCACCGGTGAACCAGAAAAATAAAGGGATTTTTGTTTTTAGAGCTCTATTACATACAAAAAAACTCTTGGACTGAATACTTGCTCATTCTTGAAGAAACAGCAGATGAGATATGCTGTGTTCCAAAACTGGCAAACAGTCTGACCTCCGAGTACGTGTAGACGGGTCACTGGGATCTTTTAGAACAGTTCTTTTCGGACGGCAGTGAGAATTAATTTAGCAGGCTTTTCTTCAAAGACAGTAGATGAAATGAGTTGACAAAGTGGACTTCTCAGAGTCTTTTACAGAGGTGCTAGAAAGCTGAGCTGCGTTGTGGTCTTCTCTTCTTCCTTGGGAATTCTCTTCTCTCCTTGGAAGTTCTCTTCTCTGAAAGTTCTCTTCCTTTATATACAGTTCAACCCCGACTCAAAACAATTCAAAAGTGAAACTGAAAAGAGGTCAACCTTTCGACCTCCATCAATCTTGACCTGTCACTTTGTAAACAATTTCTCCAGGTGTCCAAAGTTCTCTTTTTTATTGAGCTGGAAGTCAGGTGGTTTCACAGAAAGACTTGTTTTCCTCAAAAGACCTCTCAGTGCCCTTTTTAAAAACATTTCCAGGGATTGTTTTTCAAAGTCAAGTGGCCTTTACATGACCCCCTTTGAAAAGGCCAAGGTTTAACATTTCTTCAATCTTTCAAGAATGAATCCTCAAAAATATATTAAACAAAATACAGAGGCGTTTTTGTAAGAGCACCGGTTTCCCGGGCTTCCTGGAACTCCCCAGGTAGAACAAGGCGAGATGAAAATGGGGATTGAAGGGGCTGAGCAATTAACAGTCAAGAAAGGCTTTAAATACTGAGATATGACAGCTGCTGACTTGCCTAAATGAAAGACGTTTGCTCACCAGACTGGTTCTGGGAGTGTACATTCACTGTTTTAGGAGTGATTTGCAATACTTTGGAGGTAATTTCTGCTGTTATGGAGTTTTTTGCCTTTGATCTGCACTTCCCAGCTGTCAGCCTTCACAGCACCACAACAGCCGCTTATGCAGCTGTACCTTGGACCTCTGAGGACAGACAGGGTAGATGCAGATACCATGTTTCCCCTGGTTGGGGAGTCTAGAACCATGGGGCATAATTTCAAAATAAGGGGGAAACCACTTAGGGACAGAGACAAGGAGAAATTTCTTTCCTCAGAGGGTTGGGAATCTTTGGAATTCTCTGCCCCAGAGGGCTGTGGAAGCTCAGTCATTGAGTATGTTTAAAGTAGAGATTGACAGATTTCTAAATACCAATGACATAAAGGGATATAGGGATAGTGTGGGAAAAAAGAATTGAAGTGGATGATCAGCTGTGATCATATTGAATGGCGAGGCAGGCTCGATGAGCTGAATGGCCTACTCCTGCTCCTATACCCTGAAAGTTGACATGATGCCTTCAACCTGCAACAGTCAAGTCTCTAGCAGATGTTCACACCTTCAAGAAGAGGTAGTGGATGGCTCCTTGGAGAAAAGGTCTACCTTCTAAGGATATGGCTGCTGACACCCGCAAGGAGCCCTACCACTGATGCCCAGAAAAGGTACAACCGAAACCATATGAACACCAGAGTTGTAACTGAGCAAGCAATTGGACTGCTGAAGATGCGATTCAGGTGCCTGGATGGATCTGGGGGCACCCTTCAGTATGCATCAGCAAGGATTTCCTGAATGGTTGTGGTTTGCTGTGCCTTGTATAACATAGTGCAGCAGTGAGGACTGAAGTTTCAGGAGGAGGAAGGTTATGAGGACTCTGCATGTTCGGAGGAGGAGACAGAGGAGCCTGGTCTGGTGAGGGCACCAGTAGACACTCACTTAGCTCCAGGAAGGCCTGAAACAGACTGATTCAGGCACACCAGTTAATCTGAGGCAGTGCAGCCATCAACACACCAATTCTGAACCCACTGTGCCCCACCCCAGTCCTCAGCCCAAAGCGGTCCCACAGTCAATAACTCATCCCTCTCACAGGCACCCATTGCTTGTCTTTTACTCTTGTCACACTAATTTAACAATGTAGGTCACTTAGCAAGCAGCAGGCAAAATAAGGAGGACTTGAAATAAAATGGAAATAATGGAGCTTTGAAGTGAAGTTCATGGTTTATAAATGTTAAACAAAAATGTGACAATGGAACAGTGTTAAACACCCAAATGAATACCCTTGTGAAACTACAAATGCTTTTTTTTTCCTTTGCCAATCTCTCCGATGTGATACAACCTCTGTGGCTGCAGCACAGCTGGATCCAGGCTGCTCGTATCCCTGCTCTGACTGCTCAGATGCTCTCGGCCAATGTCCTCTGGGTTTTGGATCCCGTTAAGGGCCTCATCAATATCTGACCCACCTGCAGGAAAGGAGGCAGCATACAGGGCTCTGACTGAGAGGGAGGCCAAGGTGGACAGGAATGGAAGCACTTTGAGCAGGGTCAACAAATCCATATCCACTTTCTCCATCTTCCCTCTCAAGGACCACCTGCAATTCCTTGCTGGCCAAGGGCTGGAGAGCACTTTGTTGCACTTCAGTGAAGCTCTGAATGGCCAAGGCATTGCTTTCCTCCACCCTGCTTCAGGTGGCAGTCTGGGTGTGCAGACCATTGGTTCGGGCCAGCTTGCACTCGGTTGCCTGTTATCTCTCATGCTCCATGCAGGTGGCAACCCTTGGTTATAAAGATCAATACGAATGGCTGAGACACCATGGCACTCATGCTGGAGGCCGACTCCTTCAATGTCTCTCCAATCGTGCACAGTGCCTCCAGAAAGGCTGACGGAATCTCTCACATTTTCTGCTTCTGCTTCAGAATCGTCTTCTTCATCAACAACCCCAAGGCTCAGCATCTGTGTCCAGTTGAGCAGAGCTTGGAGGGTCCTGCGCCCACTGACAGGGACTTTCCACTGCTGTACCTGTTTCCAATACCTGCCCCTGCACACTTGTGATGTGTGCTTCACCACGTGAAGACACGACTATCTTGGTGGTCCCACTGAGGTATGTGTATCTGAGCTGATGGAGGGAGCGCATGAGTCCTGTGAGAGTGCATCTTCAGAGTGAGTGACCTCCATTGAGGAGTCTTCCTCCTCCTCTGGTACCGCCTCCTGAGGGTAACCTGTAGGACCTGTGGGAGATGAAGGACATGAATTAGACCTGGCAAGTTGAGAGGCTTCTGAGTCATCATTGTGCAGATCATCATATTTCAGTAGCTGCTGACATCAAGTCTACATCATTGAATGTTGTCTGCCATGTAGCTGTTATATTTAATTCTGTCACCAGGTAGATTGGAGACCCCCATCTCTCCATCATCAATGTCCAAGCAATCCAAGACCCCGCTTATCTTTAGCGCTGTCTCCTCCTCCGCAGCTCTCAAGGTGGAGATGACTGGAGGGCCACCTCCAATTCTCTGCTTCTCACTGGTGGAAGAATCTCTTTGCGGGTCCTTACACCCTGCTGCATGACGTCCAGGGACACATCTGAAAATTGCGGTGCTGTCTTCTCATGTTCACACTCCATCTCTCAAGTTGCCTGCTCTGTTTTGACCCTTCTACAGTGCCTCAATTCTGACCCTTGGAGGGTCCTTTTTAATAGTGGAGCTGAAACAGACTGATGTGCCACCACACCCGCACACTCTAATTGAGTTGGAGACTCGGAAGTCAGATGCAAATGCTGTGACTGAGTTAAAAAGCCACTGACAAACGCACTGCTGAAACGTCCGGGTTCCCAACTCATTACTGGCCGCCCCCCCACCCCACGAGCAAGTCTGACATTTAAACTTCAGCACGTTCACTGTCATCATTTTTCAGTTTCTCCCTGGAAATTTTGGATCCTGGCGTCACATCAGCTGGTTGGTTGCCCTCTGCATGTTTCCTTATCCTTGCAGAATGACATTTGGGCCATGCAGGAAATGGCAAATGGCTAGTCACGCAGAGAATTGGAGGGCATCGTACCCCTGGAAACAGGGTTAGGTATCGGTGCTACTGCAACAAATTTCTAGCCCTACCACATTTAAGGTCCTGTTCGTTAATCTTTTTCCTAGCTCCTGAAACTCTATATGTGGAACCACAATCCTTTTCCTACCAATGGACCACGATTTCTAGTTCCTCCTCTTCCCATCGCAGAATGTCCTGCACCTGTTCAATGACATCCTTTACCTTGGCACCAGGGAGGCGACACACCATTTGGAACTCACATCTGCAATTGCAGAAATGCCTGTCTGTCCCCCTGCCTAATGAATCCCCTATAACAACTACATTTATGTATTTTCTTGTGCTCCCTGTGCAGTCGAGTCTCCCACTAGGCCATGGATTTGCCTCTGACTGCACTCCCCTGAGGTGTCATCACCCTCACTGATAATCAACACAATGTTTGTGAATGCCCCACTCCCATGGGATGCTAGTACTGCCTACCTGTTCCTCCTATTCTGTCTGGTGGTCTCCCAGTCCCCCTCTCTGTAGCTGTGGGGTGATCTCATCCTGAAATGTGTTACCCACAAAACTCTTAGCTTCTCATATGCACTCTGGTGATGCCAGCCGCTCCTCAAGCACTGGGACTCTGAGCTCAAGCTGGAGCAGCTGGTTGCACTTCCTGCAGGAAGAGACCACCAGACAGTCTAGGAGGATCCCCTGGGATCGCCTGGGAGTGAGGCACTCGGAAATATCCTGGCTTTGAGTGGTCTCAGCAGCAGTCCTACAAAGGGGACCTGCTGACCACCCAACGCTGGTCCTAAAACTATTTCAGTGTTATATGCAGAGTCAGATGGAGCCTGGGTTCACCCCCCACTGCCCCACCCCCCTTCCACATTTCTGGAAGAAAATATATCGCATTGATGAAAGAAATGTCACTGTCCGAACACCATGATCAGTTTCTTTTCTGTACATTTGAATCAGGTAATAAGAATAAAAGTAATTATTTCTGAAGAATATATTGGTCAATATAGCTACAGATAACAATATGCAATATCAACAAAGCAAACAGCTCTTATTATGTTCCAATTCTATAGCAAGTTTGTTTAAAACACACCTTGATCATTTTGTTTTTCACATCATTTGGAACCATGTGGTAGTTTAAGTGTGTTGTCAGCATCATATATTTAGTGATATCTGGCTTAAATCTAGTATACTCCATCCATGGGGCTCTTTGACAGAGAACTTGTTCTTTTAATGAAGCAATGTGGTCACAGTTCATAATCAGACTTGCAATCTGCTGCATCCAATTAGTTCCTGAATCAGAGAACATAAAATAATTACTGGTAAAAGCAACTTGGAAAATGGTGCCTTACTTTCTCTTTCTCTTCTTCAAATCAATGATGTAATTTCTTATCAACTTTACTCGTAAAATTTCTGTCAGTTTCATTATTGGTAGTAATTAGAGATACAGCACTGAAACAGGCCCTTCGGCCCACCGAGTCTGTGCCGAACATCAACCACCCATTTATACTAACCCTGCACTAATCCCATATTCCTACCAAACATCCCCACCTGTCCCTATATTTCCCTCCCACCTACCGACATTAGTGACAATTTATAATGGCCAATTTACCTATCAACCTGCAAGTCTTTTGGCTTGTGGGAGGAAACCGGAGCACCCGGAGAAAACCCACGCAGACACAGGGAGAACTTGCAAACTCCACACAGGCAGTACCTGGAATCGAACCCGGGTCCCTGAAGCTGTGAGGCTGCGGTGCTAACCACTGCGCCGCCCATTAATATCATCACAAAAGCAGTAACTCAGTGTTCACTAGGGGAAAGTGTTCCATGCTTTGTGCCAGTGAGGCTCTCAATGCAGGAAGATCAGAATACTTGCAGGAAAGTCATTGCTCTGAAAGTGCCAGGAGAACACTGCCCACTATTATGTGATTGAAATGCAGTGACTGTTAAAAACGTTTGCACAACATGGCATATTCCGGCCTCATTAAAGGCTTCAAAGTCATACACATTTTTTTCAAGTATTGCTGCTGAAATGCAAGGTCATCAATGAAGGTGAGTTTAACCTGGGTGAATTTGATAACTCACTTCTGAAGAAGAATCACTGACCTGAAAGGTTAACTCTGCTTCTCTCTTCACAGATGCTGCCAGACCTGCTGAGTATTTCCAGCATTGCTTGTTTTTATTTCAGATTTCCAGCATCTGCGGTATTTTGCTTTTATTGATAACTCACTTCCTGGGGATAAAGTGGTTTAGGGGCAGGAAATGCATGGCCCCACTTCCCGAGCATTAGGATTAAGGCTTTTATTTATGAACCCACCAAGGTATCTGGGTTAGGGCAAGAGCACAGCCCTTGCATGGGAGAGGAAGACAGGCTCAATACGACGGTTGCATCTTGGGCATCAGAGCGTTATAAAGCTTCAGCAAAACTTCCCTTCTTTTGTATTCAATGTTTACGAAGCCCGAGATCCCATATGCTTTGCTGACCACTCTCTCAATATTTCCTCCGTTAGTCTTCCTGCGCCCAACTTCCACCCTGGACCATCATTGAGGCAGAATACCGTCTTTTACAGATCGCCCTCTGATCAAAACTTCCACAGCTTTTCCTTATCCTGAAGCTGTCTGAGGGTAAGAGGAATTCACAGGGAATGCTGATTATAACAATTTAGGTAAGAGGCTGCTTAAATATGCAAATCAGGATGCATTGTCGGTTGTAGATCCCTGATTGCAATTATCAAAAAGAAATGTATTTCTATCTGGCATTGCATGACCTAATCAATGGTCCTTAGAATGGGCAATGAAGGCTGCTAACAAAATGTAATTTTTTTCCGGTGGGACCGCAAGGAGTAGGGCTGCTCCTCCTGGACCAATGGAAAAATTCTGGCCCAGTGCCAGCCCATTCCAGGCCCTCCCTGGTATGGCTTTTCTCCCCACATCTGACTTACCAGCCAGCCCAGGGTGGGAGCCGGCCAATTCCCAGCCTCTCACAACAGCTGAAATACAGCAAGGTGGATATTTGGTGTTGCAACTCGCTGGCAGCAATTAAATGAAGCCGGAACCAATAGTGGGTTGGACCTCACAACACCGATATCAAGTGAAAAACATGATCTCTTCATTCCAGTGAGTCAAAATGTGGTCCTGAGAGGTTGCCAGGTTTACTTTTTGCATAAGTTGGCAGCTGTTGAAAGTGTGATAGCACCCTCGCTTCTGAATCTGTGGACCTTGGGTTCAAAACCCACTCTACAGACTGGAGGCTGACACTTTAGTGCAGTACTGAGGGAGTGCTACACTGTCAGAGTTGCTGCCTCTGGGATCAGACATCAAACCATGCCCACATCTGCCTGCTCAGGTGGATATAAACGATCCCATAACAATTTTCACAGAAGTGCGTAAGAGTTCTCCAAGTCTACAGGCCAACATTTATCCTTTAACCAACATCACCAAAAACAGATTATCTGGTCATTCATCTTTTTGATGTGTGCAAATTGGCTGCCACATCTCCTAAATAATAAGTAGTGACTGCACTTCAAAGGCATTTCAGTGGCCATGAAGCATTTTGCTATGTCCTGAGGGTCTGAAAGTCACCGTGAAAATGTAAATCCTTCACTTTTTACTTTACTAAGTATCAAACTGAGAAACTAAGTCTGCAGTCACCACAGTTAACAGAATTGTTGCAGCACAGAAAGAGGCCATTTGGCCCATGATGACTGTGCTGGCTGCACTGCTGTTGCATGATTAATTTGATGATGCATACAGTCAATAATTCTGCTGCTTAATAGAGTCATTATAATTGTATTCATGCGAAAGACATTGAAAGAAAAGCAGTTTTAGTACTGCGCGTTTTAGTTTCTTACATTGCTTGAATCTGTTGTTAATCATGGGCTACATGTCGGTCATAGTAACGTATTTCGATACTGAAGGGTGGTATGATGTCCCGGATTATGTAAATCCTGCAGCTCTTGTTTTAAACCTCTTTGCATGTTGAATATCTTGAGATTCAACTATGCTACAAAAATACATTTTCACAAATAGATTCTTCTTATGATATATCATAAAAAATGAATTCTGTTGCCCATATGGCTTGATTGGTATGTGCTCTGCCGAGTTTGGAATGGAGTTGTACAAACCTGCAACAAAACCAGATTTGATCCATCGTCTCTGCTAAGTCAGCTGGAGTAATAAGCCATTTATAAAAAAACTCTTCAAGATCCCTGGCCAAACCATAAAAAAACCCATAACTGTTCCTCATTCTTAATCTGGATTCAGCGTGAAAGAGATTGTATGCGTATTAGGAAAGAACATTATTAGGCTTAGATGTGTTTTTTTATTTGTTCATGGGATGTGGGCATTGCTGGCAATGCCAGCATTTATTGCCCCTCCATAATGGCCCTTGGGTGGTGGTGAGCCATCTTCTTGAACCACTGCAATTCTTCTGGTATAGGTACACCCACAGTGATGTTAGGGAGGGAGATCCAGGATTTTGACCCGGCGACAGTGAAGGGTCAGCGATATAGTTCCAAGTCAAGATGGTGTGTGACTTGGAAGGGAACTTGCAGGTGTTGGTGTTCCCATGCATCTGTTGCTCTTGTCCTTCTAGGTGATAGAGGTCATGGGTTTGGACGGTGCAGTTGAAGGAGGCTTGGAGAGCTGCTGCAGTGCATCTTGTAGATGGTATAAACTACTGCTGCCACTGTTTACCAGTGGTTGAGGGAGTAAATTTTAAGGTGGTGGATCGGTTTCCAATCAAATGGGCTGTTTTGTCCTGGATGGTGGCAAACTTCTTGAGTGTCGTTGTCCATCACACTCCTGACCTGTGCCTTGTAGATGTTGGACAGGCTTTGGGGAATCAGGAGGTGAGTTACTCGTCAGAGCATACTCTGCATCTGACCTGTTCTTGAGGTCACAGTGTTTATGTGGCTGGGGTTTGGTTAATTTTCTGCTCCATGGTAACGTGACGTGTTTCTTGTGATGATCTGTGAATCACAATTAGCAGTGATCCTTTTGTGTTGGTCACAACAGATGGTTGCATGTCACAGGGGTTTGTTTGCTTTCCAGCTTGACCGTTACTTTATTTCCTGGCCTTAGCGGTGTAGCTCTAAATTTTGTGTTTCGCTCTGCATTTCGATCCTTCTGTTCTCGATCCTGTACACCTTGATCATTAGCTCCGCAGGGTAGCTCAGGTAGACTTGCGCGCATAGGATTTGCAAAGATGAGTGTAGCTGGAGGTTCTCCAGTCGTTGAGTGAGGTGTCGCTCTGCAATTATGAAGAAAGTGATATAGTTCTTGCTTCCATGACCTGTTCTCAGCTGTAGTTGTACAGATCACTTTTGTCAAGGTTTCCACAGATCTCACGACATTTCCATTTGCACTTGACCAATGGGGTGTGATTTTCCGATGAGTGGGCGTTGATTGGGGGTCGTCACGGTCACATGGTGAAATGTAGGTGCTTCCCGCTGTTCAATTCCCACCTGACCGCAGCAATTGTGTTTTGTTATTAGGGTTTAACCCTTGGTGTTTTATTTTTCAAATTAACAGACAGAGACAGGTTTTCTTACAGGTTTAATAACTGAAAATCAGTTTTTATTGATCAATGCGCCTTATCCTGAAACTGTCGTAACTGCATCCACTCACGCATTTGCTTGCACGCACACGCACACACACACACACACACACACACGAAGAGACAGATAGAGTGGGAAAAAGGGGGAAATAATTTTTAGTGGGGGGGAGGTCATGACAAATCTCTTGGAAATCGAGTTCTTGTTGGTGATCACACAATGGCCCAGGACATGGTTACTTCACCCCTTGTTTGTTTCAGAAGAAGACATTCAATTACGGAATGTTTTAGGATGGGTGCAATTGACACCTCTTAATTTTGAAAGTTTTTCCTTTGCCCCTGTCAGACAGTTTGAATCCACGAAGGCCAATCATTTTTTCCTTCAGTGGCCATTTTCAATCATTGCTTACTTTTTAAAATAAAGGTTAATTTTTAAAAGACAAAGTCAGTTTTTATAACTTTTCAGATTTAGTCCATAATTTGTATAATTGCACTGCTTGGGCTGGATTTTGAGAGCTGCCGCGATCTCCTGCGCGGTGGCTCATTCAAATAGCTAGGTTCCCCCCACCCCCCAATCACAAAGGGGCGGGCTGTCTGACGTTGGCAATGGCATCAGCTGCCTATGCGCAGGCGCTGGTGCCATTTTTATAGGGCAGTCAGCCTTGCCAGCAATTTGAATGTTTAAAGAAGTATCCCCCCAAAATTTACCAAAGAAAATTGTAATTCCCCTTTCCCACCCACCAATAACAATTACATTAAGTATTTGCCCTCCCCCCTCCAAAACACTTACCTTTGAAATCTGACCTTCCCACCGCTCTTACCACCACCCCCCCCCAAAACTGTACAAAGTTAAAAGTTTACCCTTTCCCACCATCCCCTACACTTACTATGTTTATTTAACCCTGTTCCCCTTCTCCCGCACTAGAAATCTTAACTTCCACTCCCCTCCCCACCAGTGTCACGCTGGCTTTCCCTAGACGGGGAAATGAAGGTGCAGGAGTACCGGCTGCCGCACTGAGGTTTGTGGCGGGCCCAGAAGATTGGAGGTGCGTGTATTTAAATTTATTAATGTTATTGATTTACATATTGAAATTCAGGTCCCATCACCCATTGGCGGGCGGGGTTGCCACGAAACCTCGCGGCCATCAGGAGGATTGGGCCGGGTCCTCCTGGTGTCGAGCTCCATGGTGGGCCTCTGCTGGCACCATCTTCTGGCCCCCCCCCCCCCAGCCACGGAGCCCGACGTTGGCGGGCCCGGTAAAATCCTGGTCCTTGTGTGCGTGACAGTGTCCATTGTCAGTTCTTATTGTTTGAGGGATTCCAAACAAGACAAACAACTGGTCAAACTTTGGGATAAATGTTTTTGTTGAAGGTAACAAAACTCATTCCATGACGAGAAATATGCCTTCGTCATCAGTGACAACAAGCAGGTGTTCAACTTTGGGCAAATCTGTGAAGTCAATACTGACTTCATTCTATGGTCCTGGAGATAGTTTGGACATTTTGAGAGGATCATGAAAATTTTACATTGTGGTTGCTTGACATGGTAAACACTGATTGATTTTATGCTCTACCATGCATTCGATTCCTGGAAACCATACCTTTTCCTTAAGGATAAAAGCAAAATACTGTGGATGCTGGAAATCTGAAATAAAAACAAGAAATGCTGGAAATACTCAGCAGGTCTGGCAGCATCTGTGGAGAGAGAAGCAGAGTTAACGTTTCAGTGACCCTTCTTCAGAACTGGCAAATATTAGAAATGTGAAAGGTTATAAGCAAGTAAAGCAGGAGTAGGGCAAGAGATGACAAAGGAGAAGGTGTAGATAGGACAAGGTCACAGAATAGCTGACCAGAAGGTCATGGAGCAAAGGCAAATAATATGTTAATGCTTTGTTGAAAGACAAAGCATTGGTATAGATAGGGTGTTAACGGACTGAAAATTGAACAGTCGCAAGTACAAACTTGAAAAAAAAGTGGGTAAGGAAACTGAACAAACGAAGATGGAATAAAATAAAATAAACACACAAAAAAAATTAAAATGGAAAAATAAAAGATAACTAAAATAACTTTTCCCTAAGGAGTTGTTTGGTTTTGACAATTCCCTTGCATCCTTCATGTGCTATATCGACAACACATTTCCTCAATGAGTGTGGAATGACAATACAGTTGTTGTGTAATACAAGATCAGATCTGGTTGTTACGGTGAGCTCAGTTTGAACATTGTGAAGTCCTTGTAGTGTGTGAGCGATCTCACTTGGAGACACTTTCTCGATCATGTCTTTCCAATTTTGTGATTCTATAGCTTCATAAATAGTTAAAGCCTCATCTTGTTTTGTTGCTTCCTTGATGTCAGAAATGAAGCAACTACAGTATTTGACAAGTCCTAGCAGACTCTGGACTTTTTGCATGTTTGTAGGATCTGCAGCATTTGGCTATGGCTTCCACCTTCCGTGGATTTGGTGATAACCCTTTCACCAATGAACAAAGGACCGAAGAATTCAAATCTGCTTTCACTAAACAAACACTTGTCTTTGCTCAAGGTGAGGTTACATTCTTGAGATGTGTCTCAAGTTCCTTTAGAGTGTGGCCATAGATGAGAATGTCATCGCTGATGTTCAGCGTGCTTTCAAGTCCTTGAACTGTAGATTGAATCATGTGTGGAAATAGCTCAGCTGCTGAGCTGACTCCAAAGTTGAGCCTCTTGTATTGGAAAAGTCCAATGTGAGCAGAGAATACAGTAAGATTTCTCGATTCTTCTGCAAGCTCGATTTGATGGTAGTCTGCATTGAGGTCAAGTTTAACAAAGTGTTTAGTATCATTCACTTTCTCTCTGATATTATCGATTGTCGGTGTCAAGTGTCTTTTTCGTTATATGGCTTGGTTTGTTGATCGCATTTCAACACAGAATCTAATCTGGTTCTTGCTCTTGGCTTTCTTGATGACTTGTATGGGTGAAACCCAAGGGGTAGGCTCATCCCCAATTTTCTCAATAATGTCAAGGTCAAGTAGGAGTTGAAGTTCCTTCTCTGTCTGTTTCCTGACATGAAATAGTATTCGTCGCTGTTGATGCGCAACTGGGGACACATTAGCGTCGACATGCAGCTTACATGTAACACCTTTCAGTTTGCCGATACCAGTGAAGTGAGCAGCATATTGTTTGAAAATGTTTTTGTTGTTATGCATAGGAATCATTTGCAGACCTGTTGCTGTGTGAAAACTGATAAGCGTATCACATTCTCCAGATATGACATAGAATAGAGCATTTGTTCTAGTGTCTTTGAATGAGACACGGTGTTTCAAAAGTTCTGAGAATTTTCAGCTGTTTGTCACTGTTGTAAGGGAAAATTTTCATACTCTCTGGTTTGCAGAGAGTGGGGCAATCCTGAAGTTGGTTGAATGTTTTGTTTCCCGTGACATTGATGGTTGCTCCTGTATCTATGAGTGCTCTAGGTTCGAGCAGCCAATGGTCACAGTCACACCGGGCTGTTTGCTGTGTTTGAGAGAGATCTCAAAAATATGTTTGGGATCATCTGCCTCTACGTTTGCTACATTCTCTCGCCTTTTTGCTGAGGTATGCATACATGACACCCTCCTGTTGGTATTGGTCTTAATAGTTGATTGTGCTGATGAGTGACAAACACGAGCAAAGTGGTTGTGTTTTCCACAGGCTTTACACTGTTTACCAGTAGCAGGACACTCTGTCCAGTGTGGGTAAGCACTGCCACAGTGGAAACATTCTTTGGATAAGTCGTAACTCTGTTTGTGAGACGGTTGTTGTTGCTTTGCAGGTGGTTTCCTGGCACGTGAGCGATTAATACCGTTCACAGGAGTTGAACCTGGAGTGTGTGGTAGTTACTGTTAGCAGCCTCAACTTCAGTAGGACTCAGAGCAATAGTGATTTTACTAACTCCAGCAGCTCTCACAGCTTTCTGTCTTTCTTGAGTGCTGTTCGTCGCAGTTGACTGGAGAGATAGCCTTTGATTATTTATGTTTCGATTTTCTGTTCGACATGTTCAACATCACCGAAGTCACATCTGGTTGCTAATTGCCTCAATGCGTGCAGTATTGATCAATTGTCTTGTTTGCTGCTTGCTTAGTGCGTGGGAAGACAATGGTTTCACATATGGTGCTTCTCTTGTGTGTAATGTAGGGTGTCAGCACATTATTTGCTGAGTCGTAGTCATTTTGCTCAGGTGTAAGTGTCTCAAAGATACCTTCTAATTCTTCACCTCCATAAAGCCTTGTGTCATCTGTGATTGCAAAACCTGCCATCGTGCCTTTGAAACATCGCAGCCACTTTTGCCAATGTGGGGTTACCTATGATAGCTGTGAATGCACATCAAAAGGTGATAGGTTGGGCACAGACATCACCATATTGATTAACAATGCAATGGTAGTGCGTGATCAGGGATCCAGGATCGTATTGCTTTCAGAGGAAACTTCTCTGCAGGGATCCAAGTTTTTTTTGATTGGTTAGTTATTTTGGAGAGATCAGTGTGTGTGTATACACTATACAAGCTTACTGTGAGTCACTCTAACACAGTCTCTAACTTAAAATACCATCTGGAAAGTAGACAAAAACTTTCCAAAATTTTCATACCTGAAAGCAATGTTTCCGTTTTTTTTCCACAATCCTTTGCTTTTTACCTGGTTGCCATTCTAATGACTCTCAGGATTGGAGTAAGGTTTAGCCGAGTTTAGTATAAGATGTGTGAGGCAAAGACTGAGACAGCAGCAGCAGGCTATTCAACATAAAGGCTTCTTCTTTATTTCTGTTTGACCTTCACTTTCCCTTTGTGAGCATCTGTGTTCTACAGCAGCCTCTAGTGTACACTATGCACAATGCAATTGCAATAACAAAACACTCCAATGCTGCAGATACAACCCCAAAGCAAAAGGCAGTGGTTCACAAAGAGAGGGGAGAAAATTAAAATGGGAAAATGTATATTAAAATGTTCTTTAAAAAAACTACAAACTCTGGACACAACATTACACCATTGAGATATTCTTACCAGATTTGGGGTAAGTGACAATGAGTGGAATATCTGGATCCATTTTAAAATCTTTCAGCCATTCAAGGTGTTCAATTGAATGTATCCCTGAAACAAATGGGATGCCATTGTGTTGAAAATACTCAAACGTTTGCTTGTTTTCTTCATTGTTGTCCATTATGGATTTGTTATCTGAAAAGAAAAGATTTATTTCTGGATATTTGTAGCCAGCAATTGTAAATCAATCCACAATGCTGCAAAATATGACTGGTCCGATTTACCAGGCCTTTGCTCCAACAAACTGAGACTCCCTCAGTGCAAAGGTCAGGAAAAAGGGGTGGGGATCCAGACTTCTGCCCCTTCAACATTACCTAGAGATTACCATAGTTTATCTGAGGACCTGTTGGAGTTGTTTAAATGAGCCAAAATGGGGCATTCCCAACCTCCTGATTAATTTCCCACTGGGAATAGTTGCTAAGCTCCCCAGTGCACAAGGACACAGGAAAAATGGTGCTGTGGTGTGCTGCAGAATCCCAGCTGATCAGAGGTCTTTGAGGGTTCTGAGGGCAGGCACAACAATAAAATATAGTCCTCATGTCTTATTTTTTAACTGTCCCCCACTCCTCCCCAGCAGTCGAAACTTCAATCAGCAGCCAGAAGGATTTGATTGCTGAGACCGGATGAGAAGCTGCAAACCCAAGGGAATTTACAGTCAGGATTTTCCAACTGGCTTCAGCTCTGACTAGAAGTAAGATGAGAGCGACTTCTGCCCACCTGATGTAATGACTGCTAACCCTGTAATCATTTCCAGAGTCAACATCATTGCAATTTTTTGGGTGTGCACAAATCATCAAAATGCCTCTGTATTGGAGCTCGCTCCCTGGGGATTGGAACCCAGACACTGCTGCAAGATTGAAAGCACTGCAGCAGCTTAAAGGGGCAGGAATCATATTTGGTAAAGCAAAGAAAATTCAGAGAATAAGGATTGTCTAGCAGAAGACACATCAATTTATCTTCCACACAAGCACTTGTCCTAGTCCTGTGTGCCCATTCAGTTCCCATATCACTTTATTCTCCTTCCCTTCGATCACTTATCTCGCCAATTCTTAAATGTTGACCTGGTCTGTGTTTGAATCATTATTTCTGCTATTTCCTTCCACAGATGAACTATCCTCTGTTTAAAAAAAAAATTCTCCTGTCTCTGCCTGACTGGTCACGGTGAACCTGAACCCATTCATCTCTCCCACAGTCTTCGTCACTTTTCTCCAGTCTTTGTACTGCAGAGCCTCCTGCAGTACCAATCGGCAGTGGCCACAGCTCCCAGTGGTGCTGCTGGTACCGCAGAGCTGCTGGCCTTCCAATTGGCCGGCAGCTGTAGAAGTGGGAGCATGTCCCTTAAAGGGACAACATCCCCGATGGTGGGCAGTTAGTTGGCTGCCCGCATTAAATCACAATGGGGGTCCAGTGGAGGGCCAAGGCAGCTTCTCTACTGGCCCTCTGCCAGGACACCCATCGCCGGGATAAATTCCAGGCCTATGTTGGCGGGAAGGTCATTGATGAAGCAGTTAAAGTTGATGGTTGGGCCACGGACATTACCCTGACAAACTCCAGCAGTGATGTTCTGGGGCTGAGATGATTGGCCTCCAATGACCACAACTATCTTCCTCTGTGACAGGTATGACTCCAGCTAGTGGAGAGTTTTCCCCCTGATTTCCACTGACTTCAATTTTACCAGGGCTCCTTGATGCCACATTTAGTTAAATGATGCCTTAACTTCAGGGCAGTCACTCTCACATCACCACATCACATGTCATTCTGGACCAGTCTGTGGGACAGCTCACTAAACTTTGGCACATTCCCATAGTGACAAGGACTTTGCTGGCCTTTGCCGTCTTCAAATACAGCCAAAGCCAAGTGTTCTGTCGGTCTGATTTTATTTTGATTCTTATTATACTTGTATGTAGCGGATTGATACAACTTGAGTGGCTTTTTCGGCCATTTCAGAGGGCAGCTAAGAATCAACCACATTGTCGTGGGTCTGGACTCACACAGAGAACAGTTTGGGTAAGAAAGGCAGATTTCCTTCCTTAAAGAACACCAGTGAACCAGTTGTTATTTTGTGACAATCCAATAGCTTCATAATAAACATTACTGAAACTAGCTTTTTATTCGAGATTTATTTATTTGGTTCTTTTTAAATTGATTTCAAATCCCCAAACGGCACTGGTGGGATTTGGGGACCTTGAGGGGAGAAATTTGTTTCAATGATGCCACTTCTAGCGGTGCTTATACACCCACCCTTATGTCAATTCCCTGGGGGCAAACAGCTCCCTGGGCCAATACCTTCACATGCACACGGTGTTCTTCATTGATATCAGGTGAAGTCCTGTTCGGGGAATGTATTTTTATGCAATGTTTTTAGTCAGCTATTTGCTTGTAACAGTTTATCAAATGCAAAATGTGCTTGTTACAGATGTAAACTGGGACTTGGTAATTCTGTGTGCAGAGTTTGAGAAAGGGTGGTAAAAGCATGGAATGTGGAGGACATCGAAACGAAGAGAGAAGTCCGACTGAAGACAACATCGCAGGGACTCATGTTACACTTTTTAAAAATAAAGAGTTTAACTGGACAAGGACCCACACGGCATGCGCACACACTCAGACGAGTCAGGACATGCCATGAAGGTGGTAGCCCCAGACTATTACAACATCAGACACTCTTGCCTACAACAACTCTCATAGACAATGGCCTCTCAGAATATGTGTGAGTGGATGTCTTCCTGTGTTTGCAAGAAGCAGATATCACATCCAGTGCTGGTATGCACCTAAGACACCCCCCCTGCTGAGAGCAGGATATGACCACATGCAGGTGGTCTTGCATAGCTAGGGTGCAATTGATAAGGCACTGAAACCAAATTGGATGACCCAATTCGAGACATTACATAATATGTCAAGGGAGCAGGGTCAGAAAGGAGTATGAAGCCACAGCCCACAAGGACATTATTACTGCAGTCAGGAAGAGTGACCTGGTCAGTCACTGAAGACGTGAAGAGAATTTGTTCGGCGGACTGTCTACCCAGGGACGAACTCTTGCACACAGGGTTACCAATTACCAGCCAGTGGGTATATCTGTAGACTGGGTAGGAGGTAAATAAAGCAGCTTGTGAGAACAAATACTTTATGTGTCCTTGTTATGTGCTGATATCAAGAATAAGACAAGATTCCACATTTCCACATTTGGGGGAAGGTATCTGGGGTAAACGGGTGACTGGCTTACAGTCTACCCTGGAGAATCGACATGGTCTGCGTGGGACCATTACATGAACAAATTTCTTCCCCCCCCCCCACCCCCCGCCCCGTGAGTTCAAATCCCACCATGGTCTCACATTTTCACCCACAGTCTCCAGATTATTAGTCCAGGCCTGTGGATGACCTGTCTAGTAATATAACCACTACAATTCTTTTCATGAATTTAAAATCGAGAGAAATGTACAACGGTGGCTACTCCGATATCACTGGTTTTACACTATTGTCCAAAGTCAAAGCTACCCCCAAACTACAGCAGACAACACATCCAGGAATATGTTTTAAAAAAAAACACTCACAGTCTAAAACAACCAACAAACTAATTACCTACCTGCAGCTGAGAAGACCTTTAATTAACACTGAGGCAGGGTTCCCCCAATTGCTCACACCCAGGATTTGTGGTCATGTTTTAGAATGGGGGAATCCAGCGCTCAGCAATTTGAAAATACCGTAAGGTTCATTAAACAGCCACACACCCCCATTTACAAATATTTATTAGCTGCCTGCGATTTTGGGCAGACACATCAGATAACTAAGGCACACCTAACTCAAAATGACATTCAACACTTCCAATGCCATCAGGTGCAAGATATTTCCAGGCAAAATTCAGACATCTAACACCTATTTTACCAGCTCTAAATCAACAATCATGAGTTGAAAATCCTTCCAGGATTACTTCTTAAAATGATATAAAAACAGTACCTGAAACACTGTCTCTGTCCTCTCTTGCTGATTGCTTCAGTCAAATTTCTGAGGACTGCGAAATATGTTGTTTTTCCACATGTAAATGAAAGATCATGTGACTTGTTTAATAATGTGCTTTCTTCCAAACAAAATGTTTAAAGGAAAACAATTGGCCCCGTACATTTTCTTCAATCTGATTTCTGCATTCTTTTCATTTTATCCTTTCAATACCAAATGTCAGCTGTTCTGAGTTTCACCTATGAAATGTGATATTGAGAACAAATGGACGTGGGGCTGCAAGACTAATTTTCCAAATTTCTAACCTGAATAGAATTTATGGAACAGCATTGACAATATGGGCTGTTCTGAATGTACACAAATTAACAGACTTAACTAGTAGGAACAAGCTGTTATAATTTGAGAGTAGCTGGATTATTAATAGTCCAGAGTTTAACATTAGGAAGTTGTTTGCTCTAACAAATGTTGCTGGTACAGTTTAGTAGGAAGAGCAAAAAAAGCCTGCAATTGTTCACATCATCAACATTTTAAGTGGAGAAACTATCTGGCAAGTTGTTTATTAAAATAGTGGAGTACTGTGAACATAGATGGTAATCTTTCATTATATGTAAAGCACTCAGTGACAGCGTTGAGAAAGAAAGCATATCAATATATAAAATCACAGAGAAGTCTTCCATTTTTCCAGGCATTCTCTAAAAATAATCAAATGCCCGTATTTAACCTTTGATTTTATTTTGTAGTTCATTGTGTTGTTTTAGGTTTTGATGTGTTAACACTGGAGGAGATTTTTGGATGTGGCATGTATTAGGTGGGCAGTGGGAAGGGTGGAAGCTTGAACAACTTGATTGAGTTGGAGGGAGTGGGAAGGGGACCTGTGACTTTTTGGTAGCCAGATCTAATTTAAATGCAGTTGGGCAGCTAATACTGTTCTGTTTTTGCTTTAAATGTTACAGTGTTGCTTTAAGGGGCGTATCCTAAATGTTTGTCCAGCACCCAGACAGGATATGATGGGTGGACACATGTGACCAGCAGGCACTCACTGCAAGCAGCCAGCAATGTAACTAAGCTAGAACCTTCCCAGTATTGCTGTGAAAGAGTATCTTCAATAAAAGACCCAGCTTATTGATTCACTTATTGTGTCCATGTGACTCATGTATAACATGATGGCAACTTGTGGATATTTAAGAAACTTCAAGTTTTGTTAGTAAAGGAAGAGATCAATGCTGTAGTGAGAAATGATACAGGCACTGGAGACCAAGACATAGAATCAGTCTGGGTAGGAATAAGAAATAGCAAGGGAAAGAAGTATCTGGTGGAAGTAATCCATAGGTCCCCAAACAGTAGTTCTGCAGTGGGGCACAGTATAAACCAGGAAATACTGGGGTTTGTAAGAAAGGTATGGCAATAATCATGGGTGATTTTAATATGCATATAGACTGGATTAATCAAATTGGTAAGGATAGCCTCAAGGAAGAGTTCATTGAATGTATTAGAGATTATTTTTTGGAGCAATATGTTGTGTAACCAATCAGGGCGCAGGCTATTCTAGATTTGGTATTGTGTAATGAGGTGGGATTAATTAATGATCTCATAGTTAAGCATCCTCCAGAGAAAAGTGATCATAGCATGCTAGAATTTCAAATTCAGTTTGAGGGCGAGAAACTGGAGTCCCACACTAGCGTTCTGGAGTTCAACAAAGGTAATTGCACAGACATGAGGACAGATTTGGCCCTAGTGGACTGGGCAGGAAGACTGAAAGGTAGGACAGTTGATGAGCAGTGGCAGATGTTTAAGGAGACATTCAATTCCTCCCAACTGAAATATTTTCCAGAGAGGAAGAAAGATTGTAAGAGGGGGAAAAGTCATCCATGGCTAAGCAAGGAAGTTAAGGATAACATAAAGTCAAAAACTGGCATACCATATTGCAAAGGCCACATGGGGTTGGGGCAATTTATTAGCTTGGATAGAGGATTGGCTAACCAACATAAAACAGAGAG
The DNA here is from genome assembly GCF_036365525.1 of Heterodontus francisci. NCBI lineage: Eukaryota > Metazoa > Chordata > Chondrichthyes > Heterodontiformes > Heterodontidae > Heterodontus > Heterodontus francisci. The sequence continues at coordinate 41,343,666 of NC_090401.1, read as the reverse complement.
TTGGGATAAATGGGTCTTTTTCTGGTTGGCAAGATGTAACTAGTGGGGTGCCACAGGGTTTGGTTCTCGTACCCCAACTATTTACAATCTATATTAGTGACTTGGATGCAGGGATAGAAGGTACTATAGCCAAATTTGCAGATGACACTAAAATAGTTGCGATAGTAAGTTGCAATAAAGAAATAAGAAATTTGCAAATGGATATGGATAGGTTAGGTGAATGGGCCAAAATTTGGCAGATGGAGTTTAATGTGAATAAGTGTGAGGTTATCCATTTTGGCCAGAATAGAAAGGCAAATTATTATCTAAATGGAGAGAAACTTCAGAGTGCTTCGGTGCAGAGGGATCTGGGTGTCCTTGTGCATGAATCGCAGAAAACTGGTATGTTGGTACAGCAGGTGATAAGGAAGGCAGATGGAATTTTGGCATGTATTGCCAAAGGAATAGAGTATAAAAGTAGGGAAGTGATGCTGCAAATGTACAAGGCATTAGTGAGACCGGACCTGGAGTATTGCGTACAGTTTTGGTCCCTTTACTTGAGGAGGGATGTAGTTGCATTGCAGGCAGTTCATAGGAGGTTCACCAGATTGATTCCAGAGATGAGGGGTTTGTCTTATGAAGAGAGATTGAGCAGTTTAGACCTTTACTCTCTAGAGTTTAGAAGAATGAGAGGAGATCTAATTGAGGTATTTAAGATGATTAAGGGGATTGACAAAGTAGAAGTCGAGAAGATGTCTCCTTTTGTGGGGCAATCTAGAATGAGAGGTCATAGTTTTAGGATAAGGGGTAGCAGATTTAAAACAGTTGAGGAGAAATTACTTCTCTCAAAGGGTCATGAGTCTGTGGAATTCACTACCCCAGAGTGCGGTGGATGCTGGGACATTGAGTAAATTTAAGGAGGAGATAGACAGATTTTTAATTGGTAATAGGTTGAAGGGTTATGGAGAATGGGCAGGAAGCCTAGATGAGATCAACCATGATCGTATTGAATGGCGGAGCAGGCTTGAGGGGCTGAATTGCCAACTGCTGCTCCTAGTTCTTATGTTCTTAAGTTTCTACAAAGTCTGGAAAGCTAAGCCCATTTGCCTGCAACAGAAGCGCAAGAGAAAAGGTTTTCAAGCTCACCAGTTTCATCTGCGATCCTTGCAGCAGTGCGGATGTCTGTGTAAGTGATTCTGTGACTTTGTTAGCATCCAGCATGCGGCAACTCCACATCATCGACATTTACAGCATTACTGTATGGGAATGTGAATCTGAATTAAGCTACAACCACTGTTTGCAGCAGAAGCAATCTGGTAAAAGTTCACTCCAAGATGTGCTTGCTGGGCGGGAGAACCTTTTTCACTGACGGGACGCTGGATCGCGTTCGGGGGGTTGGGGGGGTGGTGGGGGGTGGGATTTGCCATTGATCCATCGCGATGCGGCCAGGCAGTATCTTCCATGCAGATAAACCTCCAAGCAGTGAGAAGACCAGGAGACCTTCACAACTATTTTAAGGTCTCAGGCAGCCACAAAGTGGAGCCAGCACAGACCAGGGTAAAAGAAGCACAAGTTCCAATGTGTCCGAAAGAATTTCGGCAACAGGTTAAAGATTTAGAAGATCATTGGCAACATTATGTGCCTCGAACTATTGGCAGGTGGGAAGACCCATGACGGAAGCCTGCTGTAAGCGAGCTACAGAATGAACTGATGGCAGTGTGCCTTCGAGGAGCTGAAACGCAGACCGAACTGATGGAAGTTAAATAACGGAAGATGGAACTTGAAACACGATTCATTGATTGTGTCCATGTGACTCACGGAGAACAATACCAATTTTCAAAAAAATATATTTTATTCATAATATTTGTAAAAGTACATTACTTAACAGTTCAAATATGACAATACATAATGGGCAGTACAGATCAGTTTCTTTCAGTACAGTACATGAGATGCCTCACTACATTTGCCATTGCAGATTATATTTACAATGTCAATTTCATGTCAAACAGCCTCCTGTCCCTCGGTATACTATGGTAGGAGAGCCTTCAAGAGTGGCCTTTCCTCATTGAGCCTTTGCGGTAGCTGCCCAAGCTTTAGTGCTTCCCTCAGCACGTCGCCCTGGACACTGGAATGTGCCAGTCTGCAACAATTGGTTGCTCGTTTGTGGACAGCTCTTTGCACTGGAAGACCAACAAGTTTCGGGCAGACCAAAGTGCATCTTTCACTGAGTTGATGGTCGTCCAGCAACAGTTGATGTTTATCTTGGTGTGTGTCCCTGGAAACAGCCCGTGGAGCAGAGTCCTGCATTAGGGAGCTGCTCAGGATGAAGCTTGACAAAATCCACTGCATCTCTTTCCAGACCTGCTTTTGCAAAGGCATATTCCAGAAGGAGGTGGGTGACAGTCTTTTCCCCATCACAGCCACTCGAGGGCAACGTGCAGAGGTGGTGACAGTCCAGACACGCAGGAAAGATCAGCCATAGAGGGCCCTTCTCACCACAAGCCAAGATATGTCTTGGTGCTTGTTTGAAAGTTCTGGCAATATAGCATTCTGCCAAATGAGTTTAATATTTGCTCGGGGAACCATCTGACAGGATCCACCATTTGATTTTCTTACAGGGCCCCGAGGAGATTACATGCAGACTACAGCCTGCCGGACTGAACATTGAGTTCAATAATTTCAGAGCGTGACAGCCCCCCATTTTACTTTAATTTTTAGTTATTTTTTCTTCCTCTTTTTTTTAACATTCTTTTTTACATTTTTTACAATCTTTTTTTTGCATTTATTTCATTTCATCTTTGTTTGTTCAGTTTGCTTACCCACTGTTTTTTTTTAGGTTTGCACTTGCTGCTGTTCAATATTCAGTGTATTTACACCTAATCTGTACTAATGCTTTGTCTTTCAACACACCATTAACATATTGTTTGCCTTTGCTCCGTGACCTTTTGGTCAGCTATGTGGCCTGGTCCAATCTAGATCTCCTTTGTTATCTCTTGCCCCACCCCCACCTCACTTGCTTATAACCTGTGACTTTTCTAATATTTGTCAGTTCCGATGAAGGGTCACTGACCCGAAACATTAACTCTGCTTCTCTTTCCACAGATGCTGCCAGACCTGCTGAGTGATTCCAGCATTTCTTGTTTTTATTTCAGATTTCCAGCATCCGCAGTATTTTGCTTTTATTTTAGTGTTTAATTCACTGCCACTTCTCTTCCAGGAATGCCTACCTTAAAGAAGTTCTGCTCTTCTCTCCGACGGGATTTTCGTTTGTCTCTTTTACCTTGTTCACCTTCATTGCTTTCTATTTCCCTCCTGGTGTTTGATAAGGTATCTACCAAAACTCATTTTCACAGCCACATCTCCTTCCTCAGTGACTGTCTCCGGCTCCGACTTATTCCACGTGGATTCCAACTGCAGTTTCACCCATCATGTTTTGAAACCACCCAGGATCACAGGTATCTCCGAGAAATACAACGTTCCTCGGACTGCTACTCTCGCCGTATCCTGAGATCCACGCTCAGTGCTATGCACCGCCACATGCACACACTGGACGTCTCTCTCCAGCAGCACCGCCTCATCTTATCTCAAAGCTGTTCTACTCCGCAGTTTCATTTCATCTTACGTTTCATCCGACGCATTAACAAAAAACGTTTTTTCTTCCTTTCAAGTGTTAAGGAACGCAAGCTCCAGCAGCTGATGGGGACTAATGCCCCTCCAGATCCTCCCTCTGCTTCACTTCCCTCTGACCCCACCCCTTCTGATCTGACCCCTTGCCGTGTATTCACTATACCCTCTGACCTCCCCCTCTCTGATGCTGAGCGTTCTGTACTCAGCAAAGGTCTCAGTTTTATCCCCTTACGTCCCCACCTCAATGAATTTTGCGCTCGGCATGAGGTTGAGCTCTTCTTCCGTCGCCTCCGCCTCCGGGCTCACTTCTTTGACCAGGAGTCCTTCCCCCGACCAGCAGACCCATTCACCCGTCTCCAGCATTCTCCCTCTACCTGGACCCCTCCCTCTAGCCTCTTACCCGCTCTTGATCTCTTCATTGAAAACTGTCGGCGAGACATTGGTCGTCTCAATTTCTCTGCCCCCCTCACTCACTCTAACCTGTCCCCCTCTGAACTTGAGGCACTCCGTTCTCTCAGGTCTAACCCTGACATGGTCATCAAACCTGCAGACAAGGGTGGTGCTGTTGTCGTATGGCGTACCGACCTCTACCTTGCAGAAGCTCAACGCCAACTCACGGACACTTCTTCCTACCTCCCTCTGGACCATGACCCCACCACCGAACATCAAGCCACTGTCCAAAGGACTGTCACTGACCTCATCTCCTCTGGAGATCTTCCCTCTACAGCTTCCAACCTCATAGTCCCACAACCCCGGACAGCCCGCTTCTACCTCCTTCCCAAAATCCACAAACGGGACTGTCCCGGCAGACCCATTGTGTCAGCCTGCTCCTGCCCCACTGAACTTATTTCTTCCTATCGAGACTCTATCTTTTCTCCGCTGGTCCAGTCTCTTCCCACCTACATCCGTGACTCTTCTGACGCCCTACGTCATTTTGACAATTTCCAGTTTCCTGGTCCCAACCGCCTCCTCTTCACTATGGACGTCCAATCGCTCTACACCTCCATCCCCCACCAGGATGGTTTGAGGGCTCCCCGCTTCTTCCTGGAACAGAGGCCCAACCAGTCCCCATCCACCACCACCCTCCTCCGCCTGGCTGAACTTGTTCTCACATTGAACAACTTGTCCTTCAACACCATGCACTTCCTTCAAGTAAAAGGTGTCGCTATGGGTACCCGCATGGGTCCTAGTTATGCCTGTCTTTTTGTGGGATATGTTGAGCATTCTTTGTTCCAGTACTACTCAGGCCCCCTCCCCCAACTCTTTTTCCGGTACGTTGATGACTGTATCGGTGCCGTTTCCTGCTCCCGCCCCGAACTGGAAAACTTTATCAACTTTGCTTCCAATTTCCACCCTTCTCTCACCTTTACATGGTCCATCTCTGACACTTCCCTTCCCTTCCTCGACTTCTCTGTCTCCATCTCTGGGGATAGGTTGTTTACTAATATCCATTATAAGTCCACCGACTCCCACAGCTATCTCGACCACACTTCTTCACACCCTACCTCCTGTAAGGACTCCATTCCATTCTCCCAGTTTCTCCGTCTCCGACGCATCTGCTCTGATGATGCTACCTTCCATGACGGTGCTTCTGATATGACCTCCTTTTTCCTCAACCGAGGATTTCCCCCCACTGTGGTTGACAGGGCCCTCAACCGTGTCCGACCCATTCCCCACACCTCTACCCTCACCCCTTCCCCTCCCTCCCAGAACTGTGACAGGGTTCCCCTTGTCCTCACTTTTCACCCCACCAGCCTCCATATCCAAAGGATCATCCTCCGCCATTTCCGCCACCTCCATGGTGATGCCACAACCAGTCGCATCTTCCCCTCCCTTCCCCTGTCAGCATTCCGAAGGGATCGTTCCCTACGCGACACCCTGGTCCACTCCTCCATTACCCCCACCACCTCGTCCCCGTCCCAGGACACCTTCCCCTGCAATCGCAGGAGGTGTAATACCTGCCCATTTACCTCCTCTCTCCTCACTATCCCAGGCCCCAAACACTCCTTTCAGGTGAAGCAGCGATTTACTTGTACTTTTTTCAATGTAGTATACTGTATTCGCTGCTCACAGTGTGGTCTCCTCTACATTGGGGAGACTAAGCGCAGTCTGGGGGACCGCTTTGCGGAACATCTCCGCTCAGTCCGCAAGCAGGACCCTGAGCTTCCGGTTGCTTGCCATTTCAACACTCCCCCCTACTCTCATGCTAACATCTCTGTCCTGGGATTGCTGCAGTGTTCCAGTGAACATCAACGCAAGCTCGAGGAACAGCATCTCATTTACCGATTAGGCACACTACAGCCTGCCGGACTGAACATTGAGTTCAATAATTTCAGAGCATGACAGCCCCCCATTTTACTTTCATTTTTAGTTATTTTTTCTTCCTCTTTTTTTTTTAACATTCTTTTTTACATTTTTTACAATCTTTTTTTTGCATTTATTTCATTTCATCTTAGTTTGTTCAGTTTGCTTACCCACTGTTTTTTTTTAGGTTTGCACTTGCTGCTGTTCAATATTCAGTGTATTTGTACCTAATCTGTACTAATGCTTTGTCTTTCAACACACCATTAACATATTGTTTGCCTTTGCTCCGTGACCTTTTGGTCAGCTATGTGGCCTGGTCCAATCTAGATCTCCTTTGTTATCTCTTGCCCCACCCCCACCTCACTTGCTTATAACCTGTGACTTTTCTAATATTTATTAGTTCCGATGAAGGGTCACTGACTCGAAACGTTAACTCTGCTTCTCTTTCCACAGATGCTGCCAGACCTGCTGAGTGATTCCAGCATTTCTTGTTTTTATTACATGCAGACCACTGCCTGATGGACTTATGGTCAAAGGTGTTTTTCTGCACAGACATTTCCATGAGGGACAGGTGGTATAGCACGGTCCAACTGAATGGAGCATTCTGCAGCAACGTGGTCAGACCCATCCTTCGCAACACTGGGGACGGATAGAACCTCAACACATAGTGGCAACTGCTGTTTGTTTACTGAGGATCTACGCACAACTTGAAGAAGCCGCACACAAAGATGGCCATCAGGATGAGGTGATGTTGTGTACCTTTTCTTCCTCCTTCAGAGGTTTGAACATCACGTCCCTGTGGACATTCTCCATTTTCGATCTCCAGATAAAGCGGAAGATGGCTCAGGTGACTGCTACAGCACTAATACTGATCTTCTTTCCTATAGACAGCTCTCCAGTTGGGAAGGCAGGGATTCCACACATTGGCCATTTCTGAAAGGCAACCTGGTGCAGCTTAAAGAGAAAGTGCACTTTCATTACAGTGTATAATGGATAGCAATGTTCAGGAGCAGAAGGCAACATAATTTCAACCATGGCGTCAGATTTCCTAATGCAGTGGAGATGCTCAAAGACACAGTCAACAACAGGAAGGAAGCCCTGTTCCCCTTCAGTGGGTGACAGGTGCCCAGACAAATGTCTTGGCAATAATGGAGAAAGATGACAGAAGATGTAAGTCCTCCGAGAATTGCTCCCAGGACCTGCCTGTTGGGCATGAAAAGATTTAATGACCTCACCAGAACTGCCAGGGTAAGAAGCTCCTTCCTTTCTCACTTATGCTCTGCACAGCCCTGTACCATCCTCCTTCAGCCCCAGCATTAACCTTTCTTTGCTTCACAAGCCTCTTCTCAAATCAAAACAGAACACTTCATTGCATCTCCTTCTGCTTGAACTAACTCTCAAAACCTGCTGGTGCCTTCACAACCACTCCCCCTTCTTCCTCTTACCCTGCACTCTACGCTAAACAGCCTCACTGATTTTGAAGCCCTTCGACAGGGTACAGACTAATCTGCATATACTGATACTACAGGACAAGCTGGCACACAATTGAAAGGAGAATACAAGAACAGAAGAGTGTCCTGTCTCTGATCCCAAAGCCAATGGAAAGATCTTCCATCAATCTGATTGGCAGAGAGAGAACATACAGCAGGGGAGATGGTCAAACTGGAGGTCATGATCAGCAGAGTGTTTGGGCATCAGTTCTTACTTTTCTCTTTTTACTTAACACACTCACTCTCACATTCATACATTCAACCTAGTGGTGAATGGCACTGCCACTCATTGCTACTGCTTACCCTTGTCACTGCATGTTAACCCTCTTTCCTTTATCTAGATCAATCACATGTCTCAGGACTTGGAGGAGCATAGCATGGAGGAATCTTCCCAAAGATGTACCATTGCTCTTCCCACCCTTCTATGCAGCAGTACAAAAATCAGGACCAGAAACAGCTCACTGATGTTCAATCTGCATCCTAGCTCCGCTGAAGAAGACAGTGATGTTAGCTTTAGGGGGCCCAGCCTTTAAAAGAAAGATGCTTTCTATGCAGCAGTAATTGGTCAATATTTGGTCTATCTACCAGGAACCTTCCATTAAATGTCGGAGATTGTGGAGTCAGCACCGTTGACATATAGCATTCTGGTCCATGGCATCGATGCTCTTAAGTCAGCCATGGAGTGTGTGGTCTCCTCAACAGATGTTGAAACTGGACCCTTCCAGTCCCAATCTATGACAAGAGTAATAACATTTTTCAGGGATGCTCATTTGTGACATGTAGGATTGGGGCTCCAGCATCTCCTCCATCTTGAACCAGCTGGGAAGTGGAATGGAAAGTGACTTCAATCGGATCACAGTCCTATGATCTACTCCCTGCAGATCAGTGGGAGAGCTGAGACACATCCCATTAGCAAAGGCAGTCTTTCGGTGGAAAGGGAGCACAGTTCTATCTCTCAGGATGACATAACATCTGGACTCCTCCTACCCCCTTCAACCAATGCCTTGGTACCAGAAAACCAGTCAAGACTAGGTGCTAGGTATTTATAAAATTATAATCCTTTTGGATATTTCGGGTACAAGCAAAATAATTGAACAACCAGAATGAACACATATATCCCAAATTCCAATTCACATGATTAAACATTCAAGAAATTTAAAACTAGCAAGCTTTAGATGTTTGAGCCTTATCATCCAGAAATAAAAACTCCCACATCCTTTATCATAATAACCAGAATTTCACTGTGGCCAGTAATGAAACTCAAGTTTTCATAACTTATAAGGTTAGTTAACCACAATACTCCCAATTTACTTCAAACCAACACTTATTAATTAAACATAGAACATATGAGCACATACTTTCATAAGAAAAGATGAATTGTATCGTTTTCCTGTTCTTTCAGGCAACTTTCCAAATGACTGTAATAAAACTAAAGAAAAAGTTAGTGTTCAAAGTTAAATAAAACTTTCAACATAAACGCGTTAGGGAACTGGAGCTGGAGCTGGATGAACTTCGGATCATTCAGGGGGCTGAGGGGGTGATAGAGAGCAGCTATAGGGAAGTAGTGACACTGAAGTTACAGGATAAAGGTAGCTGGGTGACCGTCAGGGGAGGGAAAGGGAATATGCGCACAGTGCAGGGATCCCCTGTGGCCGTTCCCCTCAATAATACGTATACCGTTTTGGATACGGTTGTGGGGGACGACCTACCAGAGGAAAGCCACAGTGGCCAGGTCTCTGGCACTGAGCCTGGCTCAGTGGCTCAGAAGGGAAGGGGGGAGAATAGGAGAGCGATAGTGATAGGAGATTCAATGGTTAGAGGAACAGACAGGAGATTCTGTGGTCGCGAACGAGACTCCCGGATGGTATGTTGCCTCCCGGGTGCCAGGGTCAGGGATGTCTCGGATCGTGTCTATAGGATTCCTAAGGGGGAGGGGGAGCAGCCAGAGGTCGTGGTACATATCGGTACCAATGACATAGCTAGGAAAAGGGATGAGGACCTGAAAAGCGAATATAGGGAGTTAGGTTGGAAGCTGAACGGCAGGACGAGCAGAGTAGTAATCTCAGGATTGTTACCGGTGCCACGTGCTAGTGAGGCTAGAAACAGGGAGCGAGTGCAGCTGAACACGTGGCTACAGAACTGGTGTAGGAGGGAAGGATTCAGATATGTGGATCATTGGGATACCTTCTGGGGAAGGTGGGACCTGGACAAGAAGGACGGGTTGCATCTGAACTGGAGGGGCACCAATATCCTGGGCGGGAGGTTTGCTAGAGCTCTTCGGGAGGGTTTAAACTAGTTTGGCAGGGGGATGGGAACCAGAGCCATGGATCAGTGGATGGGGTAGCTGTTGAACAGGCAGATACAGAGTGCAGAGAGTCTGTGAGGAAGGTTAGACAGTTGACAGGGCAAAGTTGTAGCCAGTATGATGGGTTGAAGTGTGTCTATTTTAACGCAAGAAGTGTCAGGAATAAGGGTGATGAACTTAGAGCATGGATCAGTACTTGGAGCTACGATGTTGTGGCCATTACGGAGACGTGGATATCACAAGGGCAGGAATGGATGTTGGATGTTCCGGGGTTTAGATGTTTCAAAAGGAATAGGGAGGGAGGTAAAAGAGGTGGGGGAGTGGCATTGTTAATCAGGGATAGTATCACAGCTGCAGAAAGGGAGGTCTTCGAGGAGGGTTTGTCTACTGAGTCATTATGGGTGGAAGTCAGAAACAGGAAAGGAGCAGTCACTTTGTTGGGAGTTTTCTATAGACCCCCCAATAGCAGCAGAGACATGGAGGAACAGATTGGGAGGCAGATTTTGGAAAGGTGCAGAAGTCAGGGTTGTTGTCATGGGTGACTTCAACTTCCCTAATATTGATTGGAACCTCCTTAGTGCAAATAGTTTGGATGGAGCAGTTTTTGTCAGGTGTGTCCAGGAAGGTTTTCTGACTCAATATGTAGATAGGCTGACTAGAGGGGAGACTATGTTGGACATGGTGCTTGGCAACGAACCAGGCCAGGTGGCAGATCTCTCGGTGGGAGAACATTTCGGTGATAGTGATCACAACTCCCTGACCATTACTATAGTCATGGAGAGGGACAGGAGCAGACGGGATGGGAAATATTTAATTGGGGGAGGGGGAATTACAATGCTATTAGGCAGGAACTGGGGAGCATAAATTGGGAACAGATGTTCTCAGGGAAATGCACGACAGAAATGTGGAGGTTGTTTAGGGAGCACTTGCTGCGACTGCTGGATAGGTTTGTCCCGATGAGGCAGGGAAGGGATGGTAGGGTGAAGGAACCTTGGATGACAAGAGATGTGGAACAGCTAGTCAAGAGGAAGAAGGAAGCTTACTTAAGGTTGAGGAAGCAAGGATCAGACAGGGCTCTGGAGGGTTACAAGGTAGCCAGGAAGGAACTGAAGAATGGACTTAGGAGAGCTAGAATTGGACATGAAAAAGTCTTGGCGGGTAGGATTAAGGAAAATCCCAAGGCGTTCTACACTTATGTGAGGAACAAGAGGATGGCCAGAGTGAGGGTAGGGCCGATCAGGGATAGTGGAGGGAACTTGTGCCTAGAGTCGGAGGAGGTAGGGGAGGTCCTAAATGAATACTTTGCTTCAGTATTCACTAGTGAGAGGAACCTGGTCGTTTGTGAGGACAGCGTGGAACAGGCTGATATGCTTAAACAGGTTGAGGTTAAGAGGGAGGATGTGCTGGACATTTTGAATGATATGAGGACAGATAAGTCCCCGGGGCCAGACGGGATATACCCAAGGATATTAAGGGAAGCGAGGGAAGAGATTTCCGCGCCTTTGGCGATGATCTTTGCGTCTTCACTGTCCACTGGAGTAGTACCAGATAATTGGAGGGTGGCAAATGTTGTTCCCTTGTTCAAGAAAGGGAATAGGGAGAGGATTCTGAGAGACAGGATTTATGATTACTTGGAAAAGCATAGTTTGATTAGAGACAGTCAGCATGGCTTTGTGAGGGGCAGGTCATGCCTCACAAGCCTCACTGAATTCTTTGAAGATGTGACAAAACACATTGATGAAGGAAGAGCAGTGGATGTGGTGTATATGGATTTTAGCAAGGCGTTTGATAAGGTTCCCCATGGTAGGCTCATTCAGAAAGTAAGGAGGCATGGGATACAGGGAAAGTTGGCTGTCTGGATACAAAATTGGCTGGCCCATAGAAGTCAGAGGGTGGTAGTAGATGGAAAGTATTCAGCATGGAGCTCGGTGACCAGTGGTGTTCCACAAGGATCTGTTCTGGGACCTCTGCTCTTTGTGATTTTTATAAATGACTTGGATGAGGAAGTGGAAGGCTGGGTTAGCAAGTTTGCCGATGACACGAAGGTTGCTGGAGTTGTGGATAGTGTGGAAGGCTGTTGTAGGTTGCAACGGGACATTGACAGGATGCAGAGCTGGGCTGAGAAGTGGCAGATGGAGTTCAACCTGGAAAAGTGTGAAGTGATTCATTTTGGAAGGTCAAATTTGAATGCAGAATACAGGCTTAAAGACAGGATTCTTGGTAGGGTGGAGGAACAGAGGGATCTTGGGGTCCATGTCCATAGATCGCTCAAAGTTGCCACCCAAGTTGATAGGGTTGTTAAGAAGGCGTATGGTGTGTTGGCTTTCATTAACAGGGGGATTGAGTTTAAGAGCCGCGAGGTTATGCTGCAGCTCTATAAGGCCCTGGTTCGACCACACTTGGAATATTGTGTTCAGTTCTGGTCGCCTCATTATAGGAAGGATGCGGAAGCTTTGGAGAGGGTGCAGAGGAGATTTACCAGGATGCTGCCTGGACTGGAGGGCATGTCCGACGAAGAAAGATTGAGGGAGCTTGGGCTTTTCTCATTGGAGCGAAGAAGGATGAGAGGTGACTTGATAGAGGGGTACAAGATGATGAGAAGCACAGATAGAGTGGATAGTCAGAGACTTTTTCCCAGGGTGGAAAGGGCTATCACCAGGGGGCATAATTTTAGGGTGATTGGAGGAAGGTTTCGGGGAGATGTCAGAGGTAGGTTCTTTACACAGAGAGTGGTGGGTGCGTGGAATGTGCTGCCAGCGGTGGTAGTAGAAGCAGATACATTAGGGACATTTAAGCGACTCTTGGATAGGTACATGGATGATAGTAGAATGAAGGGTAGGTAGTTACTTAGATCTTGAGTAGGTTAAAGGTTCGACACAACATCGTGGGCCGAAGGACCTGTACTGTGCTGTACTTTTCTATGTTCTATGTTCTAAACCAAAAAGAGTTAACCTCTCTTATACCTATTTTCAATTCATGATGTTTGCTACTTATCCTCATTTGGAAAAAGCTGCAACTAAGACATGTGTTTAATTTAAACTGCAAAAAAACAAACACAGTTTTTTAAACTTTAGTCCAATTAAAGCAAAGTGTTTTGGACAGTTCAAATTGAATTTCTGCCAGGCATTTTCAAGGCTTCAAAGTTGAAGCTTATCTTTAAAAAAACAAACTGTTCAGTGCCTTTTCACAGTTGCAAACTGAATTTTAAATAAAAATAAAACACATACTAGCATCTTTAATTTAAAATGTAATTCAGTTTTTATCTTTTTCCAATTCCGGGTGCACAATCCTAAATTGAAATCAACAGACTCAGCAATTACGTTGATACTTTCATAATTCCAAGCAACTTAGAAATATTGATTCCTGTCAGGGGTTATGACTTTAAAGTGCCAAAAATCTGTGTTAACTTCCTCGTCTTGTGTCCAAGGAACTCACAGTTTCAACAAATTCACAACCAAATCATGACTCAAGTTTCCCACAGAAAACACACATGTATAGATATATAGAGAGGACGAGTAATGAACTTCTGCTTCCAACATTAATGGGTGAATTACTTTTAGCTCTGCAGCGTTCACAGGCACGCAGACAATGAACAGAATTCCATTCGCAGGAAGCTTCCAACCATTCACATACAGATACTGAAAACAACATCCAGTTGCCTTTCCCTTAAAAACAGAACATGACACCTGATCCTTTTTACAACAGTTTCAACTTTTGCTGTGTGCCCTTTGAAGTTATCCCACATAAAAGGTTACTGCACAAGAAAGGAGATCATGGTGTTGGAGGTAATATATTAGCATGGATAGAGGGTTGGCTTACTAACAGAAAACAGAGAGTCGGGATAAATGGTCATTTTCAGGTTGGCAAATTGTAACCAGCAGGATGCCACAGGGATCAGTGCTGGGGCCTCAACTATTTGCAATCTATATTAATGGCTTAAATGAACGGACAGAGTATATCGTAGCCAAATTTGCTGACAATGCAAAGATAAGTGGGAAAGCAAGTTGTGGGCAGGACACAGACAGTCAGCAAAGAGATATAGATAGGTCAAGTGAATGGGCAAATATTTGCCAGAAGGAGTGTAATGTGGGAAAATGTAAGATTATCCACTTCGGTGGGAAGAATAAAAAAGCAAAATATTGTTTAAATGGAGAGAGACGACAGAATGCTGTGGTAGAGAGAGATCTGGGTGTCCTCATACAGTAATCACAAAAGTTAGCATGCTGATACAGCAAGTCATTAGGAAGGCAAATGGAATTTTGGCCTTTATTGCAAGAGGGATGGAGTATAAATGTAGGGAAGTCTTGCTACAACGGTACAGAGTATTGGTGTGACCACACCTAGAGTGCTGCATTCAGTTTTGGTCTCCTTATTTAAGGAGAGACATACTTGCATTGGAGGCAATTAGAGAAGGTTCACTGGCTTGATTCCTCAGATGAAGGGGTTGTCTTATGAGGAAAGGTTGAGCAGGTTGAGCCGATACTCACTGGAGATTAGAAGAATAAGAGGTGATCTTATTGAAACATCTAAGATTCTGAGGGGGTTTGACAGGGTAAATGCTGAGAAGATGTTTCCCCCAGGGATTGGCAACATGACTGTACCTGTACTGAGGCACTGAGAGGGTGCAGAGGAGATTTACTAGAATGGTTCTAGGGATGGAGGATTTTAGTTACAAGGTTAGGTTGGAAAAGCTAGGTTTGTTCTCCTCAGAACAAAGAAGATTGAGGGGAGATTTAATAGAAATGTACAAGATTATGACATGCTTAGATGAGTTAGACAATGAAAAGCTGTTCCCATTAACAAGTGGTGCAAGACTCGGGGACACAGATTGAAAGTTTTGGGTAAAAGATGCAGGGGGATTATGAGGAAGGACTTTTTTATGCAGTGGATGGTAATAACCTGGCACTCGCTGCCCAGAAGGGCAGTGGAAGTAGAGACAATCATAGACTTCGACAGGAAGTTGGATGGCCACCGGAGGGTACCAGCAGGTTCCAATTCTTTTTTAAATGCCTGCCGGAAAACCCCAGATTTATGTAGTAATGTTACAAAGCATTAACACACAGATTGAAATATGAACGTTCCCTTTTAAAATTAGCCACACACACACCGGTTAAAGAAAAAATACAGCAGTTTTCTCTGCAGAGATCTTTTACAAAAAAAGACAAAAAATACTTTGGCCAAACACTTGTTAATTCTTGAAGGAAAAGGAGAAGATATGGAATGACATCAGTTGTCCCTTTATTCTGGTGTCCCAAATTCGGGCATTGAAGGCTGTCACTGGGATCTTTCTGGAGCAGTTCTTTTCAAGCGGCATCGAGATCTGGCAGGCTTTCCAGTAGAAATGCGGCATCAGGGGTTTCAGCATTCACTCACTGGATTTGTAGGGTTCCTCAGAGATGTGGAGAAAAGATGAGTTGGGTGTTTCTCTCTTAACAGGCTGACCCCCAACTGACTCAAAACAGCATTCAAAATGAAACCAACTCTTGACCACCATAAATCTTGACATGTCACTTCTCCGTAATCAACTTCATCTAGTCACCAAGGCTTCTGTTGTTTATTTAGCTTAAGACATGTGACATCCAGTAAATGTTGTTTTTAAACAGAAAGCTCAAATCCTTCCAATGACCTCTTCTTTCAAAACAAAAACGAATTCCTGCATCTATGGATTGACTTCAGTCCCAAATGAATCCATCTCCACAATCTTCAACCATGAGTCATCAACAAAATATTTTAAAAATAGAAGCACTTTCATAACACTTCCATCCTTGGAGGAATGAGACACAATTTTTAAATGCGTTTCATTACAAAGAGCGGGGAAAAAACAGAAGATGAAAAAAATTCAAACACATTTCCACACTCATTCTCATTCACTCTTTACCTGAAACTAAGATAGTTATGCCCTTTGTCCTCAGATAATTCAAATCAAGGTTAAGTTCTAGACAAAGCATCAGCAATTACATTGTTTTCCCCAGCAATGTGGATAATCTTTAAGTGATAGGACTGCAATAGTAAACTCCATCAGAATAGTCTGGCATTCTGGTTTTCAAATTTTTCCACAAAGGCCAGGAGTTTATGATCAGTATATACCAGTGTCACTCTGTAGTCGTGGTGGACATAGACTTCAAAATGCTGAAGAGCTGGTAATAAGCCCAGGGTTTATTTTTCCACTGTTGAGTATCGCTTTTGATGTCGATTTAGCTTTTTGGAAAAGTATCCCACTGGCCTTTCTATGCCCAATTCATCGTCTTGTAACAGGACTGCACCGACCCCAGGTCACTCGCAACAATTGCTTCCTTGAAGGGCTTAGTGAAATTTGGGGCAGCCAACACTGGTTCATTGATCAAAATGGCTTTCAGGCTGTCAAACAATGCTTGGAACTCTTCTGACCACATGACCTTGGCTTTCTGTTATTGTAGCAAATCCATCAGTGGAGCAGCTTTAGTACTAGAATTTGGTACAAACTTGTGGTATAAATCACACATCCCCAAAAACCTCATGATTTTTCGTTTAGTCTTGGGGCAGGGAACTCCATCAATGCTTGTACTTTTGCTGTTCTTGGCAACACTTGTCCTACTATTTGCCCTATGGAGGCAAATGGTCTTATTGTAACAGGGTTTAATTTTAAACACTGTGTTTTGAGCTTCCCCTTTGTGAATCCTTGTTCACAGCTTTCCAATTAAAAGGCAAAGAAATAAGCACACCAGGTTTTTTTGGTTTAAAGAAGAAAAGTGAAGTTTATTAAACCTTAAACTTAAACTCTAATTCGGCTAATGCCTACGAATACACGCTGTGCCCCACGCTAGCATGCATACACGATATGCACATGCAAATAGAGACAGAAAAGAGAAGAAAAATAAAATGGAGCGGTTTGAGGCAATCTCTGAAAAGGTTTTTTTTTTGCTGTGCTTTGAGTTCGCTGTAGGGTCATTGATTGTAGGTAGTCTTACTTTTCGTTGGGGCCCAGTATTCTCCTTAAATCTTGTTCACGTAGGAGACCTTTCTCTCTTTGACTTTACGTGCCATCAATGGTTTCCGAGGCTGGTGAGAACGAGATGAGAACAGACAGGAGAGAGGTCTTTTCCAGTCCAGGGGCAAACAGCTTTCTGATTTCAAATTCCTTGTTGGAAGTTCAAAGTCAAAAAACTCCAACCGTCAGTTAGTCAGGTGATCCAAACCAGTCTGACCATGTCTGTTTGTGTATTCAGCCATCTTAGCAATTAACCTGGAATGCGAGCCTTTCCACCTTCCACATCTGGTAATCAAAAGTCCATTGTGGACTAAATTTGATCAGGGAATAGCTCCTTTGTCCTTTGAAGTTACCGGCTGTTGATAAGCTAATGTCTCTCTCCAGCCAAAGTTTCCAATTGTTTTTTAAAGCAAGTACTTTCTTCGCCAACAACAGTCCAAAATCAATGTTCATGTGGTGAAATTAATTTTCCTCATTCTTGGCAGGTGGTGGGGCGGGGGGGTGGGGGGGCTTGCCTGACAATGTACATTGTAACTATGACCTGTGATGGCAAGTGCAGTGAGACACCTCATGTACTGTATTGAAAGAAACTGATTTGCATTGCACTTTATGTAATGGCAAATTTAAACTGTTAGGTAATATACTGTTTCAAATTTTATGAATAAAGTATATTTTTTGAAAAAAATAGTATTATTATATGTGATACATATGGACACAATCAGCGAATCTATAAGGTAGGTTCTTTTATTGAAGATACTCTTTCACAGCAATACTGGGAAGGTTCTAGCTTAGTGTTTATATGGCTGGCTGCTTGCAATGAGGGACTGCTGATCACATGGGTCTGCACATCATATCCTGTCTGGGTTCTGGTCAGCTGTTTCCTTTAAAGCAACACTGTAGATTTAAAACAAGAATGCAACATGCCCCTTTTCTCCAAAATAAAAATGTCATGAAATGATCAGAATAATTTTCCATACAGTAAGTGAAAAAGGTGTAGCGTGTTCACAATAAGATTGTGTTTGCTGACAAAACAACCACTAGGTGGTGCTGTCCTGGCACATGCGCAAATGCAGCCTCATCCACTGAAATGTCACCGTCTGCAACATCACAGACAGCTGCTAGTAATAAAGATGGCACTGTTCAATTTGTTACAAAAAACAAATTAAACCCAAATCTCCTCAATGGCTGCGATCGCCGCCTCCATCCCACCCCCATCATCGGGCTTCTCTTCGCCGCTTGCTCCCGCCTCACTGCTCCCTCAGCTACTTGCTTCTGCCCTTCTGCTAACCAACCCCCGAGCCGCTCGCACCCCGCCTTGCCGCTTCGGCCGTTCGCTCCCTTTTTCCCCACATACCCGGTCGCTCGCTCCAGGCCTCGCCGTTTCCCTCCTCTTGGCCACTCGCTTCCGCGACAACCCGTCACCTCTTGGTCACTCGGTCCCCACCTTGCCACTTCGACGGCTCGTTCCTCGCCTTCCGCCGCTTCTTCGGGCAGCGTGGCAGGGAGCCATCGGGCAACAGGGGGAGGCTGGGAGCGAGCAGTCAAGGTGGGTAGTGACGAGGCCAGAAGCGAGCGGCCGATGGGGGGAAGGGCGGGAGCGAGTGGCTGAGGGAAGGCAGCAATGAGGCGTGATGGAGTGGTAAATTTAAAGCAATTGGGATGGCGGGAGGGATCAGGGTACTGTTGTGGAGAATAGAGCCGGCGATCATGGCTATTGAGGGGTGATGACGTTGTTGCGTGGTGACGTCAGTGCGCGAATGTGTGCATTTATATTGGCAATCTGGCAAATGTTCGTACACACTGATGACGTCCACAATCACTCTGCGCATGTTGTGTTGTCAGGAGTTACTATGTAATGGCAATAAACAGTAATAAAGTTATAAGTAAAGTTACAAGAGGGATATTTTCCTCCTGAAGATCTGTGTAATTATCCTGCTGATGTTCAATTGCCATTCTTACAAAATTGTAAACTTTAACTCTTTTTTATCATTATTACAGCTAAGTGCATGAGTGCAGCACATGATGTGAATTAATTCAGGAAAGCCCGCATGAATTTGTAAAGGGCAAATCGTGTTTAACTAATTTGATTGAGTTTTTCAATGAAGTAACAGAGAGGGTTGATGAGGGTAATTCAGTTGATGTGGTGGAAATGGACTTTCAAAGGGCAACACTTTAGGCAAGATGTGAGGGTCCTTGAGAGGGTGCACAGGAGATTTACCAGAATGGTTCCAGGGATGGGAGATTTTAGTTACAAAGTTAGATTGGAAAAGCTGGCGTTGTTCTCCCTGGAGATAGAGAGGAAATTTGATATAGGTGTACAAGATGATGACAGGCTGAAACAAGTTAGACAAGGAAAACCTGTTCCCATTAACTGATGGTAAAGGATGAAGGGACACAGATTGAAGGTGTTGGGCAAGAGATGCAGGAGGAATGTGAGGAAGAACGTTTTTTACGCAGCGAGTGGTAATGGCCAGGAACTCGCTGCCCACGAAGTTGGTGGAAACGGAGACAATCAATGATTTCTGAAGGAAATTGGATGGGCAATTGAAGGAAATAAACTTGCAGGGCTACTGGGATCGAGCGGGTGAGTGGAACTGACTGGACTGCTCCACGGAGAGCCTGGCAACGACTTGATGGGCCAAATTGCCTCCTTCTATGCCGAAAATGACTCTTCTGATTCTCATAAGTCTCTGTAGCATGTTGGGGGTCTGATGATATGCCCCAATCTGATCGCTGTAGGTTTGGTTTGTGACCATTGTACAGTCTCATGGCCTTGACTGTCAGTGGGGATATTGGGTTTAGGTGGTGTCTTTCATTTCTTTTCCTTTCCCTGTCAATCAATTTAGCTCTGCTCGACATGGCTGGTCACTTTTGGTTTGGTTTCATGTTTCAAGTTCCATCTTCCGTTGTTCCTCAAAGGCACACTGCCATCAGTTCATTCTATAGCTCACTTACAGCAGGCTTCCGTCATGGGTCTTCCCACCTGCCAATAGTTCGAGGCACATAATGTTGCCAATGATCTTCTAAGTCTTTAACTTGCTGCCGAAGTTCTTTCGGACACATTGGGACTTGTGCTTCTTTTACCCTGGTGGTTTGCCTGAGACCTTAAAATAGTTGTGAAGGTCTCCTGGCCTTCTCACTGCTTGGGGGTTTATCTGCATGGATGATTCTGCCTGGCCGCATCGCGATGGCAAAACGCCCCCCCGCCCCACCACCAAAACCCCCGCGATCCAGTGTCCCACCCAGTGTGCACTTTTACCAGATTGCTTCTGCTGCAAACAGCGGTTGCAACTGAATTCAGATTCACATTCCCTGACAGTAATGCTGTAAATGTCAAAGATGTGCAGTTGCTGCATGCTGGACGCTCACGAAGTCGCAGAATCACTTACACAGACTTCCACACTGCTGCAAGGATTGCAGACAAACCTGGTGAGCTTGAAAGTCTTCACTCTGAAGCTTCTGTAGCAGGCAAATGGGCTCAGCTTTCCAGGCTTTTAGAAACTTTATTTATTTCGAGATACAGCACTGAAACAGGCCCTTCGGCCCACCGAGTCTGTGCCGACCAACAACCAACCATTTCTCCTAATCCTACATTAACCCCATATTCTCTACCACATCCCCACCTACACGAGGGGCAATTTATAATGGCCAATTTAACTATCAACCTGCAAGCCTTTGGCTGTGGGAGGCAACTGGAGCACCCGGCAGAAACCCACGCAGAACCAGGGAGAACTTGCAAACTCCGCACAGGCAGTACCCAGAACTGAACTCGGGTCACTGGAGCTGTGAGGCTGCGGTGCTAACCACTCCGCCACTGAACTTGAAGTTTCTTAAATATCCACGAGTTGCCATCATGAGTCACATGGACACAATCGATGAATCAATAAGCTGGGTCTTTTATTGAAGATACTCTTTCACAGCAATTCTGGGAAGGTTCTAGCTTAATGGTTACATTGTTGGCTGCTTGCAGTGAGTGCCTGCCAGTCACATGTGTCCAACCATCATGTCCTGTCTGGGTGCTGGACAAATGTTTAGGATACACAATTAAACAACACTGTAATATTTAAAGCAATAACAGAACAGTATTAGCTGCCCGACTGCATTTAAATTAGATCTGGCTACCAAAAGGTCACAGGCCCCCTTCCCACTCCCTCCAACTCAATCAGGTTGTTCAAGCTTCCACCCTTCCCACTGCCCACCTAATACATGCCACATCCAAAAATCTCCTCCAGTGTTAACACATCAAAACCTAAAACAACACAATGAACTACAAAATCAAAGGTTAAATACTGGCATTTGATTATTTTTAGAGAATGCCTAGAAAAATGGAAGACTTCTCTGTGAATTTATACATTGATATACTTTCTGACTCAATGCTGTCCCTGAGTGCTGTACATGTAATGGCAGATTATCATCTGTATTCAAACTACTCCACTATTTTAATAAACAATTTACCAGATAGTTTCTCCACTTTTTCAAATGTTGATGATGTGAACAATTGCAGGCTTTTGTTGCTCTTCCGACTAAACTGGAGCAGCAACGTTCATTAAGACAAACACCTTCCTGGGTGCAGTGCGAGCTGCTTTAAAAACAATGTGGGTTGTGGCTTGATGCCAGTTTTGTGAAGTTTCTGAAGTTAAGGTTTGGACTATTAATAATCCAGCTACTCTCAAATTGTAAGAGATAGTTAAGTCTGTTAATTTTTGTACATTCAGAACAGCCCATATTGTCAGTGCTGTTCCATAAATTCTATTCAGGTTAGAAATTTGGAAAATTAGTCATGCAGCCCCACTTACATTTGTTCTCAATATCACATTTCATAGGTGAAACTCAGAACAGCTGACATTTGGTATTGAAAGGATAAAATGAAAAGAATGCAGAAATCAGATTGAAGAAAATGTAGGGGGCCAAACAGGCGGCACAGTGGCACAGTGGTTAGCACTGCAGCCTCACAGCTCCAGGGACCTGGGTTCAATTCTGGGTGCTGCCTGTGTGGAGTTTGCAAGTTCTCTGTGGATAAGTATCCCATATGATGCAAATTGACAAAAAATTACCCACTTGACAAATCTGATATGGATAAATACACCAGGATGAACATAGTAAATAGGAGCAGGAGTAGGCCTTTCAAGACTGCTCTGCCATTCATTATGATCATGACTGATCATCCAACTCAGTAACCTGCTCCCATATGCTTTGATCCCTTTAAACCCAAGAGATAAATCTAACTACTTCTTGAAAACATACAATGTTTTGGCCGCAACTGCTTTCTGTGGCAGTGAATTCGACAGGTTCACCACTTTCTGGATGAAGAAATTTCTCATCATCTTAGTCCTGAAAGGTTTACCCCGTATCCTTAGACTATGACCCCTGGTTCTGGACTCCCCCACCATTGGGAACATCATTCCTGTATCTACCCTGTCAAGTCCTGTTAGAATTTTATAGGTTTCTATGAGATCCCCCCTCACTCTTCTGAACTCCAGCAAATATAATCCTAACTGACTCAATCTCTCCTCATACATCAGTCCCGCCATCCGAGGAATCAGTCTGGTAAACCTCTGCTGCACTCCCTCTATAGCAAGAACATCCTTCCTCAGCTAAGGAGACCAAAACTGCACACAATATTCCAGGTGTGGCCTCACCAAGGCCCTGTATAATTGCAGCAAGACATCCCTGCTCCTGTACTCGAATCCTCTCACTATGAAGGCCAACTTACCATTTGCCTTTTTTACCGCCTGTTGGACCTGCATGCTTACCTTCAGCAACTGGTGTATGAGAACACCCAGGTCTCATTGCATATTCCTCTCTCTCGGTTTATAGCGGTTCAGATAATAGTCTGCCTTCCTGTTTTTGCTACCAAAGTGGATAACCTCACATTTATCCACATTATACTGCATCTGCCATGCAGTTGCCCATTCAATTAACTTGTCCAAACTACCCTGAAGCCTCTCTGCATCCTCCTCACAACTCACCCTCCCACCCAGTTTTGTGTCATCTGCAAATTTGGAGATATTACATTTCGTTCCCTCATCTAAATCATTCATATATATTGTGAATAGCTGGGGTCCTAGCACCGACCCCTTCGGTACTCCACTAGTCATTGCCTGCCATTTGGAAAAAGACCCATTTATCCTACTCTTTGTTTCCAGTCTGCCAACCAATTTTCTATCCATCGCAGTACACTACCCCCAATCCCATGCTCCTTAATTTTACATGCTAATCTCTTATGTGGGACTTTGTCGAAAGCCTTCTGAAAGTCCAAATAAACCACATCCACTGGCTCCCCCTCATCAACTCTACTAGTTACATCTTCAAAGAATTCTAGTAGATTTGTCCAGCAGGATTTCCCTTTCATAAATCCATGCTGACTCTGCCCGATTCTACCACTGTTATCCAAGTGCTCTGCTATAAAATCTTTGATAATGGACTCTAGAATTTTCCCCACTACCAACGTCAGGCTGACGGGTCTATAATTCCCTGCTTTCTCTCTACCTCCCTTTTTAAATAGTGTGGTTACATTAGCTACCCTCTAATCTGTAGGAACTGTTCCAGAGTCTATAGAATCTTGGAAGATGACCACCAATGCATCCACTATTTCTAGGGCCACGTCCTTAAGTACTCTGGGATGCAGACCATCAGGCCCTGGAGATTTATCTGCCTTCAGTCCCATCAATTTCCCCAACACCATTTCTATAGTCATACTGATTTCCTTCAGTTCCGCTCTCTCACTAAACCCTATGTTCCCCAACATTGCTGGTATGATATTTGTGTTCTCTTTTGTGAAGAGAGAACCAAAGTATGCATTTAGTTGGTCAGCCATTTCTTTGTTCCCCATAATAAATTCCCATTTCTGACTGTGAGGGGCCTACATTTGTTTTCACTAAACTTTTTCTCTTCACATACCTATAGAAACTTTTACAGTCAGTTTTTATGTTCCCCGAAAGCTTGCTCTCGTACTCTATTTTCCCCTTCTTAATCAATCCCTTGGTCCTCCTTTGCGGAATTCTAAACTGCTGCCATATATGGGAGTTCAATGTGATGGAGTGGGCGATTGAAAACATTGAATGGAAGTTTTTAAAATATTCTTCCCTCCTAAGCCCTCTTTAAGGAGCTGACGTACCACTATACATCTCCGCAGTCATCAACATTCCACTGGTATCTCTCTAAAGCAGCCATTCTTCATGTCTGAGTCTGGATAGTGAATGGTAGCAGGCTACCTGACTAGGGGAGGAGGCTTGCATCAGACTCTTCACATGTTTTCCAGATGCACATGCACTAAATTTCCAGCAGGAATCACTGGACAGTGATCAGGTGTAAAGGCCGCAAATGAAAGCTGGCCCGAGTCCTTTGATTTTTTCCCTCGCCCAACCCGACCCGACCATCAGATAGAATCATAAAAGCAAAATACTGCGGATGCTGGAAATCTGAATTAAAAACAAGAAATGCTGGAACCACTCAGCAGGTCTGGCAGCATCTGTGGAAAGAGAAGCAGAGTTAACGTTTCGGGTCAGTGACCCTTCTTCGGAACTAGTAAATATTAGAAATGTCAAAGGTTATAAGCCATTGAGCCGGGGGTGGGGCAAGAGATAACAAAGGAGAAGGTGTAGATTGGACAAGGCCACATAGCTGACCAAGTGGTC
This sequence comes from Heterodontus francisci, assembly GCF_036365525.1. NCBI lineage: Eukaryota > Metazoa > Chordata > Chondrichthyes > Heterodontiformes > Heterodontidae > Heterodontus > Heterodontus francisci. The sequence goes on along the minus strand of NC_090401.1, from coordinate 41,319,357 downwards.
ATGGAGCAAAGGCAAACAATATGTTAATGGTGTGTTGAAAGACAAAGCATTAGTACAGATAGGGTGTTAACGAACTGAAGATTGAACAGCAGCAAGTACAAACATGAAAAAAAACAGTGGGTAAGCAAACTGAACAAACTACAATGAAATGAAATTAACAAAAGAAAAAAATTGTAAAAAATGTAAAAAAGAAAAAAGAAAAAATAACTTAAAATAAGAGTAAAAACATCCCCACTTCTGACCTTATGATTGAAGGAAGGTCATTGATGAAGCAGTTGAAGATGGTTGGGCCTAGGACACTACCCTGAGGAACTCCTGCAGTGATGTCCTGGAGCTCAGATGATTGACCTCCAACAACCACAACCATCTTCCTTTGCGCTAAGTATGACTCCAGCCAGTGGAGGGTGTTCCCCCTGATTCCCATTGACCTTAGTTTTGCCAGGGCTCCTTGATGCCATACTCGGTCAAATGCTGCCTTGATGTCAAGGGCAGTCACTCTCACCTCACCTCTTGAGTTCAGGCCTTTTGTCCATGTTTGAACCAAGGCTGTAATGAGGTCAGGAGCTGAGTGACCCTGGCGGTACCCAAACTGAGCGTCACTGAGCAGGTTATTGCTAAGCAAGTGCTGCTTGATGGCACTGTTGATGACACCTTCCATCACTTTACAGTGATAGAGATAGAGAGTAGGCTGATGGGGCAGTAATTGACCGGGTTGGATTTGTCCTGCTTTTTGTGTACAGGACATATCTGGGCAATTTTCCACATTGCAGGGTAGATGCCAGTGTTGTAGCTGTACTGGAACAGCTTGGCTAGGGGCACGGCAAGTTCTGGAGCACAGGTCTTCAGTACTATTGCCGGAATATTGTCAGGGCCCATAGCTTTTGCAGTATCCAGTGCCTTCAGTCGTTTCTTGATATCACGCGGAGTGAATCGAATTGGCTGAAGTCTGGCATCTGTGATGCTGGGACTTCAGGAGGACGCCAAGATGGATCATCAACTCGGCACTTCTGGCTGAAGATTGTTGCAAATGCTTCAGCCTTATCTTTCGCACTGATGTGCTAGGCTCCCCCATCATTGAGGATGGGGATATTTGTGGAGCCACCTCCTCCAGTTAGTTGTTTAATTGTCCACCACCATTCACGGCTGGATGTGGCAGGACTGCAGAGCTTAGATCTGATTCGTTGGTTATGGGATCGCTTAGCTCTGTCTATCGCAGGCTGCTTATGCAGTTTGGCACGCAGATAGTCATGTGTTGTAGCTTCACCAGGTTGACATCTCATTTTGAGGTATGCCTGGTGCTGCTCCTGGCATGCCCTCCTGCACTCTTCATTTAACCAGGGTTGGTCTCCTGGCTTGATGGTAATGGTAGAGTGGGGGATATGCTGGGCCATGAGGTTACAGATTGTGGTTGAGTACAATTCTGCTGCTGCTGATGGTCCACAGCGCCTCATGGATGCCCAGTTTTGCATTGCTAGATCTGTTCGAAATCTATCCCATTTAGCATGGTGATAGTGCCACACAACACGAAGGACGGTATCCTCAATGTGAAGGCGGGACTTCGTCTCCACAAGGAATGTGCGGTGGTCACTCCTACCAATACAGTCATGGACAGAAGCATCTGCAGCAGGCAGATTGCTGAGGACGAGGTCAAGTATGTTTTTCCCTCGTGTTGGTTCACCCACCACCTGCCGCAGACCCAGTCTAGCAGCTATGTCCTTTAGGACTCGACCAACTTGGTCAATAGTGGTGCTACCGAGCCACTCTTGGTGATGGACATTGAAGTCCCCTACCCAGAGTACATTTTTGCGCTTGCCACCCTCAGTGCTTCCTCTAAGTGGTGTTCAACATGGTGGAGTACTGAGTCATCAGCTGAGGGAGGGCGGTAGGTGGTAATCAGTAGAAGGTTACCTTGCTCATGTTTGACCTGATGCCATGAGACTGCATGGGGTCCGGAGTCGATGTTGAGGACTCCCAGAGCAACTCCCTCCCTATTGTATACCACTGTGCCACCACCTCTGCTGGGTCTGTCCTGCCGGTGGGACAGGACATACCCAGGGATAGTGATTGCAGTGTCTGGGACATTGTCTGTCAGGTATGATTCCGTGAGTATGACTATGTCAGGCTGTTGCTTGACTAGTCAGTGGGACAGCTCTCCCAACTTTGGCACAAGCCCCCAGATGTTAGTAAGGAGGACTTTGCAGGGTCGACAAGACTGGGTTTGCTGGTGTCATTTCCGGTGCCGAGGGCAATGCCAGGTGGTCCGTCTGGTTTCATTCCTTTTTATTAACTTCGTAGCGGTTAGGTACAACTGAGTGGTTTACTAGGCCATTTCAGAGGGCATGTAAGAGTTAACCACATTGCTGTGGGTCTGGAGTCACATGTAGGCCAGACCAGGTAAGGACAGCAGATTTCCTTCCCTAAAGGACATTAGTGAACCAGATGGGTTTTTACAACAATTGACATGGCCATCATTAGACTAGCTTTTTAAGATTTATTAATTAAATTCAAATTCCACCTTCTGCTGTGGTGGGATTCGAACCCTTATCCCCAGAGAAATACGCTGGGTCTCTGGGTTACTAGTCCAGTGATAATACCACTATGCCACCGCCTACCCCCTGTTTCCCCTAATGGAGAGGTCAATTACTGGGAGCACAGACTTAAGGTGATTGGTGGAAGGATTAGAGTTGACATGAGGAAAAACCTGTTCACACAGAGGGTGGTGGGTGTGTGGAATTCACTGCCAGGAACGGTGGTGGAGGCAGACACCCTCAATTCTTTCAAAAGGGACCTGGACATGCACCTGAAGTGCTGTAACCGGCAAGGCTATGGACCAGGTGCTGGAAGGTGGGATTAGATTGGGCGGCTAGTTTCTTCGGCCGGCACAGACACGATGGGCTGAATGACCTCCTTCTGTGCTGTAATTTTCCTATGGTTCTAACAAGTTGCATTTGTATCGCACCTTTAACATAATAAACTGTCCCAATGCGCTTCACAGGAGAAAACAATGGCAATCATCCTAAAAAAGTAGATATTAGGACAGGTGACCAAAACATTTGGTCAAAGAGATAGGTTTTAAACAGTGTCTTAAAGTAGGAGAGAGGTGGAGAAGCGATGAGATTTGAGGAGGGAATTCCAGAGCTTAGGGCCTAGATAGCCACCAATGGAAAGGTGAAGAAAGTGGAGGAACACAGAGTTCTTGTAGGGCTGGAGGGGGTTATCGAGATTTAAAGAGCCATGAGACCATGGAGGGATTTGACAGGAATGAGAATTTGATTTTGATTAGTGGACTGGAAGCCAATGTAAGTTAATGAGCACAGGCGTGATGGGTAAACCAAACTTGTTTGGACTTGAGATACAGACAGCAGAATTTTGAACAAGAGGTTTATGGAGGCTGGAAGATGGAAGGCTCACCAGGAGAGGATTGGAATAGTTGAGTCCGGAGGTTAAAAAAAAAAGCATAGATGAGAGTTTCTGCAGCAGATGGGCTGAAGCAGGGGCAGAGACAGGTGATATTACAGAATAGGAATTAGGCATTTTTTTTGTGATGGAGTGGGATTGGAAGCTCAGCTCTGGGTCAAATAGAATGCCAAGGTTACAAACAGTGTGGTCAGCCTGAGACAGTGGTCAGGGGAGGGAATGGAATCGATGGCCAGAGAACAGAGTTTGTGCTGTGGACCAAAGGCAGTGACTTGAACTTCCCAATGTTTACTTGAAAGACATTTTGGCTTCATCTATGACTGGATGTCAGACAAGCAGTCTGACAACACATGGGAGCTGAGAGAGGTGGTGATTGGTTGAAGCCTTACACCTTACATGTGGAACGTGACATTGTGTGTTCAGATAATGTCACCGGCGGACAGCAAGTGAAACTAGGAGGGGGGGCAAAGATAAATCCAGAGATAACCGTGTGGAAAGGATAGAGATTGCAAGAGATTCTCTGGCTATAACTGTCTAGGTAAGAGTGGACCAAGTGTAGGCAATCACCCTCAGCTGGATAGCAAAGGAGAGGAGTTGTCGGAGGATGGTGTAGTCAAAGACCAGAAGGATGAGGAGGAATAGTGCATAGAGGATGTAATTTGTGACAATGTGGTAGGGGTGAAAAACAAATTGGACTGATCAAACATGTAGTTGTGGGAAAGATGGGCACAGATTTGGGAGGCAACAACAATATTCAAGGACTTTGGAGAGCAATGGGAGGTTGGAGATGGAGCAGTAGTTTGCAAGGACATGGTGGTCAAGGATGGTGTTTTTGAGAAGGGGATCATGATGGCTATTTTGAAAGGGAGGGTGGCTGTTAATGAGGATAGGGAACCATTTACAATATCAGCTAGCATGGGGCAAGTTGGCTGGTCAAGATCTTGCTGGGAATAGGGTCGAGAGATCAGGAGTTGGATCTGGTGGAAAAGATGAATTTGAAGAGAGATAGGAGAGAAACTGGAGAAAGATAAGAGCTCAGGTCTGTGGAGGTGGGGGGTGACCTTGCCAGCAGCTTGGATAGGTGGACTAGGGGATGGAGGGATGCAGGCTCGAGGGGCTAAATGGCCTACTCCTGTTCCTATGTTCCTATATTCCCATGTTCCTATATTCTGGAGGGAGATGCGGAGGAGTGATGATTGTTGATCTGCTGGCAGGGTCGATCCAGCCAATGCCAACAGGATTGAGTGGGACTGGTAGGAGTGCCGTGGGTGGACAGGTCGACAAGAGAGTAGGATAGGGCAGTTAAAGTTGCTACTCATAAGCAGACAGCGATGGGTGCCTCAATGGTCCCATCAAAGCATGTTGAGAAGCTGTGGGTGTATCCAAGAGACAGTAAAACCTGGGAAGGTGGCAGGATAGTTTTGATGGTCAAGGAGTAGTGAAGAGTAGGGATTTGTGGGAAAAAAGTACTCGTGAAGGGTGAAAGGAAAGTAGGCATGACTGGGTGAAAGGAAAGCGATGAGATGGGAGAGAAGTTCCCAAGAGAGATAAAAATAAAGAAAAGGCTGATTGAAGTAATGGGCTCAGGTCTGGTGCAGCAACCAAAATGCTTATGCAAATGGACACAGGAAAACCCAGGTTGCATAAACATGACAATGATTAAGATAAGTATATCCTGGTATCAAACAGTAAATAGGCAGGAGACCAGAAGAAAGAGACAAAAATTAAAGTCAGAGGTGCCATGGTGGGATGAAGTTTACTTTTAAGTAGGATTAAGTCAGCTTGGAGCATCAACAAAATGAAAATGAAGAGACACGACACTGTGGAGAATCAAGCAGGAGGCAACATTTAAATTCTAAAATTACTGCTTATTTGGTAAAGAAAGCTGGTCAATGATATCGTAGTCAAACTTCAAAGGGAAATCTGCCATCCTCTCCTGGTAGATGGAATCAAACCACTCATTCTGAGACACCAGGAAGTGATTCTTCCAGTCTCCAGCTATCCCTAAAAAATAAATAATCCCAGATTTAACCATTAAATAAATATCGTAATAGACATATCACATCAATTTAGAATTAGTAATAGGGGACACGGTGCCATATTGGTAATGTCACTGGACTAGTAATCCAGAGGCCCAGACTAATTCCCTGGGGACACGGGTTCAAATCCCAGCACAGCAGTTGGTGGAATTCAAATTAAATTAATTCATAAAAATCTGGAATTGAAAGCTAGTCTCAGCAATGTTGTCATGAAACTATCATCGATTGTCGTAAAATTCCAGCTGGTTCACTTATGACCTCTGGGAATGAAATCTGCCATCCTACACATGACCCACAGCAATGTGGTTGACTCTTAACTGCCCTCTGAAATGGCCTAGCAAGCCACTCAGTTGTCAAGGGCAATTAGGGATGGGCAATAAATGCTGGCCTTGCCAGCGATGCCCACATCCTATGAAAGAATAAAAAAAATTCTATTATACTTATACAATACTGAACCTGGACCAGAAACATCGGATGATTCTGTGATCCAACATGCCTAAGTGGGGCACGTCAGAAGTGCATCTTGGGAAAACACAGGCCATTAAAATGAATAGATCTAAAACCATGGACTGTGTACCAGCGATTACCTGAGTTGCCCTCCTTATGAGCAACCCCACTGTAGGAGCATTGGATTGTGAAATCACCCCCAGAGAGTGCAAATAAAAAATCCACTGTATAACCATCCTACAGTAACACTAAAAAAAAATTCCATTTAAGCAATACGCTTTTATGTTATAAGTAAATGCAATAGTATTTCTTAAGCAAAATCTATCCCAATGAAAACTAATTTCAGATGCTCACTGGTAACTACAAGCATTTTGAAAATCTGGTGAGACTGTTTAATCACAACCAAATTATTTATACATGCTTCGTACTGTTTTTTAGTTTCTTGTCAGTAAAAATGAAGATTGTAAAATAAACCAATCTTGTAAACAAACATAAAGCTCATTTGGCCTTACCTAGTCATTTCCGGTAATCAGTAGCATTACTCACCTTTTCTATAAAAAGAGGCACTATCATTTTTGAACAGCAATTTTAAACCTCGGTAGTTTGTTTCAGGGTTTTCTTTCATATACTTAAAAGTGCATTGATCCAAAATTAACTCCAAGGTTTCTTCGTCCAACTCTTAATTAAGAAAAGATGCAACTTTTTCTATCACACTCCTGAGATCCTTTAACAAATTAAAATTATGCTTAGGTTACTCAATTGTAAATCCAAAATATAATTCCTATTTCACATACATTAACCTGATTAGTATTCTCCTATTATCAAAGTATACACTCATCCAGTAGTAAACGTAGCAATACACATTTGAATACAAATCATCAAATTGTCTGTATTCTGCCTCAATTATTAGAAGTCAAAGCTTTTTCAACTTAAGTAGCTATTGACAGTTGTTGTGTCAACCGTGGCTCAGTCGCATTCTCACCTGAGTCAGGCAGTTTTGGGTTCAAGCCCCACTCCAGACACTGAACACACAATCTAGGCTGACACTTCAGTGCAGACTGAGGGAGTGCTGCACAATTGGAAGTGCTGTCTTTGGATGAACCGACGCCTTGTCTCTCTCTTAGGTTGACATAAAAGATCCATGGAACTATTTGAAGAAGAGTGGGATTTCTCCTGGTTTTTCACAATGCTGGCAAGATAAGCACATATGAAATTTTTCCTCCATCTCTATAGTCCCACTGTCCATTCTGAAAGTGGGACTCAGATTAGTCAGAAACTGGCCCTAGCTTGGTTGAAAAGCAGCTTGTTTTCCAGCCACTCGAGCCTAAGGTCTTGAATTATTGATGTTGCCATGACTAAAATGAGATCATTTCAAACTTAACCACAGAACCATAGTAGATTGAAGCACGGAAGAAAGCTATTTGGTCCATTGTGTCTGTACTGGCTGCTTGCTAGAGCCCTTCAAAATTAATCCCACTGCCCCATAGTCTTCCCGTAGCTTTGCATCTTCCTCTGCTTAAAATATTATCGAATTTTCTCTTAAAAGGTGCCGTTATCTCTGCCTTAACCATTCCCTGTGGCAACACATTCAATGCTCCAAAATTCCCCTGTGCAAAGAAAATCTCCTTACTTGTATTGTGATGATTTTACTCAATCACTGATTACCCAACCAAAGGAAATAGCTTTTATCTAGTTATTCTATTAAAACTCCAGGATTTTAAATAACCTCTATTCAATCTCTTTTTATATTCTCTGCTGCAGTGGAAATATTCCCAATATCATGAGTCTCTCCTCATAATTATGCTTTCTCATCCCTGGCATCATCCTGGTGAATCTACAATGTAAGTTATCTATGACTTTAATGCCCTTTCTATAATGGAGTACCGAAAACGGTTCCCAGCACTCTAACTGTTGTCTAACTAATGTTTTGTATAAGTTCATCATTACTTCTCCATGCTCCTGTATATAGAATTCAAAATTCTGCTGGCCCTTTTTGCACCAAAATGTAAGTGTTATTGCCCAGCAGATTGCCTCATCAGCAGCCTTGGAGGTGAATTGATGCTCTGATGACAGAAAATTGATTGCATGTCAAAGAATGAGAACTCTCCCACTGCTACCGAACATGCGGAAGGGCTGAATGGTTGGAACATATCAAGATGCTGCATGTTAGTATTAGCTAGTGTTACGTCCAAGGCGGGAGGAGTGCACTGTAAATTCAGCCCCACTTCTCCACAGGTCACAACATATATTTAAAGTTTCCCACTTACCAGAACAATCAATCATATACTCTACTTGCCCCCAGAATAAAGTACACCAACTAGGTTTCTTTAATATACAACAAAACTATCCATTTATTATAGACCAAGTCATAACCAATAATGAAGTAAACATACGCATGAATTGAAATATTAATGCCCTTTATTTATCCTAGCCCTCACACACACACACACACATATGTACACAACTGGTTAACTGGGGTAAAAAAGGGATTTCTGTTTACAGCTGTTTCAAAGAAGTAGAAGGAATAAATAAAACACTTATGCTGAAAAGAAGATATGAAAAGATGTCCATTATTGGTTAGGCATCCCAAATGCGAATAGGCAGCTGCCACTAGGATCTTCCCAGAACAGTTCCTTCCAGGCGATGTTGAAGATCAGTCTGTGTAGGCTTTCAAGAGATGCAATGCAGAAAGCTTCAGTCAGGCTTCACATAGGTTCTACATCAGGTGTGCAGCAACAAAAGTTTCAATTCTCACACATTCAATGCAAAGTTACTTCAAAGATGCAAGGTTTCTGCAATCATGCAGAATTTCTTCAAATACAGGAGGAAATAGTAAAACGTAATGCAGGATGTCTTTAAAGATGCAGAGATTCTTTAAAGATGCAGGTATTCTTCAAAGAGAAAAAGATATCAGCTGACTTCTCCTGGCAGGCACGCAGCAAATGACTTCTGTGTTTTGGCCAAACACCAACTGGCTTTTTTTTTTAAACAGTTCAAAATGAAACAAAAACTTTTCCAGAGGCAAGTCATGTGACATCTATAAATCCTGGCTTGTCACTTCTTTGCAGATAGCTCTTCAAGCTAAAACACAACCACCTGCTGGCTTCTTTGCCTTCCAGCAAAACTTGTCTACATTCAATCCAAACCTTCTGGTAACTTCTTTTGAGAAAAACACCCAAAGTTCAGCTTCTTCAAGATTCCAACATACTTTTCAATTTTAAAGTATAGATTCTCAAGTTTTAACAAAAATATGGAAATCCTCGTAACACCTCCACCCTTGGAGAAATGAAACGCCATTTTTGAATGCATTTCATTACCTGTATATCAAAAAAAGTTGAAAACCTTTTAAAACACATTCTCAAACTCATCCCCCATTCACTCTTTACTTATAGTTCATACAATTTTGCTTTGTACCATCTTTGCACTCATATAATTCAAACAACGTTAACTGCACGATAAAGCTACTGCAATGCGATTATTTTTGCCCGAAATATGGACAGTCGTTAACTGATAGGGCTGCAACAGTAAACTCCATCAGAATATTCTGGCATTCTGTGTTTAAAATATTTCCACAAAGGGTAGCCAAATTAGCCAATTGCAATCTTCCAAACAGAGCCCCCACCCTGCCCCTCCCCCCAGTTGTTCCAAGTGTTCTTTCCAAGTGTCACTGTAGACCAGCACATCATCAAGGTAAACTACACACTGGCTACCACAGGGTTCTCTAGTCTCTGAGAGGTTTCTGGAGTATTGCCTAACCTGTATGGTATCACGTGGCACTGGAATAAACCATCCAGTGTTACAAAAGCTGATATTTCTTTAGCTCAAGGTGTTAAAGGAACTTGCCAGTATCCAAATCTTACAAATCTATCTTTGTAAGAAACATGGCATTGCCCACTCTGTCAACAGCCTTCCAAGAGAGGAATTGGGTAGGAGTCAAGCATGTGGTACCATGGGTGGTTCAGCTGCACAGGAGGGGAAGAAAAAGAATGGGAAAGCTATAGTGATAGAGGATTATATCGTAAGGGGTACAGATAGGCGTTTCTGTGGCCGCAAACATGACTCCAGGATGGTGTGTTGCCTCCCTGGTGCTAGGGTCAAGGATGTCACAGAGCAGCTGCAGACATTCTGAAGGGGGAGTTTGAACAGTCAGAGGTCGTGGTTCACATTGGTACCAACGACATAGGAGGGATGAGGTCCTGCAACAAGAATTTAGGGCTCTAGGTAACAGATTAAAAAGCAGGACCTCAAAGGTTGTAATCTCTGGATTACTCCCAGTGCCATGTGCTAATGAGTGGAGGAATAGGAAGATAGAGCAGATGAATGCGTGGCTGAAGAGATGGTGCAGGAGAGAGAGCTTTAATTTCCTGGGTCACTGGGTCTGTTTCTGGCAAAGGTGGGACCTGTACAAGTCGGACAGGTTCCACCTGAACCGGAACAGGACCAATATCCTTGCAGGGAGGTTTGCTGGTGCTGTTGGGGGGTGGGGGGTGGGAGTGTTTAAACTAATTTGGCAGTGGGATGGGGTACAGAGTGTAGGTACAGTAGGGGGTGATGCACAGTCAAATATAGAAGAGAAACTAAGTCAGTCTGCGAAGGCTAAGCAAATATAGATCTGTTAAGGCACAAGCAAATAGTGCAAGGCTGGATTGCATCTATTTTAATGCAAGGAGTCTTACAAGTAAGGCAGATGAATTGAGGGCCTTGATTAACACATGGGAATATGATATTATTGCTATCACAGAGACATGGTTGAGGGACGGGCAGGACTGGCCGCTCAATATTCCAGGGTATGGAATCTTCAGGTGTGATGGGGAAGTGGGGGGCGGGGTGGGGTGTAAAAGAGGAGGTGGCATTGCACTATTGATCAGGGAGTCAATTACTGCAGTAAGCAGGGATGATATCTTAGAAGTTCCTCAAATGAGGCCATATGGGTAGAACTTAAAAACAAAAAGGAGGCAATCACTTAGCTGGGAGTGTACTACTGGCCTCCAAACAGTCAGGAAGAGATAGAGGAGCAGATATGTAGGCAAATCTCAGAGAGGTGTAAAAATAATAGGATAATAATAGTAGGGGATTTCAACTTCCCCAATATCAACTGGGGTAGTCTTAGTGCAAAAGGCTTAAAGTGGGCGGAATTCTTAAAGTGCATACAGGAAAGCTTTTTGAGCCAGCATGTAGAAAGTCCGACAAGAGAAGGGGCAGTACTGGACCTAATCCTGGGGAATGAAGCCAGACAAGTGGTAGAAGTGTCAGTGGGGGTGCATTTCGGGAATAGTGAGCATAACTCTGTAAGATTTCAGGTAGTTATGGAAAAGGACAAAGAGGGATCGGAAATAAAAGTACTGAATTGGGGGAAAGCCGATTTCAATATGATAAAACAGGATCTGGCCAAAGTGGACTGGGAGCAGCTACTTGTAGGAAAGTCTACATCAGATCAGTGGGAGTCTTTCAAAAAGGAAATAGTGAGAGTCCAGGGCCAACATATTCCTGTAAAGGTGAAGGGTAAGACCAACAAGTCCAGGGAATCCTGGATGTCAAGGGATATAGAGGATTGGATAAGGGAAAAAAGGAGGCTAATGGCAGATTCAGAGGGCTGAAAACAGCAGAGACCCTAGAGGAGTTTAGAAAGTGTAAGGGGGTACTTAAAAAAAGTAATGAGGAGAGCGAAGAGGGGACATGAAAAAACACTGGCGGGCAAGATAAAAGAAAATCCCAAGGCGTTTTATGTATATTAAGGGCAAGAGGATAACCAGGGAAAGAGTAGAGCCCATTAGGGACCAAAGTGGCAATCTGTGTGTGGAGCCAGAGGACTTAGGTGAGGATTTGAATTATTATTTTTCATCTGTGTTCACTATGGAGAAGGACGATGTAGGTGTCGAGATCAGGGAGGGGATGGTGATATACTTGAACAAATTAGCTTTGAAAGGAAGGAGGTATTAGCTGTTATAGCAGACATAAAAGTGGATAAATCCCCAGGCCCAGACTGATGTATCCCAGGCTGCTACGTGAGGCAAGGGAGGAGATTGCAGGGGCACTGACACAAATTTTCAAATCCTCTCTGGCCACAGGAGAGGTGCCAGAGGACTGGAGGACAGCGAATGTGGTACCATTATTCAAGAAGGGTAGGAGGGATAAACCAGGTAATTACAGGCCAGTGAGTCTAACATCAGTGGTAGGGAAACTATTGGAAAAAATTCTGAGGGACAGGATTAATCTCCACTTGGAGAGGCAGGGATTAATTAGGGATAGTCAGCATGGCTTCATCAGGGGGTGATCGTGTGTAACAAATTTGATTGAATTTTTCGAGGAGGTGACTAGGTGCCTAGATGAGGGTCAAGCAGTTGATAGTCTACATGGACTTCAGTAAGGCTTTGGATAAGGTCCCGCATGGGAGATTGGTCAAGAAGGTAAGAGCCCATGGGATCCAGGGCAATTTGGCAAATTGGATCCAAAATTGGCTTAGTGGCAGGAGGGCTGTTTTTGCGATTGGAAGCCTGTGACCAGTGGTGTACCACAGGGATCGCTGCTGGGACCCTTGCTGTTTGTAGTGTACATTAATGATTTAGACATGAATATAGGAGGTGTGATCAGTAAGTTTGCAGATGACACAAAAATTGGTGGTGTCGTAAATAGTGAGAAGGAAAGCCTTAGATTACAGGATGATATAGATGGGCTGGTAAGATGGGCAGAGCAGTGGCAAATGAAATTTAATTCTGAGAAGTGTGAGGTGATGTATTTTGGGAGGACTAACAAGGCAAGGGAATATACAATGGATGGTAAGACCCTAGGAAGTACAGAAGGTCAGGGGGACCTTGGTGTACTTGTCCATAGATCACTGAAGGCAGCAGCACAGATAGATAAGTTCATTAGGAAGGCATATGGGATACTTGCCTTTATTAGCCGAGGCATAGAATTTAAGAGCAGGGAGGTTATGATGGAGCTGTATAAAATGCTAGTTAGGCCACAGCTGGAGTACTGTGTACAGTTCTGGTCACCATACTATAGGAAGGATGCGATTGCACTGGAGAGGGTGCAGAGGAGGTTCACCAGGATGATGCCTGGGCTGGAGCATTTCAGCTATGAAGAGAGACCGGATAGGCGAGGGTTTTTTTTAATTTTAGAGATACAGCACTGAAACAGGCCCTTCGGCCCATCGAGTCTGTGCCAACCAACAACCACCCATTTATACTAACCCTATAGTAATCCTATATTCCCTACCACCTACCTACAGTAGGGGCAATTTACAATGGCCAATTTACCTATCACCTGCAAGTCTTTGGCTGTGGGAGGAAACCAGAGCACCCGGCGAAAACCCACGTGGTCACAGGGAGAACTTGCAAACTCCACACAGGCAGTATCCAGAATCGAACCCGGCTCCCTGGAGCTGTGAGGCTGCGGTGCTAACCACTGCGCCACTGTGCTGCCCCTTTTTCCTTGTTGTTTTCCTTGGAGCGGAGAAGGCTGAGGGGGGACCTGATTGAGGTATACAAAATTATGAGGGGCATAGATAGGGTAGATGGGAAGAAACTTTTTCCCTTAGCGGAGGTGTCAATAACCAGGGGGCATAGATTTAAGGTAAGGTGCAGGAGGTTTAGAGGGGATTTGAGGAAAAATGTTTTCACCCAGAGGGTGGTTGGAATCCAGAACACACTGCCTACACATCCAAAGGAGTATCCTCTGCCATTTCCGCCACCTCCAGTGTGATGCCACTACCAAACACATCTTCCCCTCCCCTGTCAGCATTCCAAAGGGATCGCTCCCTCCGCGACACCCTCTTCCACTCCTCCATTAACCCCACCACCTTGTCCCCTTCCCACAGCACCTTCCCATTCAATCGGAGGAGGTGTAATACCTGTCCATTTACCCCCTCTCTCCTCACTATCCAAGGCCCCAAACACTCCTTTCAGGTGAAGCAGTGATTTGCTTGTACTTCTTTCAATTTAGAATACTGTAATCGCTGCTCACGATGCAGTCTCCTTTATATTGGGGAAACCAAACGCAGATTGGGTGACCGCTTTGCGGAACATCTCCACTCAGTCCGAAAACATAGAGTCATAGAGAGATACAGCACTGAAACAGGCCCTTCGGCCCACTGAGTCTGTGCTGACCATCAACCACCCATTTATACTAATCTTACATTAATCCCACATTTCCTGCCACATTCCCACCTTCCCGGAATTCTCCTATCACCTACCTACACTAGGGGCAATTTACAATGGCCAATTTACCTATCAACCTGCAAGTCCTTGGCTGTGGATGGAAATCGGAGCACCCGGCAGAAACCCACGTGGTTACAGGGAGAACTTGCAAACTCTGCACAGGCAGTACCCAGAACTGAACCTGAATGTTTACCCAGTTACCGATATGGTCATAGACTTTACTCTTTATCCCAGAATAAAATACACCAACCAGATTTCTTTAATAAACAACAATATTATCAGTTTATTATAAAACAAGACTTAACCAGTAACAAAGCAAAGCGTTGACACACAGATTGGAAGTTCCCTTTTTACCTTAGCCCCTCTCTCTCTCACACACACACACACACCAGTTAACCGAAAAAGAGATTTTCTCTTTAGAGCTCTGTTACAAAAAAAAGACAAAAAAGAATATATTGGTCAAGTACTTGCTAATTCTTGAAGGAAAAAAGAAAAGATATGGAAAGATGTCAGTTATCCCTTTTTGGTTTGGCATCCCAAACACACATAGATGGCTGTCACTGGGATCTTTCTGGAACAGTTCTTTTCAGGCAATGTTGAACATCAGTTTTTTAGGCTTTCCAGGAGAAACACGGCAAAAGGGGTTTCACACAGGCCTTTCTGGAGGAATGCAGCATCAAATTCTCTATTGCTTACACGCGCTTCTAAGAGCTTCTCAAAGAGACAGAAAAGCTGGCAGACTTTTCAAAGAGATAGCAAAGGCTGTGCTGGAGTTTTGTCCTTGGCAGGGTGATTCTTAATCTCCTTTCAGAACACTGTCCAAACCCCAACTGACTGTCCAAAGTGAAACCACAAACAATCTCAATAGTCAAGCCCCCGATCCCTATACATTTTGACCTGTCACTTCTCTGTAAACATCTCCCCCCAAGTAAAAAAGCCCCTACTGGGTATTTATCTGAAGACAGGTGGGACTTCCAGGGTTGTTTACATACCAAGTCCAAAAGACCTTCCGATGACCTTGGTGGACAAAGCATCCATGGAATCCTTTTCAGTTTTCCCAAATAAAACAATGTCCATAATTCTAAAATACAAGAGTCCTCAAAAAAAAGTTAACAAAAAATAAAAAAGCTTAGTCATAACACTAGCCATCAGGAGGGCCTTGATGCTGACTTCCTCCCTGGTTGGTGATTGATCAGCAGGTCTGTCAATGAAACCAGCTGCCACAACTCTCTCTTGGTGATGTGGGTTTAAAGAGAACATTCCTAATGTTCTCAAAATGGAGGCCACCCTGGTTAATTAGCCCGAATTGAAACAACTGACCTTTATTGAACTAAATAGGAAAAGACTGTAACCTGTGACATTGCCACAAACTGGCCTATTTGGTTTTAATACACATTTCCAATGCTTGCAGTTTGTGTGTTTTTTTAAATTGTACAATTTTACTTTGTTTTAAAAACAGAGAACAGAGTCAATTTAACATTATCCACTCAACAGAAACTGGGCTAGTGGACAGTTAAAACCAATCAGGTTACTTACCCGCTCCAAACGCAACCGTTTCCTGACATTATTTTTCTTTTAACCACTAGGGTTCTGCAGCTGGATGAGACCCCCACTTAAAGTCGGCAGGTGCCTCATGAATTTAAGCATATCAGATTCCTCGTACATCAATAAGGCCTCCATTGCATTTTAACTGGGGCCTGAGGGGCAAAACAGCCACGACTTCCCACCAGGCTGAAGCAGGTCAAAAACTGGTCGGAAGAACAAATAGGCCCTCCAGGTAAGTGCAAGATATTAACTAAGTGGGGCCAGGAGGGCAGAGTTGCTCCAAGCCCTGTAAGGAATATCATAGGCCTCTTTTTCCCCCTGCTTCCCTTTCCCTTCCTCCCAAGAAAGTCTCCTATAGCTCCCTCCCCACCACTTGCCTATGACTCAGAGAACAACTAAGGGCAACCCAATCTTCATACACTGGCAGCCTCTGCGCACCATCTACCCACCCGAAATGGGTGGGAAGTAAACTGGCAGCGTTTAAGTGCGGCTCAGGAGTATCTGAGGGTGAAATTGGTCTTTGACGAAAGTGTAAAATGAGCAATAGTGAATTGTCGGCCCGTTTTATATCCCGCCCGATTTTGTTGTTCAGTTGACTTCAACACAGTACAAAATCAGGCACGGGGTAAAACAAACTTCTAGTTCAAAATCACCAGTTTTCTACAATCACCCAATTTCAACTTCACCCCCATTAAACATTATTTTAACGCTTAAAGTTTTGGTTTGAAGAACCAAATTAAACATCATTTCGGTTGGTACAAAACCGAGACACAGATGATTTCACAACATTCTCCCTGCTGTTAAAGTATCAGGTCCACATAATTCATGATTTATTCAAGCATCTTTAGTTATCATATATAAATATCACTTACTTTCTGCATATCTTCATACATCACAATCAAGATGTTGAGTTCATCTTTATGGTTATACCATTCTCTAATGTGGTCAAACCAAGATCCATAAAACACTTAAAAGATAAATAAGCATGGTGAGTTTACAGTGCTACAGAATGCCTTTACTGCAAAGAAACATAATTTCCATATTTGTTCCAAGCCATAACCACTTCAAATATTGATGCACCTATTCCTTTATGAAAGTTGTAAGCATACATATACAAAGGATAAAATCGGTCTCTATTTGTATATCGTCATTTTTCCTAAACCATTTGCACATAATTGGACAGCACCCTGCATAGATTTGATTTGCATCGAGCCCCACAGCACACCACAAAGATGCTGCAAATTTCTAGAACTTTTGAAATGTTGGATTCAAACTATACATCTGTGCATGGAAGGATGAATGCCACAGCACAGCACTGATGAAGAAATACCATCATTTGATCTGACACTGACAGCCAGCAGCTCAGCTACTGGCACTGCTTGTAACTTGGAGGATAGTATAGAATCTGGATCTGCACATGATGAGTCACCAGAAAAGTGGGCTGCAGCCAGGCTAGGAGGCAAGGATAGTTTGTGTGCCAGCTCACCAGAAGGCAAAGTCACAGATACGTTCTGCTACAGTGGACTCAGGTGAGGATTTCAATGAGGCTCATACAGGAGAACGTTGATGTACATGCACACTGAGATGCATGGTGTATTGGCAGCCCTGCCAGACAGCATCTTGTCACTGTAAAGGAGTATGGGGGACTCTGGCTCCAATGTGGCACAGGGCATCATGCAGAGCTTGGAGCCCATCCCTTCCGCTGTGGAAGCCAATTCTCTTGTCAGCACTTGCGGACCCACCCATGATGCAGCGTCTGGCTGAAGTCAACGTTCATTGCAGCAGAAGCGGAAGCCACCCAGTGTTTTCGTGCTGCTGTGGAAGCTCAGTCAGGGGTCATATGATCCATGGTTGCTGCCATCATGGCTGCAGATCTCGTTGTTCAAAGGAGAATGCAGACTCTGACAGTACTGCAGCAATCTGTCCTCCAACAGATTACTAGAATCGCTGAGGTTCATGCTCCATGGTCCCTCTGTAGCAGAGGGACCATGGAGCATGAACCTACTGTCCTGTATCAGGATTACAGCATTCATACTCCGACCACTGCCCCTTATGTTATTCTTTTGTGGGATTTGAGCAGCACTGGTAAGGCCTGCATTTATTGCCCTCGAGAAGGTGGAGGTTAGCCACCTTCTTGAACCGCTGCAGTACACATAATGTAGGTACATCCACAGTGATGTTAGGAAGGGAGTTCCAGGTTTTTGACTCAGTGAAGGAATCGTGGATATAGTTATAAGTCAGGATGGTGTGTTACTTGGAGGGGAACTTGCAGGTGGTGTTCCCATGTGTCTGCTGCCCTTGTCCTTCTGGACGGTACAGATCACGGGTTTGGAAGTTGCTGTTGAAGGAGCCTTGGCAAGTTGCTGCAGTGCATTTTGTAGGTGGAACACACTGCTGCCACTGCGTGCTGGCGGTGGAGGGAGTGACTGGTTAAGTATGTGGATATGGTGCCGATTAAGGGAGCTGTTTTGTCCTGGATGGTGTTGAGCTTCTTGAGTGTTGCTGGGGCTGCACTTATCCAGGCAAGTGGAGAGTATTCCATCACACTGCTGACTTGTGCCTTGTAGATGGTGGAAAGGCTTTGGGGAGGCAGGAGACAAGTCACTTGTTGCAGAATTCCCAGTTTCTGACCTGCTCTTGTAGCCACATTAATTATAAGGCTGGTCCAGTTAAATTTCTGTTCAATGCTGACCACCAGGATGTTGATGGTAGGGGGTGCAGTGATGTCAATGCTATTGCCTGTGCTCTTGCTGTTGCCTGCCAGCCAGCCAGCCCAGAGTGCTGCTGCCCATGCGAGGTGGTGCAGTCTGAAGTCTGGCTGTCAAGGCCCAGAGCTGCTGGAGGTCATCCTACAAAGCCATTTGCCTTCTCCTCCCAGAGAATGTCAGCATTCTTCCGCCAGCCATGAATTGCGTAGGAGCATAAGGACAGGCAAGGGGAAGCACAGGCCACGCACTAAGGAAATGCACAAGGGTAAGTAGTTCATTTTTGCTTGTATAATTGGATGTTGTTACGACCTCAGTGAGATCGTTAACATGAAAAATATGAGATATGAACCAGACCAATTTCAAGAATTACACTACAAGATTTCACATTTTAAAACTTTTATTATAACAAAAAAAAAGAAATCCCCGTGAACTAAGTAGTACTTTATAAGTAGCTGATACCCCAAATTACAAAGAAAGATATTTTGTTTACTGATTACAATACTTGAAAACCTCACACCATACTTATATGTTACACAGTCCATTTTGATGGCAAAATCCTTTGCAGTTAAAAGTCCCAAACACCTCCAAGTTGCAATGGGTTGGATCTCCCAGATTTTTCAAAGATCAATGTCCTCTTTGAAAACTTCTCCGAGCACGTCCGACCTGAATGTCTGTGAATAAGGTGATTCCTGCTATCCTGCTGGTCTTCTACTTCTCCGCAAGCTTCAACTTTCAAGACAAGTTCAAGTCTTCACAGCCTTTCGCTGTCTCTGCTTTTGAGAGCAGGTGTTCCCTCTCTCTCTCTCTCTCTCTTGAGTTGCCACTGCTCGTTGACTTCCTTTCTTACAGCCTGCTGTGAGGCTGCGACTGCTCGGTTCCCTTCTTACAGCCTGCTGTGAGGCTGCGACTGCTCGGTTCCCTTCTTACAGCCTGCTGTGAGGCTGCGACTGCTCGGTTCCCTTCTTACAGCCTGTCTGCCCTCAGAAAGTCTGTTAAATTTATCTGGACTCAAAAATCCATAGCTTATTGTACTGTTCCAACATGCAGAGTCCAGAAGTCTGGTTCCACAGAGCTAATTGGGATTTCTATTGTTCCCAGTTGTTAACAGCTGCCTGGTACATTTGCATCTCCCAAATTACTGACTCCTTGGTTTATGATCCGAAAGTCTGGGAGGGCGACACCCATTGTTCTTCACTTGTTAGCCCAGTTTTTCAAATGAAAGTCTTTGATCTGTGTTCTCTGTTGTCCTGATAACCAAGACTTCTGTCTAGTCCTTTCGCAGAGTGGATGTGAGGTCAGCTGACTTCCAAGACTCCATCTTGAACTTTTAAAAATCACAATTTTTAAAACATAATTATGTTACAATATCCAGCATTCATAACAGATATGTAGTTTGATAAATATATTATGCAAATGTTTTTATTGGTGGCTTTTATTACAGGATTTTGACCAAGAGGACACTGTGATGGGATGTTGCAGATGAATGGAAAGATAGGATATAGTGGAGTGATGATGGTGAAGGGATGTGATTCTAAGGGAACAGGAGTCTGAAAGTAGGTGCTCACGGGCATCCCATCCAGAACGAAGGGGCCCGGATGCCTTCTCCCTGCCACCTTTTCTGCTTCCTCTGCCACCTCCCTTCATGCAGAGCTTTCCCTCTCTGCAGCCTCTGCTCCATCTCCATGTCATGTTGCAGACTCAGAAGCACTGCATCCACAGCCTCCCCCCACCTGTTGCAGCCTTTGTGAGGACAGATCACCAAATCCTCCAACCTCCCTGTGAGGATACAGCATCACTGTCTGGCAAATCCAGCAGCTCACCACAACACCTCCAGAAACACTCCACAGTACTTCCACAAACTTTGCATTAGCAAGTGTTAGTCAAAATCACCTCACCTGCATGTTGATGACTGGCCCTTTAAATAGCGCTAGTTGAGGGCCCTTCATGTGGCTGAACACATGTTGGGCTGTGAGTCGATAGCATATGTGTTCAGTGGACCTGTGTGTCCAAGTTTCAAAATCGTGTGTCAATTCAGCCAGAACAACTGTTTGAGGTCACGATCTGACCAGTTGGGAGGCTTTTGGCACATGTGGACATGCCCTTCCCAGCATGCAGTGCTGTGCGGGCCACATCGAAAGTGGCCTGTTGTACTGCATGCACCATTTTGAGGGTCTCTGGCATCTGAAGCTGAATTTCTAGCCCAAAGATTCTTAAATGACCTGACAATTGTGAACAAAATATTAGCACAATTAATATTTTTGTAAAGAGTTGAGTAAAATTAAAAAACAATTACCATTTCCTTCAACAAATTGCTTCAGGAAGTCCTGAAAATCCTTTGGCACCTTCAAGAAACGAATGTATTTGTGAAAGTAATATGATGACACAATCACATCCTTGGGATTTCTGACAACATAAATGATCTGGGTTGGGAAATAAATAAAAGAACAGAAAATTAAGTTGCCAGTTGCTGTGGATTTAGTTAAGTCTATACTGGGTCATAACCTACCCAAATTATTTAGTTCATCTGTTTTTCTCTAAAGTTTTCCGGTGCTAGTTTCATTCCTGCTATTTTGATTCTGTATTTCTCTCCTTTTTTATCTTAATTGATTAGTTCATCACTTAACAGAATGTATGCCCAACTACCTCCTAACTTACAGAATTGTCACCTTGTATAAGGGATTCAGTCAGACCTTTGAAAGTAAGAAAGAACACTAAACCCGTTCCCAAGATCACAAGTTCGTTATAGATCAGAAAGGGCATTTTAATTTATCCAGCCAGAAAGACCCGACAGCACCCAACAGATTCCCATGCCTATTTTCTAGTGATTTTCTCTCTTTGCATGAAAGGTATTTCTTGTTGTCAGTCTTAAAGTTACCTCATTATTTTAAACGTGTGTCTCTTGTCCTCTTAATTTAAAGTAGCATTCAAGATTCACCATCTCTATTTCCTCGACAATGTTACATTCAATGTAAGATAAACACTTAAAAGCCTCTTTTCCAGGCTAAATAAAAATCAAGTACCTCCAGCCTTTCCGCATAACGTAGACCTCTGCCGAAAGTGATCGACATCATGGCTCTTTGCTGCCTATTCAGATACTTTGTTTAATTGCTTTCTGAGATGCCTCCTTCAATTCCACTTCTTTGTTTTTGTTTTAAATTTGTTCATGGGATGTGGGCATCACTGGCAAGGCCATCATTTATTGCCCATCCCTAATTGCCCTTGAGAAGGTGGCAGTGAGCCACCTTCTTGAACCACTGCAATCTTTGTGGTGCAGGTATGGGCAGTTGTACTTTGATTCCAATTGCGATCAGCTATTTAGCACAGACCCTGGATCAAATCTGGGTTCGTTGCAGGTTTTTATGACTCCATTCAAAACTAGGTAGTGCACATACCAAACAAACCACAGGAGGCAACAGAATTATTTTTTATGATACAACAATAGGTAAAGAACCTGTGTGTTAAAATGTATTTTTATAACATACTGGAGGACAGCCAGTGCTTATGGATACTGTGATGTCTCTTGGGATGGAGTGAGGTTTAGCCGAGTTTGGTTTAACGTGTGCGGCAAAGACTGACACAGAGCAGCAGGCTATTGAACACAAAGGCTTCTTTATTTCTGTTTTACTTTCACTTTTCCTTTGCTAGTATGTGTGTCCTACTGCAGCCTGTAGGGTACACTATGCACAATGCAATTGCAGTTTCAAATGACAACACTACAGATACAAACGCCCAGCAAAAGGCAGTGATTCACAAATAGCGGGCAGAAAAATATAATGGGAAAATGTATATTAAAATGTTTTTTCAAAATTGTGCAGCAACTCTGGACACAGCCTTACACCATTGAGATATTCTTACCAGATTTGGGGTAAGTGACAATGAGTGGAATATCTGGATCCATTTAAAAATCTTTCAGCCATTCAAGGTGTTCAATTGAATGTATCCCTGAAACAAATGGGAGTCCATTGTGTTGAAAATACTCAAACGTTTGCTTGTTTTCTTCATTGTTGTCCATTATGGATTTGTTATCTGAAAAGAAAAGATTTATTTCTGGATATTTGTAGCCAGCAATTGTAAATCAATCCACAATGCTGCAAAATATGACTGGTCCGATTTACCAGGCCTTTGCTCCAACAAACTGAGCCTCCCTCAGTGCAAAGGTCAGGAAAAAGGGGTGGGGATCCAGATTTCTGCCCCTTCAACATTACCTAGAGATTACCATAGTTTATCTGAGGACCTGTTGGAGTTGTTCAAATGAGCCAAAATGGGGCATTCCCAACCTCCTGCTTAATTTCCCACTGGGAATAGTTGCTAAGCACCCCAGTGCACAAGGACACAGGAAAAATGGTGCTGTGGTGTGCTCCAGAATCCCAGCTGATCAGAGGTCTTTGAGGGTTCTGAGGGCAGGCACAACAATAAAAGATAGTCCACGTGTCTTATTTTCTAATTGTCCCCCACTCCTCCCCAGCAGTCGAAACTTCAATCAGCAGCCAGAAGGATTTGATTGCTGAGACAGGATGAGAAGCTGCAAACCCAAGGGAATTTACAGTCAGGATTTTCCAACTGGCTTCAACTATGACCAGAAGTAAGATGAGAGCGAGTTCTGCCCACCTGATGTAATGACTGCTAACCCTGTAATCATTTCCAGAGTCAACATCATTGCAATTTTTTGGGTGTGCACAAATCATCAAAATGCCTCTGTATTGGAGCTCGCTCCCTGGGGATTGGAACCCAGACACTGCTGAAAGATTTAAAGCACTGCAGCAGCTTAAAGGGGCAGGAATCATATTTGGTAAAGCAAAGAAAATTCAGAGAATAAAGATTGTCTAGCAGAAGCCACATCAATTTATCTTCCACACAAGCAGTTGTCCTATAAATGTGAGGTTATCCACTTTGGCAGCAAAAACAGGAAGGCAGTTTATTATCTGAAAGCACCACAGCCTCACAGCTCCAGAGACCCGGGTTCAGTTCTGGGGTACTGACTGTGCGGAGTTTGCAAGTTCTCCCTGTGTCTGTGTGGGTTTCCGCTAGGTGCTCTGGATTCCTCCCACAGCCAAAGACTTGCAGGTTGATAAGTAAATTGGCCATTGTAAATTGCCCCTAGTGTAGGTAGGTGGTAGGAGAATGGTGGGGATGTGGTAGAGAATATGGGGTTAATATAGGGTTAGTATAAATGGGTGGTTGTTGTTCAGCACAGACTCGGCGCGCCAAAGGGCCTGTTTCAGTGCTGTATCTCGAAATAAATAAATAACATTTCTAAAAGCCTGGAAAGCTGAGCCCATTTGCCTGCTACAGAAGCTTCAGAATGAAGACTTTCAAGCTCATCGGGTTCGTCTGCAATCCTTGCAGCAGTGTGGAAGTGATTCTGCGACTTTGTTGTCATACAGCAACTGCACATCATTGACATTTACAGCATTACTGTAAGGGAATGTGAATCTGAATTCAGTTGCAACCACTGTTTGCAGCAGAAGCAATCTGGTAAAAGTGCACACTGGGTGGGACACTGGATCGCGGGGGTTTTGGTGTTGGGGGTGGGTGGGCGTTTTGCCATCGCGATGCGGCCAGGCAGAATCATCCATGCAGATAAACCCCCAAGCAGTGAGAAGGCCAGGAGACCTTCACAACTATTTTAAGGTCTCAGGCAAGCCACAAAGAGGAGCCAGCACAGACCAGGGTAAAAGAAGCACAAGTCCCAATGTGTCCGAAAGAACTTCGGCAGCAAGTTAAAGATTTAGAAGATCATTGGCAACATTATGTGCCTCGAACTATTGGCAGGTGGGAAGACCCATGACGGAAGCCTGCTGTAAGTGAGCTATAGAATGAACTGATGGCAGTGTGCCTTTGAGGAACTGAAACGCAGACCGAACTGATGGAAGTTAAACAATGGAAGATGGAACTTGAAACATGAAACCAAACCAAAAGTGACCAGCCATGTCGAGCAGAGCTAAATTGATTGACAGGGAAAAGAAAAGAAATGAAAGACACCACCTAAACCCAATATCCCCACTGACAGTCAAGGCCATGAGACTGTACAATGGTCACAAACCAAACCGACAGCGATCAGATTGGGGCATATCATCAGACCCCCAACATGCTACAGAGACTTATGAGAATCAGAAGAGTCATTTTCGGCATAGAAGGAGGCAATTTGGCCCATCAAGTCGTTGCCAGGCTCTCCGTGGAGCAGTCCAGTCAGTTCCACTCACCCGCTCGATCCCAGTAGCCCTGCAAGTTTATTTCCTTCAATTGCCCATCCAATTTCCTTCAGAAATCATTGATTGTCTCCGTTTCCACCAACTTCGTGGGCAGCGAGTTCCTGGCCATTACCACTCGCTGCGTAAAAAACGTTCTTCCTCACATTCCTCCTGCATCTCTTGCCCAACACCTTCAATCTGTGTCCCTTCATCCTTTACCATCAGTTAATGGGAACAGGTTTTCCTTGTCTAACTTGTTTCAGCCTGTCATCATCTTGTACACCTATATCAAATTTCCTCTCTATCTCCAGGGAGAACAACGCCAGCTTTTCCAATCTAACTTTGTAACTAAAATCTCCCATCCCTGGAACCATTCTGGTCAATCTCCTGTGCACCCTCTCAAGGACCCTCACATCTTGCCTAAAGTGTTGCCCTTTGAAAGTCCATTTCCACCACATCAACTGAATTACCCTCATCAACCCTCTCTGTTACTTCATTGAAAAACTCAATCAAATTAGTTAAACACGATTTGCCCTTTACAAATTCATGCGGGCTTTCCTGAATTAATTCACATCATGTGCTGCACTCATGCACTTAGCTGTAATAATGATAAAAAGAGTTAAAGTTAACAATTTTGTAAGAATGGCAATTGAACATCAACAGGATAATTACACAGATCTTCAGGAGGAAAATATCCCTCTTGTAACTTTACTTATAACTTTATTACTGTTTATTGCCATTACATAGTAACTCCTGACAACACAACATGCGCAGAGCGATTGTGGACGTCATCAGTGTGTACGAACATTTGCCAGATTGCCAATATAAATGCACACATTCGTGCACTGACGTCACCACGCAACAACGTCATCACCCCTCAATAGCCATGATCGCCGGCTCTATTCTCCACAACAGTACCCTGCTCCCTCCCGCCATCCCAGCTTCAATTGCTTTAAATTTACCACTCCATCATGCCTCATTGCTGCCTTCCCTCAGCCACTCGCTCCCGCCCTTCCCCCACTTGGCCGCTCGCTTCTGGCCTCGTCACTATCCACCTTGGCTGCTCACTCCCAGCCTCCCCCTGTTGCCCGATGGCTCCCTGCCACGCTGCCCGAAGAAGCGGCGGAAGGCGAGGAACGAGCCGTCGAAGTGGCAAGGTGGGGACCGAGTGACCAAGAGGTGACGGGTTGTCACGGGAGCGAGTGGCCAAGAGGAGGGAAACGGCGAGGCCTGGAGCGAGCGGCCGTGTATGTGGGGAAACAGGGAGCGAGCGGCCGAAGTGGCAAGGCGGGGTGCGAGCGGCTCGGGGGGTGGTTAGCGACTAGGGCAGAAGCAAGTAGCTGAGGGAGCAGTGAGGCGGGAGCGAGCGACGAAGAGAAGCCCGATGATGGGGGAGGGATGGAGGCGGCGATCGCAGCCATTGAGGAGATTTGGGTTTAATTTGTTTTTTGTAACAAATTGAACATTGCCATCCTTATTACTAGCAGCTGTCTGTGATGTTGCAGACGGTGACATTTCAGTGGATGAGGCTACATTCGCGCATGTGCCAGTACAGCACCAGCTCGTGGTTGTGTTGTCAGCAAACACAATCTTATTGTGAACACGCTACACCTTTTTCACTTACTGTTTGGAAAATTATTCTGATCATTTCATGACATTTTTTTTTTGGAGTAACGGGAATGTTGCATTCTTGTTTTAAATCTACAGTGTTGCTTTAAAGGAAACAGCTGACCAGAACCCAGACAGAATATGATGTGCAGACCCATGTGATCAGCAGTCACTCACTGCAAGCAGCCAGCCATATAAACACTAAGCTGGAACCTTCCCAGTATTGCTGTGAAAGAGTATCTTCAATAAAAGAACCTACCTTATAGATTCGCTGATTGTGTCCATATGTATCGCATATAATAATACTATTTTTTTCAAAAAATATACTTTATTCATAAAATTTGAAACAGTACATTACATAACAGTTTAAATTTGCCATTACATAAAGTGCAATACAATTCAGTTTCTTTCAATACAGTACATGAGGTGTCTCACCGCACTTGCCATCACAGGTCATAGTTACAATGTACATTGTCAGGCAAGCCCCCCCACCCCACCCACCTGCCAAGAATGAGGAAAATTAATTTCACCACATGAACATTGATTTTGGACTGCTGTTGGCGAAGAAAGTACTTGCTTTAAAAAACAATTGGAAACTTTGGCTGGAGAGAGACATTAGCTTATCAACAGCCGGTAACTTCAAAGGACAAAGGAGATATTCCCTGATCAAATTTTGTCCACAATGGACTTTTGATTACCAGATGTGGAAGGTGGAAAGGCTAGCATTCCAGGTTAACTGCTAAGATGGCTGAATACACAAACAGACATGGTCAGACTGGTTTGGATCACCTGACTAACTGACGGTTGGAGTTTGTTGACTTTGAACTTCCAACAAGGAATTTGAAATCAGAAAGCTGTTTGCCCCTGGACTGGAAAAGACCTCTCTCCTGTCTGTTCTCATCTCGTTCTCACCAGCCTCGGAAACCGTTGATGACACGTAAAGTCAAAGAGAGAAAGGTCTCCTACGTGAACAAGATTTAAGGAGAATACTGGGCCCCAATGAAAAGTAAGACTACCTACAATCAATGACCCTACAGCGAACTCAAAGCACAGCAAAACAAAAAACCTTTTCAGAGATTGCCTCAAACCGCTCCATTTTATTTTTCTTCTCTTTTCTGTCTCTATTTGCATGTGCATATCGTGTATGCATGCTAGCGTGGGGCACAGCGTGTATCTGTAGGCATTAGCCGAATTAGAGTTTAAGTTTAAGGTTTAATAAACTTCACTTTTCTTCTTTATACCAAAAAAACCTGGTGTGCTCATTTCTTTGCCTTTTAATTGGAAAGCTGTGAACAAGGATTCACAAAGGTGGAGCTCAAAACACAGTGTTTAAAATTAAACCCTGTTACAATAAGACTATTTACCTCCATAGGGCAAATAGTAGGACAAGTGTTGCCAAGAACAGCAAAAGTACAAGCATTGATGGAGTTCCCTGCCCCAAGACTAAACAAAAAATCATGAGGTTTTTGGGGATGTGTGATTTATGCCACAAGTTTGTACCAAATTTTAGTACTAAAGCTGCTCCACTGATGGATTTGCTACAATAACAGAAAGCCAAGGTCGTGTGGTCAGAAGATTTCCAAGCATTGTTTGACAGCCTGAAAGCCATTTTGATCAATGAACCAGTGTTGGCTGCCCCAAATTTCACTAAGCCCTTCAAGGTAGCAATTGTTGCTCGTGACCTGGGGTCGGTGCAGTCCTGTTACAAGACGATGAATTGGGCATAGAAAGGCCAGTGGGATACTTTTCCAAAAAGCTAAATCGACATCAAAAGCGATACTCAACAGTGGAAAAAGAAACCCTGGGCTTATTACCAGCTCTTCAGCATTTTGAAGTCTATGTCCACCACGACTACAGAGTGACACTGGTATATACTGATCATAAACCCCTAGCCTTTGTGGAAAAATTTGAAAACCAGAATGCCAGACTATTCTGATGGAGTTTACTATTGCAGTCCTATCTCTTAAAGATTATCCACATTGCTGGGGAAAACAATATAATTGCTGATGCTTTGTCTAGAACTTAACCTTGATTTGAATTATCTGAGGACAAAGGGCATAACTGTCTTAGTTACAGGTAAAGAGTGAATGAGAATGAGTGTGGAAATGTGTTTGAATTTTTTTCAACTTCTGTTTTTTTCCCGCTCTTTGTAATGAAACGCATTTAAAAATTGTGTTTCATTCCTCCAAGGATGGAAGTGTTATGAAAGTGCTTCTATTTTTAAAATATTTTGTTGATGACTCATGGTTGAAGATTGTGGAGATGGATTCATTTGGGACTGAAGTCAATCCATAGATGCTGGACTTCATTTTTGTTTTGAAAGAAGAGGTCATTGGAAGGATTTGAGCTTTCTGTTTAAAAGGAACATTTACTGGATGTCGCATGTCTTAAGCTAAATAAACAACAGAAGCCTTGGTGACTAGATGAAGTTGATTACGGAGAAGTGACATGTCAAGATTTATGGTGGTCAAGAGTTGGTTTCATTTTGAATGCTGTTTTGAGTCAGTTGGGGGTCAGCCTGTTAAGAGAGAAACACCCAACTCATCTTTTCTCCACATCTCTGAGGAACCCTACAAATCCAGTGAGTGAATGCTGAAACCCCTGATGCCGCTTTTCTACTGGAAAGCCTGCCAGATTAATTCTCAATGCCGCTTGAAAAGAACTGCTCCAGGAAGATCCCAGTGACAGCCTTCAATGCCCGAATTTGGGACACCAGAATAAAGGGACAACTGATATCGCTCCATATCTTCTCCTTTTCCTTCAAGAATTAACAAGTGTTTGGCCAAAGTATTTTTTGTCTTTTTTTGTAAAAGGTCTCTGCAGAGAAAACTGCTGTATTTTTTCTGTGTGTGGCTAATTTTAAAAGGGAACGTTCATATTTCAATCTGTGTGTTAATGCTTTGTAACATTACTACATAAATCTGGGGTTTTCCGGCAGGCATTTAAAAAAGAATTGGAACCTGCTGGAAAATCCTGAAGCTGAGGATAAGTAGCAAACATCATGAATTGAAAATAGGTATAAGAGAAGTTAACTCTTTTTGGTATAAGAATGTTGAGAGTTTTATTTAACTATGAACAATAACTTTTTCTTTAGTTTTATTACAGTCATTTGGAAAGTTGCCTGAAAGAACAGGAAAATGATACAATTCATCTTTTCTTATGAAAGTATGTGCTCATATGTTCTACGTTTAATTAATAAGTGTTGGTTTGAAGTAAATTGGGAGTATTGTGGTTAACTCACCTGTTAAGTTATGAAAACTTGAGTTTCATTACTGGCCACAGTGAAATTCTGGTTATTATGATGAAGGATGTGGGAGTTTTTATTTCTGGATGATAAGGCTCAAACATCTAAAGCTTGCTAGTTTTAAATTTCTTGAATGTTTAATCATGTGAATTGGAATTTGGGATATATGAGTTGATTCTGGTTGTTCAATTATTTTGCTTGTACCCAAAAAATCTTGGATTGGAAACCTCTTACAAAAAAACTGCTCTAAAGTTAGGAAACAATTGGAGCTTAATCTAAAATGCAGCCTTACCTGATGAGAATAGGAGAATGTTTTCCTTCGAAGTTGATAATGTTACTCGGGACTTTTGTTTTCAATCCCTCTTGATAAAATTTGGGCAAAGTTGAAAAAATGATACCAAAAACAGTTTAAAATGGAGTTCGGTTCTTTTCCCATTGGGAAAGTTTTTAAAAGAAAATTATGTGAAGTGACACAATTGTGTGTATATGAGAGGTTTCCCTGCCCTTTTGCAAACAAGCAATGAAGTTAACACCTTCTGCTGACAGTTATTTTCAAATTCACCACAAAATTTTTGTATCGCTAAGTATAAATTTATAAATTAAGCATTATTAAATTTTAAGTTCCTAAATTGACAGATATGATTGGACAATTTAACCCATTTGGCTCTGGGTGGATTCTTTGTGCTCTTTTTAAAAAACAGGTGAGTTGCTATTTCAAGCACTCAAAGGGAAATTTTACCTGATGTTTAAGGGGATAATCAAATTTTCAGTTAAAAATATGAAAAACAGTCTTTTTGGTAGCATAGCAACCTTTCGAGTTAGTCATCAATTTGCTCTCTTGTAATTTGCGGGTTAAAATAAACTAAAAGTTTGGGTTGTTGTTTTCAAACCTTACACAACCAGAATTCTTAGTTACCAGCTCATTGAGGAGAACTTGAGCTGAACAATCCTTGCTGCCCTGCATTAACATTCAAGTCCAATATCTCTCTCAGCCCTTTCACCATTAAATAAACTGCCTCTGCTCAAAGGCCAACATTGATGTCAACTGACATTGCAGGGACACCACTACTCCAGGAACATTCTCTGCACCAAAATATTTCCAAAAGGATTATAATTTTATAAATACCTAGCACCTAGTCTTGACTGGTTTTCTGGTACCAAGGCATTGGTTGAAGGGGGTGGGAGGAGTCCAGATGTTATGTCATCCTGAGAGATAGAACTGTGCTCCCTTTCCACTGAAAGACTGCCTCTGCTAATGGGATGTGTCTCAGCTCTCCCACTGATCTGCAGGGAGTAGATCATAGGACTGTGACCCGATTGAAGTCACTTTCCATTCCACCTCCCAGCTGGTTCAAGATGGAGGAGATGCTGGAGCCCCGATCCTACATGTCACAAATGAGCATCCCTGAAAAATGTTATTACTCTTGTCATAGATTGGGACTGGAAGGGTCCAGCTTCAACATCTGTTGAGGAGACCACACACTCCATGGTTGACTTAAGAGCATCGATGCCATGGACCAGAATGCTATATGTCAACGGTGCCGACTCCACAATTTCAGGACAGAGAAAAAGAGTGAGATGAAAAAGGAAAAAGGAAGAAGGAGAAGAAAGGCCAAAAGAGAGAGCATCTCAAAGGGGAAGAAAAGAGACGCAGGAGCGAAAAGGATAATTTGAATTTAAAAAGCTGGAAATAAAGCAAAAAAACTGGCCTTGATTTGAGTGAAAATTCTGGTGAGGAAACAGCCCAGGACCCACTGAAGAGCTATTTAAATTTATGCAAGCCCTCCCAAAATTTGAGGAAAGGGACGTACAGCCATTTGTCATTTCTTTTGAAAAGATAGCTAGACAGATGAAATGGCCAAAGGAAAGCTGGACACTGCTCATGCAAAGCAGGTTGATGGGCAGAGCTCATGAAGTTTATGCTGTGCTTTCTGAGGAGGCTTCTGCAGATTTTGAGATGGCAAAAATGGCTATTCTCGCTGCTTATGAGTTGGTCCCTGAAGCGTACTGGCAGAAATTAACGAACCTCCAGAAACAGCCTGGGCAGCCATATTGAATTTGAGAGGGTAAAGCAACTTAACTTTGATCGTTGATTGCGGGCGCTAAAGGTAGAGGCCAGGTATGAGATTCTTAGGGAAATAAATCTCCTGGAAGAATTTAAAATTTCACTCCCTCTTATAGTAAGAACCCATGTAGAGAACCAGAAGGTTTCAACAGCTATACAGGCAGCTGAGCTAAGTACAAAAACCACTGTGGATGCAGGGGATGTGAAAAAGATACCTGAGAGTTATAGGAAATCCTTGTCAAAATGAAAAGTAACTCCTTATCCCTCAAGTGAGGCAGGTAAACCTATAGTTATACTTAGGGATACAGGAGCTACTCAGACTCTCTTGCTGGGGAAAGGCATGACCTTTCCACCAGAGAACAGATTGAATGCCAAGGTTTTAGTGAATGGTATCAGCGGGGAGTATATACCCGTACCTTTGTATCAGGTGCACCTGGAGTGTGGCCTAATGTCTAGAATGGTAACCTTAGGCGTTGTCCATAGTCTGCCTGTACTTGGAGTTGACCTACTTCTGAGGAATGATTTGGCCGGAGCGAGGCTAGTAGCTTCTCCAGTAGTTACGGAAAGACCAAGTAAAGTCAAAGAGACAGAGCAGTTGCAGGAAAAGGTTCCAGGAATTTTTCCTTCATCGTAGTGACCCGAGCAATGGGTAAAGAAGTTCCATTGTCGGGGGTCAAATTGGCACCACAGACAGATAGCTGAGTATCTGAAACTTTCTTTGGGAATTTGGATAATCAATAAGTCTTCTCTGATCAAGGCTCAGCAAGCTTATCCAGAGTTAAGTAAAGTGGCACAATCGACTCTAACTGAAGCTGAGGTAAAGGGAGTTCCAGAAGGCTACTCTATTAAAAATGGGATTCTGATGAGGAAGTGGAGACCTCCTCACAGATATGAGGATGAAGAATGGACAGTAGTTCACCAAATTGTGGTACCGCCCAAGTAACGCTGGGAAATATTAAGGATAGCCCATGAAATTCCTAAGGTGGGATATGTGGGGATACGGAAGACCCAATCACGTATAAGTCAACATTTTTACTGGCCGGGTCTTTTCAAGGATGTGGTGCAGTTTTGTAAAACGTGCCATATGTGCCAGATTGAGGGAAAACTGCAACCTGCCATAAAACCAGTTCCTCTAATTCCCATACCAGTTTTTGGGGAACCATTTAGTAGGGTGTTGGTAGACTGTGTGGGACCTTTACTGAAAACGAAGGCAGGACATCAATATATACTCACTAGCATGGATATGGTTTCTCGGTTCCCAGAGGCCATTCCCTTAAGAACAATTTCTGTTAAGGTAGTGGTAGAAAGGTTAACTCAGTTCTTCACTAGATATAGATTACCGATTGAGATTCAGTTGGATCAAGGTTCCAATTTTATGTCTAAGATTTTCCAGGAAGTTATGAGTAATCTGGGATAACACAGTTAAAGTCCTCAGCCCTCCACCCACTGACACAAGGAGCTTTAGAAAGGTACCATTAGACCCTCAAAATGATGATCAGGGCACACTGTCATGAATATCCCCATGATTGGGATAAAGGGTTGGAATTTCTTTTGTTTGCCACTATGGATTCACCTAATGAATCTATCAGTTTTAGTCCTTTTGAATTAGTTTATGGGCATGACGTAAGAGGTCCTCTAAAATTAATCACAGTTTTTAGAACATGTTCTGGGAGAGGCTGAGAGCCTGCAAAGTGGTTCAGGAACACCTGAAAGCTTCCCAAGCAAATATGAAGAAATGGGCATACAAGCATGCCAAGACCCAAACATTTCAACCAGGGGATGAGGTGTTAGTATTACTGCCTTTACAGGGTGAGCCGTTGAAAGCACGGTTCAGTGGTTCATATAGAGTAGTCAAAAGGATTGGTAAAGTAAATTATTCGATTGACATCCTAGAAAAAGATTCGGCTGGATCATATCAACATGTTGAAACAATATCACTGTCGGGTGGAGGATAAGCAAGCACGGGTATGTCAGCTAGTATGGCCAGTGAAGGATCAAAAGGATAGTGAGGATGTGACAGAAGGAGGCCTAGACAATTCTCAAATTAAACCTCCTACTATCCGGTTAGCTAATGCTGAATTGTTAGGGAGATTAGACACTATAATTTCATATTTAGATGCAGAACAATGAAAAGACATAACAAGGCTACTCACAGCATTTAAAGGAGTCTGGAGGGATAAACCAGGATGTACAACCTGAGCTACACATGATGTGGATGTAGGAGAATCATCTCCTATAAAACAGAATCCTTATCACTTAAGTCCAGAGAAACAGGCCCAGGTGAAAGCAGAAATCCAATACATGTTGGAAAACCACCTAATTGAACCCAATCAAAGCAGCTGGAGTTCCCCAGTTGTGTTTGTACCTAAACCTGACAGTTCAACCAGATTTTGTATAGACTACAGAAAGGTTGATGCAGTTACAAAGGCAGACTCCTACCCAATTCCTCACTTGGAAGATTGTATTGACAGAGTGGAGAGTGCCATGTTTCTTTCAAAAATAGATTTGTTAAAGGGATACGGGCAGGTTCCTTTAACACCCTGAATTAAAGAAATATTGACCATTGTCACACCAGATGGTCTTTTCCAATATCGAGTAATGCCATTCGGGCTAAAGAATGGCCCAGCAACTTTTCAGTGATTAATGAACCAAGTGGTAGCCAGTGTTCCTAACTGCTTGCTTTACCTTGATCATGTGCTGGTATACAGTGACACTTGGAAGGACCACTTGGAACAACAGAAGCTCTATTTTTAAAAATTGCAGTTGGCTGATTTGATGATAAACCTTGCCAAAAGTGAATTTACAAAAGTACGGGTAACCTCCTTAGTGCAAATAGTAGGACAAGTGTTGCCAAGAACAGCAAAGGTACAAGCATTATTGGAGTTCCCTGCCCCAAGACTAAACAAAAAAACATGAGGTTTTTGGGGATGTGTGATGTGCAACAGCCCCAACAAACAAATTTCTCTGCAGCACCTGTGGAAGAGCCTGTCACTCCAGAATTGGCCTTTATAGCCACTCCAGGCGCTGCTTCACAAACCACTGACCACCTCCAGGCGCGTATCCATTGTCTCTCGAGATAAGGAGGCCCAAAAGAAAGAAAGATTTATACCACAAGGTTGTACCAAATTTTAGTACTATAGCTGCTCCACTGATGGATTTGTTACAAAAACAGAAAGCCAAGGTAGTGTAGTCAGAAGAGTTCCAAGTATTTTTTGACAGCCTGAAAGCCATTTTGATCAATGAACCAGTGTTGGCTGCTCCAAATTTCACTAAGCCCGTCAAGGTAGCAATTGTTGCTAGTGACCTGGGGGTCGGTGCAGGCCTGTTACAAGACGATGAATTGGGCATAGAAAGGCCAGTGGGATAACTTTCCAAAAAGCTAAATCGACATCAAAAGAGATACTCAACAGTGGAAAAAGAAACAGTGGAAAAGGGTGGCACAGTGGCGTAAGAGTGGCGCAGTGGCTAGCACCACAGCCTCATAGCTCTAGGGACCCGGGATCGATTCTGGGCACTGCCTGCACAGAATTTGCAAGTTCTCCCTGTGACTGCGTGGATTTTTGCCGGGTGCTCCGGTTTCCTCCCACAGCCAAAGACTTGCAGGTTGAGAAGTAAATTGGTCATTGTAAATTGCCCCTAGTGTAGGTAGGTGGTAGGGAATATGGGATTACTGTAGGGTTAGTATAAATGGGTGTTTGTTGGTTGGCACAGACTTGGTGGGCCAAAGGGCTTGTTTCAGTGCTGTATCTCTAAATAAAAATAAATAAACCCTGGGCTTATTACTAGCTCTTAAGCATTCTGAAGTCTATGTTCACCACGACTACAGAGTGACACTGGTATATACTGATCATAACCCCTAGCCTTTGTGGAAAAATTCAAAAACCAGAATGCCAGACTATTCTGATGGAGTTTACTATTGCAGTCCTATCACTTAAAGATTATCCACATTGCGGGGGAAAACTCCATCAGAATATGTAATTGCTGATGCTTTGTCTAGAATTTAACCTTGTTTTGAATTATCTGAGTACAAAGGGTATAACTGTCTTAGTTACAGGTAAAGAGTGAATGAGAATGAGTGTGTCATTCTGGTGGTCAAGAGTTGGTTTCATTTTGAATGCTGTTTACAGTCAGTTGGGGGTTAGCCTGTTAAGAGAGAAACACCTAACTCATCGTTTTTCCACCTCTCTGAGAAACCCTGTGGATCCAGTGTGTGATAGCTGAAACCCCTGATACTGCATTTCTACTGGAATGCCTGCCAGATTAATTCTCAATGCCGCTTGGAAAGAACTGCTCCAGAAAGATCCCAGTGACAACCTTCTACGTCCAAATTTGGGACACCAGAATAAAGGGACAACTGATATCACTCCATATCTTCTCCTTTTCCTTCAAGAATTAACAAGTGTTTGGCCAAAGTATTTTTTGTCTTTTTTTGTAAAAGATCTCTGCAGAGAAAATTGCTTTATTTTTTCTTTAACCAGTGTGTGTCTGTGGCCAATTTTTAAAAGGCAGCTTTCATATTTCAATCTGTCTGTTAATGCTTTGTAATGTTACGACATAAATCTGGGGTTTTCCGGCATGCATTTAAAAAAAAATTGGAACCTGCTGGAAAATCCTGAAGCTGAGGATAAGTAGCAAACATCATGAATTGAAAATAGGTATAAGAGAAGTTAACTCTTTTTGGTATAAGAATGTTGAAAGTTTTATTTAACTATGAACAATAACTTTTTCTTTAGTTTTATTACAGTCATTTGGAAAGTTGCCTGAAAGAACAGGAAAATGATACAATTCATCTTTTCTTATGAAAGTATGTGCTCATATGTTCTACGCTTAATTAATAAGTGTTGGTTTGAAGTAAATTGGGAGTATTGTGGTTAACTCACCTGTTAAGTTATGAAAACATGAGTTTCATTACTGGCCACAGTGAAATTCTGGTTATTATGATAAAGGATGTGGGAGTTTTTATTTCTGGATGATAAGGCTCAAACATCTAAAGCTTGCTAGTTTTAAATTTCTTGAATGTTTAATCATGTGAATTGGAATTTGGGATATATGAGTTGATTCTGGTTGTTCAATTATTTTGCTTGTACCCAAAAAATCTTGGATTGGAAACCTCTTACAAAAAAACTGCTCTAAAGTTAGGAAACAATTGGAGCTTAATCTAAAATGCAGCCTTACCTGATGAGAATAGGAGAATGTTTTCCTTCGAAGTTGATAATGTTACTCGGGACTTTTGTTTTCAATCCCTCTTGATAAAATTTGGGCAAAGTTGAAAAAATGATACCAAAAACAGTTTAAAATGGAGTTCGGTTCTTTTCCCATTGGGAAAGTTTTTAAAAGAAAATTATGTGAAGTGACACAATTGTGTGTATATGAGAGGTTTCCCTGCCCTTTTGCAAACAAGCAATGAAGTTAACACCTTCTGCTGACAGTTATTTTCAAATTCACCACAAAATTTTTGTATCGCTAAGTATAAATTTATAAATTAAGCATTATTAAATTTTAAGTTCCTAAATTGACAGATATGATTGGACAATTTAACCCATTTGGCTCTGGGTGGATTCTTTGTGCTCTTTTTAAAAAACAGGTGAGTTGCTATTTCAAGCACTCAAAGGGAAATTTTACCTGATGTTTAAGGGGATAATCAAATTTTCAGTTAAAAATATGAAAAACAGTCTTTTTGGTAGCATAGCAACCTTTCGAGTTAGTCATCAATTTGCTCTCTTGTAATTTGCGGGTTAAAATAAACTAAAAGTTTGGGTTGTTGTTTTCAAACCTTACACAACCAGAATTCTTAGTTACCAGCTCATTGAGGAGAACTTGAGCTGAACAATCCTTGCTGCCCTGCATTAACATTCAAGTCCAATATCTCTCTCAGCCCTTTCACCATTAAATAAACTGCCTCTGCTCAAAGGCCAACATTGATGTCAACTGACATTGCAGGGACACCACTACTCCAGGAACATTCTCTGCACCAAAATATTTCCAAAAGGATTATAATTTTATAAATACCTAGCACCTTGTCTTGACTGGTTTTCTGGTACCAAGGCATTGGTTGAAGGGGGTGGGAGGAGTCCAGATGTTATGTCATCCTGAGAGATAGAACTGTGCTCCCTTTCCACTGAAAGACTGCCTCTGCTAATGGGATGTGTCTCAGCTCTCCCACTGATCTGCAGGGAGTAGATCATAGGACTGTGACCCGATTGAAGTCACTTTCCATTCCACCTCCCAGCTGGTTCAAGATGGAGGAGATGCTGGAGCCCCGATCCTACATGTCACAAATGAGCATCCCTGAAAAATGTTATTACTCTTGTCATAGATTGGGACTGGAAGGGTCCAGCTTCAACATCTGTTGAGGAGACCACACACTCCATGGTTGACTTAAGAGCATCGATGCCATGGACCAGAATGCTATATGTCAACGGTGCCGACTCCACAATTTCAGGACAGAGAAAAAGAGTGAGATGAAAAAGGAAAAAGGAAGAAGGAGAAGAAAGGCCAAAAGAGAGAGCATCTCAAAGGGGAAGAAAAGAGACGCAGGAGCGAAAAGGATAATTTGAATTTAAAAAGCTGGAAATAAAGCAAAAAAACTGGCCTTGATTTGAGTGAAAATTCTGGTGAGGAAACAGCCCAGGACCCACTGAAGAGCTATTTAAATTTATGCAAGCCCTCCCAAAATTTGAGGAAAGGGACGTACAGCCATTTGTCATTTCTTTTGAAAAGATAGCTAGACAGATGAAATGGCCAAAGGAAAGCTGGACACTGCTCATGCAAAGCAGGTTGATGGGCAGAGCTCATGAAGTTTATGCTGTGCTTTCTGAGGAGGCTTCTGCAGATTTTGAGATGGCAAAAATGGCTATTCTCGCTGCTTATGAGTTGGTCCCTGAAGCGTACTGGCAGAAATTAACGAACCTCCAGAAACAGCCTGGGCAGCCATATTGAATTTGAGAGGGTAAAGCAACTTAACTTTGATCGTTGATTGCGGGCGCTAAAGGTAGAGGCCAGGTATGAGATTCTTAGGGAAATAAATCTCCTGGAAGAATTTAAAATTTCACTCCCTCTTATAGTAAGAACCCATGTAGAGAACCAGAAGGTTTCAACAGCTATACAGGCAGCTGAGCTAAGTACAAAAACCACTGTGGATGCAGGGGATGTGAAAAAGATACCTGAGAGTTATAGGAAATCCTTGTCAAAATGAAAAGTAACTCCTTATCCCTCAAGTGAGGCAGGTAAACCTATAGTTATACTTAGGGATACAGGAGCTACTCAGACTCTCTTGCTGGGGAAAGGCATGACCTTTCCACCAGAGAACAGATTGAATGCCAAGGTTTTAGTGAATGGTATCAGCGGGGAGTATATACCCGTACCTTTGTATCAGGTGCACCTGGAGTGTGGCCTAATGTCTAGAATGGTAACCTTAGGCGTTGTCCATAGTTTGCCTGTACTTGGAGTTGACCTACGTCTGAGGAATGATTTGGCCGGAGCGAGGCTAGTAGCTTCTCCAGTAGTTACGGAAAGACCAAGTAAAGTCAAAGAGACAGAGCAGTTGCAGGAAAAGGTTCCAGGAATTTTTCCTTCATCGTAGTGACCCGAGCAATGGGTAAAGAAGTTCCATTGTCGGGGGTCAAATTGGCACCACAGACAGATAGCTGAGTATCTGAAACTTTCTTTGGGAATTTGGATAATCAATAAGTCTTCTCTGATCAAGGCTCAGCAAGCTTATCCAGAGTTAAGTAAAG
Source organism: Heterodontus francisci (assembly GCF_036365525.1). NCBI lineage: Eukaryota > Metazoa > Chordata > Chondrichthyes > Heterodontiformes > Heterodontidae > Heterodontus > Heterodontus francisci. The sequence continues at coordinate 41,280,198 of NC_090401.1, read as the reverse complement.
TGGCACAATCGACTCTAACTGAAGCTGAGGTAAAGGGAGTTCCAGAAGGCTACTCTATTAAAAATGGGATTCTGATGAGGAAGTGGAGACCTCCTCACAGATATGAGGATGAAGAATGGACAGTAGTTCACCAAATTGTGGTACCGCCCAAGTAACGCTGGGAAATATTAAGGATAGCCCATGAAATTCCTAAGGTGGGATATGTGGGGATACGGAAGACCCAATCACGTATAAGTCAACATTTTTACTGGCTGGGTCTTTTCAAGGATGTGGTGCAGTTTTGTAAAACGTGCCATATGTGCCAGATTGAGGGAAAACTGCAACCTGCCATAAAACCAGTTCCTCTAATTCCCATACCAGTTTTTGGGGAACCATTTAGTAGGGTGTTGGTAGACTGTGTGGGACCTTTACTGAAAACGAAGGCAGGACATCAATATATACTCACTAGCATGGATATGGTTTCTCGGTTCCCAGAGGCCATTCCCTTAAGAACAATTTCTGTTAAGGTAGTGGTAGAAAGGTTAACTCAGTTCTTCACTAGATATAGATTACCGATTGAGATTCAGTTGGATCAAGGTTCCAATTTTATGTCTAAGATTTTCCAGGAAGTTATGAGTAATCTGGGATAACACAGTTAAAGTCCTCAGCCCTCCACCCACTGACACAAGGAGCTTTAGAAAGGTACCATTAGACCCTCAAAATGATGATCAGGGCACACTGTCATGAATATCCCCATGATTGGGATAAAGGGTTGGAATTTCTTTTGTTTGCCACTATGGATTCACCTAATGAATCTATCAGTTTTAGTCCTTTTGAATTAGTTTATGGGCATGACGTAAGAGGTCCTCTAAAATTAATCACAGTTTTTAGAACATGTTCTGGGAGAGGCTGAGAGCCTGCAAAGTGGTTCAGGAACACCTGAAAGCTTCCCAAGCAAATATGAAGAAATGGGCATACAAGCATGCCAAGACCCAAACATTTCAACCAGGGGATGAGGTGTTAGTATTACTGCCTTTACAGGGTGAGCTGTTGAAAGCACGGTTCAGTGGTTCATATAGAGTAGTCAAAAGGATTGGTAAAGTAAATTATTCGATTGACATCCTAGAAAAAGATTCGGCTGGATCATATCAACATGTTGAAACAATATCACTGTCGGGTGGAGGATAAGCAAGCACGGGTATGTCAGCTAGTATGGCCAGTGAAGGATCAAAAGGATAGTGAGGATGTGACAGAAGGAGGCCTAGACAATTCTCAAATTAAACCTCCTACTATCCGGTTAGCTAATGCTGAATTGTTAGGGAGATTAGACACTATAATTTCATATTTAGATGCAGAACAATGAAAAGACATAACAAGGCTACTCACAGCATTTAAAGGAGTCTGGAGGGATAAACCAGGATGTACAACCTGAGCTACACATGATGTGGATGTAGGAGAATCATCTCCTATAAAACAGAATCCTTATCACTTAAGTCCAGAGAAACAGGCCCAGGTGAAAGCAGAAATCCAATACATGTTGGAAAACCACCTAATTGAACCCAATCAAAGCAGCTGGAGTTCCCCAGTTGTGTTTGTACCTAAACCTGACAGTTCAACCAGATTTTGTATAGACTACAGAAAGGTTGATGCAGTTACAAAGGCAGACTCCTACCCAATTCCTCACTTGGAAGATTGTATTGACAGAGTGGAGAGTGCCATGTTTCTTTCAAAAATAGATTTGTTAAAGGGATACGGGCAGGTTCCTTTAACACCCTGAATTAAAGAAATATTGACCATTGTCACACCAGATGGTCTTTTCCAATATCGAGTAATGCCATTCGGGCTAAAGAATGGCCCAGCAACTTTTCAGTGATTAATGAACCAAGTGGTAGCCAGTGTTCCTAACTGCTTGCTTTACCTTGATCATGTGCTGGTATACAGTGACACTTGGAAGGACCACTTGGAACAACAGAAGCTCTATTTTTAAAAATTGCAGTTGGCTGATTTGATGATAAACCTTGCCAAAAGTGAATTTACAAAAGTACGGGTAACCTCCTTAGTGCAAATAGTAGGACAAGTGTTGCCAAGAACAGCAAAGGTACAAGCATTATTGGAGTTCCCTGCCCCAAGACTAAACAAAAAAACATGAGGTTTTTGGGGATGTGTGATGTGCAACAGCCCCAACAAACAAATTTCTCTGCAGCACCTGTGGAAGAGCCTGTCACTCCAGAATTGGCCTTTATAGCCACTCCAGGCGCTGCTTCACAAACCACTGACCACCTCCAGGCGCGTATCCATTGTCTCTCGAGATAAGGAGGCCCAAAAGAAAGAAAGATTTATACCACAAGGTTGTACCAAATTTTAGTACTATAGCTGCTCCACTGATGGATTTGTTACAAAAACAGAAAGCCAAGGTAGTGTAGTCAGAAGAGTTCCAAGTATTTTTTGACAGCCTGAAAGCCATTTTGATCAATGAACCAGTGTTGGCTGCTCCAAATTTCACTAAGCCCGTCAAGGTAGCAATTGTTGCTAGTGACCTGGGGGTCGGTGCAGGCCTGTTACAAGACGATGAATTGGGCATAGAAAGGCCAGTGGGATAACTTTCCAAAAAGCTAAATCGACATCAAAAGAGATACTCAACAGTGGAAAAAGAAACAGTGGAAAAGGGTGGCACAGTGGCGTAAGAGTGGCGCAGTGGCTAGCACCACAGCCTCATAGCTCTAGGGACCCGGGATCGATTCTGGGCACTGCCTGCACAGAATTTGCAAGTTCTCCCTGTGACTGCGTGGATTTTTGCCGGGTGCTCCGGTTTCCTCCCACAGCCAAAGACTTGCAGGTTGAGAAGTAAATTGGTCATTGTAAATTGCCCCTAGTGTAGGTAGGTGGTAGGGAATATGGGATTACTGTAGGGTTAGTATAAATGGGTGTTTGTTGGTTGGCACAGACTTGGTGGGCCAAAGGGCTTGTTTCAGTGCTGTATCTCTAAATAAAAATAAATAAACCCTGGGCTTATTACTAGCTCTTAAGCATTCTGAAGTCTATGTTCACCACGACTACAGAGTGACACTGGTATATACTGATCATAACCCTTTGTGGAAAAATTCAAAAACCAGAATGCCAGACTATTCTGATGGAGTTTACTATTGCAGTCCTATCACTTAAAGATTATCCACATTGCGGGGGAAAACTCCATCAGAATATGTAATTGCTGATGCTTTGTCTAGAATTTAACCTTGTTTTGAATTATCTGAGTACAAAGGGTATAACTGTCTTAGTTACAGGTAAAGAGTGAATGAGAATGAGTGTGTCATTCTGGTGGTCAAGAGTTGGTTTCATTTTGAATGCTGTTTACAGTCAGTTGGGGGTTAGCCTGTTAAGAGAGAAACACCTAACTCATCTTTTTTCCACCTCTCTGAGAAACCCTGTGGATCCAGTGTGTGATAGCTGAAACCCCTGATACTGCATTTCTACTGGAATGCCTGCCAGATTAATTCTCAATGCCGCTTGGAAAGAACTGCTCCAGAAAGATCCCAGTGACAACCTTCTACGTCCAAATTTGGGACACCAGAATAAAGGGACAACTGATATCACTCCATATCTTCTCCTTTTCCTTCAAGAATTAACAAGTGTTTGGCCAAAGTATTTTTTGTCTTTTTTTGTAAAAGATCTCTGCAGAGAAAATTGCTTTATTTTTTCTTTAACCAGTGTGTGTCTGTGGCCAATTTTTAAAAGGCAGCTTTCATATTTCAATCTGTCTGTTAATGCTTTGTAATGTTACGACATAAATCTGGGGTTTTCCGGCATGCATTTAAAAAAAAATTGGAACCTGCTGGAAAATCCTGAAGCTGAGGATAAGTAGCAAACATCATGAATTGAAAATAGGTATAAGAGAAGTTAACTCTTTTTGGTATAAGAATGTTGAAAGTTTTATTTAACTATGAACAATAACTTTTTCTTTAGTTTTATTACAGTCATTTGGAAAGTTGCCTGAAAGAACAGGAAAATGATACAATTCATCTTTTCTTATGAAAGTATGTGCTCATATGTTCTACGCTTAATTAATAAGTGTTGGTTTGAAGTAAATTGGGAGTATTGTGGTTAACTCACCTGTTAAGTTATGAAAACATGAGTTTCATTACTGGCCACAGTGAAATTCTGGTTATTATGATAAAGGATGTGGGAGTTTTTATTTCTGGATGATAAGGCTCAAACATCTAAAGCTTGCTAGTTTTAAATTTCTTGAATGTTTAATCATGTGAATTGGAATTTGGGATATATGAGTTGATTCTGGTTGTTCAATTATTTTGCTTGTACCCAAAAAATCTTGGATTGGAAACCTCTTACAAAAAAACTGCTCTAAAGTTAGGAAACAATTGGAGCTTAATCTAAAATGCAGCCTTACCTGATGAGAATAGGAGAATGTTTTCCTTCGAAGTTGATAATGTTACTCGGGACTTTTGTTTTCAATCCCTCTTGATAAAATTTGGGCAAAGTTGAAAAAATGATACCAAAAACAGTTTAAAATGGAGTTCGGTTCTTTTCCCATTGGGAAAGTTTTTAAAAGAAAATTATGTGAAGTGACACAATTGTGTGTATATGAGAGGTTTCCCTGCCCTTTTGCAAACAAGCAATGAAGTTAACACCTTCTGCTGACAGTTATTTTCAAATTCACCACAAAATTTTTGTATCGCTAAGTATAAATTTATAAATTAAGCATTATTAAATTTTAAGTTCCTAAATTGACAGATATGATTGGACAATTTAACCCATTTGGCTCTGGGTGGATTCTTTGTGCTCTTTTTAAAAAACAGGTGAGTTGCTATTTCAAGCACTCAAAGGGAAATTTTACCTGATGTTTAAGGGGATAATCAAATTTTCAGTTAAAAATATGAAAAACAGTCTTTTTGGTAGCATAGCAACCTTTCGAGTTAGTCATCAATTTGCTCTCTTGTAATTTGCGGGTTAAAATAAACTAAAAGTTTGGGTTGTTGTTTTCAAACCTTACACAACCAGAATTCTTAGTTACCAGCTCATTGAGGAGAACTTGAGCTGAACAATCCTTGCTGCCCTGCATTAACATTCAAGTCCAATATCTCTCTCAGCCCTTTCACCATTAAATAAACTGCCTCTGCTCAAAGGCCAACATTGATGTCAACTGACATTGCAGGGACACCACTACTCCAGGAACATTCTCTGCACCAAAATATTTCCAAAAGGATTATAATTTTATAAATACCTAGCACCTTGTCTTGACTGGTTTTCTGGTACCAAGGCATTGGTTGAAGGGGGTGGGAGGAGTCCAGATGTTATGTCATCCTGAGAGATAGAACTGTGCTCCCTTTCCACTGAAAGACTGCCTCTGCTAATGGGATGTGTCTCAGCTCTCCCACTGATCTGCAGGGAGTAGATCATAGGACTGTGACCCGATTGAAGTCACTTTCCATTCCACCTCCCAGCTGGTTCAAGATGGAGGAGATGCTGGAGCCCCGATCCTACATGTCACAAATGAGCATCCCTGAAAAATGTTATTACTCTTGTCATAGATTGGGACTGGAAGGGTCCAGCTTCAACATCTGTTGAGGAGACCACACACTCCATGGTTGACTTAAGAGCATCGATGCCATGGACCAGAATGCTATATGTCAACGGTGCCGACTCCACAATTTCAGGACAGAGAAAAAGAGTGAGATGAAAAAGGAAAAAGGAAGAAGGAGAAGAAAGGCCAAAAGAGAGAGCATCTCAAAGGGGAAGAAAAGAGACGCAGGAGCGAAAAGGATAATTTGAATTTAAAAAGCTGGAAATAAAGCAAAAAAACTGGCCTTGATTTGAGTGAAAATTCTGGTGAGGAAACAGCCCAGGACCCACTGAAGAGCTATTTAAATTTATGCAAGCCCTCCCAAAATTTGAGGAAAGGGACGTACAGCCATTTGTCATTTCTTTTGAAAAGATAGCTAGACAGATGAAATGGCCAAAGGAAAGCTGGACACTGCTCATGCAAAGCAGGTTGATGGGCAGAGCTCATGAAGTTTATGCTGTGCTTTCTGAGGAGGCTTCTGCAGATTTTGAGATGGCAAAAATGGCTATTCTCGCTGCTTATGAGTTGGTCCCTGAAGCGTACTGGCAGAAATTAACGAACCTCCAGAAACAGCCTGGGCAGCCATATTGAATTTGAGAGGGTAAAGCAACTTAACTTTGATCGTTGATTGCGGGCGCTAAAGGTAGAGGCCAGGTATGAGATTCTTAGGGAAATAAATCTCCTGGAAGAATTTAAAATTTCACTCCCTCTTATAGTAAGAACCCATGTAGAGAACCAGAAGGTTTCAACAGCTATACAGGCAGCTGAGCTAAGTACAAAAACCACTGTGGATGCAGGGGATGTGAAAAAGATACCTGAGAGTTATAGGAAATCCTTGTCAAAATGAAAAGTAACTCCTTATCCCTCAAGTGAGGCAGGTAAACCTATAGTTATACTTAGGGATACAGGAGCTACTCAGACTCTCTTGCTGGGGAAAGGCATGACCTTTCCACCAGAGAACAGATTGAATGCCAAGGTTTTAGTGAATGGTATCAGCGGGGAGTATATACCCGTACCTTTGTATCAGGTGCACCTGGAGTGTGGCCTAATGTCTAGAATGGTAACCTTAGGCGTTGTCCATAGTTTGCCTGTACTTGGAGTTGACCTACGTCTGAGGAATGATTTGGCCGGAGCGAGGCTAGTAGCTTCTCCAGTAGTTACGGAAAGACCAAGTAAAGTCAAAGAGACAGAGCAGTTGCAGGAAAAGGTTCCAGGAATTTTTCCTTCATCGTAGTGACCCGAGCAATGGGTAAAGAAGTTCCATTGTCGGGGGTCAAATTGGCACCACAGACAGATAGCTGAGTATCTGAAACTTTCTTTGGGAATTTGGATAATCAATAAGTCTTCTCTGATCAAGGCTCAGCAAGCTTATCCAGAGTTAAGTAAAGTGGCACAATCGACTCTAACTGAAGCTGAGGTAAAGGGAGTTCCAGAAGGCTACTCTATTAAAAATGGGATTCTGATGAGGAAGTGGAGACCTCCTCACAGATATGAGGATGAAGAATGGACAGTAGTTCACCAAATTGTGGTACCGCCCAAGTAACGCTGGGAAATATTAAGGATAGCCCATGAAATTCCTAAGGTGGGATATGTGGGGATACGGAAGACCCAATCACGTATAAGTCAACATTTTTACTGGCCGGGTCTTTTCAAGGATGTGGTGCAGTTTTGTAAAACGTGCCATATGTGCCAGATTGAGGGAAAACTGCAACCTGCCATAAAACCAGTTCCTCTAATTCCCATACCAGTTTTTGGGGAACCATTTAGTAGGGTGTTGGTAGACTGTGTGGGACCTTTACTGAAAACGAAGGCAGGACATCAATATATACTCACTAGCATGGATATGGTTTCTCGGTTCCCAGAGGCCATTCCCTTAAGAACAATTTCTGTTAAGGTAGTGGTAGAAAGGTTAACTCAGTTCTTCACTAGATATAGATTACCGATTGAGATTCAGTTGGATCAAGGTTCCAATTTTATGTCTAAGATTTTCCAGGAAGTTATGAGTAATCTGGGATAACACAGTTAAAGTCCTCAGCCCTCCACCCACTGACACAAGGAGCTTTAGAAAGGTACCATTAGACCCTCAAAATGATGATCAGGGCACACTGTCATGAATATCCCCATGATTGGGATAAAGGGTTGGAATTTCTTTTGTTTGCCACTATGGATTCACCTAATGAATCTATCAGTTTTAGTCCTTTTGAATTAGTTTATGGGCATGACGTAAGAGGTCCTCTAAAATTAATCACAGTTTTTAGAACATGTTCTGGGAGAGGCTGAGAGCCTGCAAAGTGGTTCAGGAACACCTGAAAGCTTCCCAAGCAAATATGAAGAAATGGGCATACAAGCATGCCAAGACCCAAACATTTCAACCAGGGGATGAGGTGTTAGTATTACTGCCTTTACAGGGTGAGCTGTTGAAAGCACGGTTCAGTGGTTCATATAGAGTAGTCAAAAGGATTGGTAAAGTAAATTATTCGATTGACATCCTAGAAAAAGATTCGGCTGGATCATATCAACATGTTGAAACAATATCACTGTCGGGTGGAGGATAAGCAAGCACGGGTATGTCAGCTAGTATGGCCAGTGAAGGATCAAAAGGATAGTGAGGATGTGACAGAAGGAGGCCTAGACAATTCTCAAATTAAACCTCCTACTATCCGGTTAGCTAATGCTGAATTGTTAGGGAGATTAGACACTATAATTTCATATTTAGATGCAGAACAATGAAAAGACATAACAAGGCTACTCACAGCATTTAAAGGAGTCTGGAGGGATAAACCAGGATGTACAACCTGAGCTACACATGATGTGGATGTAGGAGAATCATCTCCTATAAAACAGAATCCTTATCACTTAAGTCCAGAGAAACAGGCCCAGGTGAAAGCAGAAATCCAATACATGTTGGAAAACCACCTAATTGAACCCAATCAAAGCAGCTGGAGTTCCCCAGTTGTGTTTGTACCTAAACCTGACAGTTCAACCAGATTTTGTATAGACTACAGAAAGGTTGATGCAGTTACAAAGGCAGACTCCTACCCAATTCCTCACTTGGAAGATTGTATTGACAGAGTGGAGAGTGCCATGTTTCTTTCAAAAATAGATTTGTTAAAGGGATACGGGCAGGTTCCTTTAACACCCTGAATTAAAGAAATATTGACCATTGTCACACCAGATGGTCTTTTCCAATATCGAGTAATGCCATTCGGGCTAAAGAATGGCCCAGCAACTTTTCAGTGATTAATGAACCAAGTGGTAGCCAGTGTTCCTAACTGCTTGCTTTACCTTGATCATGTGCTGGTATACAGTGACACTTGGAAGGACCACTTGGAACAACAGAAGCTCTATTTTTAAAAATTGCAGTTGGCTGATTTGATGATAAACCTTGCCAAAAGTGAATTTACAAAAGTACGGGTAACCTCCTTAGTGCAAATAGTAGGACAAGTGTTGCCAAGAACAGCAAAGGTACAAGCATTATTGGAGTTCCCTGCCCCAAGACTAAACAAAAAAACATGAGGTTTTTGGGGATGTGTGATGTGCAACAGCCCCAACAAACAAATTTCTCTGCAGCACCTGTGGAAGAGCCTGTCACTCCAGAATTGGCCTTTATAGCCACTCCAGGCGCTGCTTCACAAACCACTGACCACCTCCAGGCGCGTATCCATTGTCTCTCGAGATAAGGAGGCCCAAAAGAAAGAAAGATTTATACCACAAGGTTGTACCAAATTTTAGTACTATAGCTGCTCCACTGATGGATTTGTTACAAAAACAGAAAGCCAAGGTAGTGTAGTCAGAAGAGTTCCAAGTATTTTTTGACAGCCTGAAAGCCATTTTGATCAATGAACCAGTGTTGGCTGCTCCAAATTTCACTAAGCCCGTCAAGGTAGCAATTGTTGCTAGTGACCTGGGGGTCGGTGCAGGCCTGTTACAAGACGATGAATTGGGCATAGAAAGGCCAGTGGGATAACTTTCCAAAAAGCTAAATCGACATCAAAAGAGATACTCAACAGTGGAAAAAGAAACAGTGGAAAAGGGTGGCACAGTGGCGTAAGAGTGGCGCAGTGGCTAGCACCACAGCCTCATAGCTCTAGGGACCCGGGATCGATTCTGGGCACTGCCTGCACAGAATTTGCAAGTTCTCCCTGTGACTGCGTGGATTTTTGCCGGGTGCTCCGGTTTCCTCCCACAGCCAAAGACTTGCAGGTTGAGAAGTAAATTGGTCATTGTAAATTGCCCCTAGTGTAGGTAGGTGGTAGGGAATATGGGATTACTGTAGGGTTAGTATAAATGGGTGTTTGTTGGTTGGCACAGACTTGGTGGGCCAAAGGGCTTGTTTCAGTGCTGTATCTCTAAATAAAAATAAATAAACCCTGGGCTTATTACTAGCTCTTAAGCATTCTGAAGTCTATGTTCACCACGACTACAGAGTGACACTGGTATATACTGATCATAACCCCTAGCCTTTGTGGAAAAATTCAAAAACCAGAATGCCAGACTATTCTGATGGAGTTTACTATTGCAGTCCTATCACTTAAAGATTATCCACATTGCGGGGGAAAACTCCATCAGAATATGTAATTGCTGATGCTTTGTCTAGAATTTAACCTTGTTTTGAATTATCTGAGTACAAAGGGTATAACTGTCTTAGTTACAGGTAAAGAGTGAATGAGAATGAGTGTGTCATTCTGGTGGTCAAGAGTTGGTTTCATTTTGAATGCTGTTTACAGTCAGTTGGGGGTTAGCCTGTTAAGAGAGAAACACCTAACTCATCTTTTTTCCACCTCTCTGAGAAACCCTGTGGATCCAGTGTGTGATAGCTGAAACCCCTGATACTGCATTTCTACTGGAATGCCTGCCAGATTAATTCTCAATGCCGCTTGGAAAGAACTGCTCCAGAAAGATCCCAGTGACAACCTTCTACGTCCAAATTTGGGACACCAGAATAAAGGGACAACTGATATCACTCCATATCTTCTCCTTTTCCTTCAAGAATTAACAAGTGTTTGGCCAAAGTATTTTTTGTCTTTTTTTGTAAAAGATCTCTGCAGAGAAAATTGCTTTATTTTTTCTTTAACCAGTGTGTGTCTGTGGCCAATTTTTAAAAGGCAGCTTTCATATTTCAATCTGTCTGTTAATGCTTTGTAATGTTACGACATAAATCTGGGGTTTTCCGGCATGCATTTAAAAAAAAATTGGAACCTGCTGGAAAATCCTGAAGCTGAGGATAAGTAGCAAACATCATGAATTGAAAATAGGTATAAGAGAAGTTAACTCTTTTTGGTATAAGAATGTTGAAAGTTTTATTTAACTATGAACAATAACTTTTTCTTTAGTTTTATTACAGTCATTTGGAAAGTTGCCTGAAAGAACAGGAAAATGATACAATTCATCTTTTCTTATGAAAGTATGTGCTCATATGTTCTACGCTTAATTAATAAGTGTTGGTTTGAAGTAAATTGGGAGTATTGTGGTTAACTCACCTGTTAAGTTATGAAAACATGAGTTTCATTACTGGCCACAGTGAAATTCTGGTTATTATGATAAAGGATGTGGGAGTTTTTATTTCTGGATGATAAGGCTCAAACATCTAAAGCTTGCTAGTTTTAAATTTCTTGAATGTTTAATCATGTGAATTGGAATTTGGGATATATGAGTTGATTCTGGTTGTTCAATTATTTTGCTTGTACCCAAAAAATCTTGGATTGGAAACCTCTTACAAAAAAACTGCTCTAAAGTTAGGAAACAATTGGAGCTTAATCTAAAATGCAGCCTTACCTGATGAGAATAGGAGAATGTTTTCCTTCGAAGTTGATAATGTTACTCGGGACTTTTGTTTTCAATCCCTCTTGATAAAATTTGGGCAAAGTTGAAAAAATGATACCAAAAACAGTTTAAAATGGAGTTCGGTTCTTTTCCCATTGGGAAAGTTTTTAAAAGAAAATTATGTGAAGTGACACAATTGTGTGTATATGAGAGGTTTCCCTGCCCTTTTGCAAACAAGCAATGAAGTTAACACCTTCTGCTGACAGTTATTTTCAAATTCACCACAAAATTTTTGTATCGCTAAGTATAAATTTATAAATTAAGCATTATTAAATTTTAAGTTCCTAAATTGACAGATATGATTGGACAATTTAACCCATTTGGCTCTGGGTGGATTCTTTGTGCTCTTTTTAAAAAACAGGTGAGTTGCTATTTCAAGCACTCAAAGGGAAATTTTACCTGATGTTTAAGGGGATAATCAAATTTTCAGTTAAAAATATGAAAAACAGTCTTTTTGGTAGCATAGCAACCTTTCGAGTTAGTCATCAATTTGCTCTCTTGTAATTTGCGGGTTAAAATAAACTAAAAGTTTGGGTTGTTGTTTTCAAACCTTACACAACCAGAATTCTTAGTTACCAGCTCATTGAGGAGAACTTGAGCTGAACAATCCTTGCTGCCCTGCATTAACATTCAAGTCCAATATCTCTCTCAGCCCTTTCACCATTAAATAAACTGCCTCTGCTCAAAGGCCAACATTGATGTCAACTGACATTGCAGGGACACCACTACTCCAGGAACATTCTCTGCACCAAAATATTTCCAAAAGGATTATAATTTTATAAATACCTAGCACCTTGTCTTGACTGGTTTTCTGGTACCAAGGCATTGGTTGAAGGGGGTGGGAGGAGTCCAGATGTTATGTCATCCTGAGAGATAGAACTGTGCTCCCTTTCCACCGAAAGACTGCCTCTGCTAATGGGACGTGTCTCAGCTCTCCCACACACTCCATGGTTGACTTAAGAGCATTGATGCCATGGGCGAGAATGCTATATGTCAACGGTGCCGACTCCACAATCTTCGACATTTAATGGAAGGTTCCTGGTAGATAGACCAAATATTGACCATTTACTGCTGCTTAGAAGGGTGGGAAGAGCAATGGTACATCTTTGGGAGGATTGCTTCAAGCTATACTCCTCCAAGTCCTGAGACGTGTGATTGATCTAGATAAAGGAAAGAGGGTTAACATGCAGTGACAAGGGTAGCAATGAGTGGCAGTGCCATTCACCACTGGGTTGAATGTATGAATGTGAGAGTGAGTGTGTTAAGTAGAAAGAGAAAAGTAAGAACTGATGCCCAAACACTCTGCTGATCATGACCTCCAGCTTGACCATCTCCCCTGCTGTATGTTCTCTCTCTGCCAATCAGATTGATGGCAGATCTTTCCATTGGTTTTGGGATCAGAGACAGGACACTCTTCTGTTCTTGTATTCTCCTTTCAATTGTGTGCCAGCTTGTCCTGTAGTATATGCAGATTAGTCTGTACCCTGTCGATGGGCTTCAAAATCAGTGAGGCTGTTTAGTGTAGAGTGCAGGGTAAGAGAAAGAAGGGGGAGTGGTTGTGAAGGCACCAGCAGGTTTTGAGAGTTAGTTCAAGCAGAAGGAGATGCAATGAAGTGTTCTGTTTTGATTTGAGAAGAGGCTTGTGAAGCAAAGAAAGGTTAATGCTGGGGCTGAAGTAGGATTGTACAGGGCTGTGCAGAGCATAAGTGAGAAAGGAAGGAGCTTCTTATCCTGGCAGTTCTGGTGAGGCCATTAAATCTTTTCATGCCCAACAGGCAGGTCCTGGGAGCAATTCTCGGAGGACTTACATCTTCTGGCATCTTTCTCCATTATTGCCAAGACATTTGTCTGGGCACCTGTCACCCACTGAAGGGGAACAGGGCTTCCTTCCTGTTGTTGACTGTGTCTTTGAGCACCTCCACTGCATTAGGAAATCTGATGCCATGGTTGAAATTATATTGCCTTCTGCTCCTGAACATTGCTATCCATTATTCACCGTAATGAAAGTGCACTTTCTCTTTAAGCTGCACCAGGTTGCCTTTCAGAAATGGCCAATGTGTGGAATCCCTACCTTCCCAACTGGAGAGCTGTCTATAGGAAAGAAGATCAGTATTAGTGCTGTAGCAGTCACCTGAGCCATCTTCCGCTTTATCTGGAGATCGAAAATGGAGAATGTCCACAGGGACGTGATGTTCAAACCTCTGAAGGAGGAAGAAAAGGTACCCAACATCACCTCATCCTGATGGCCATCTTTGTGTGCGGCTTCTTCAAGTTGTGCGTAGATCCTCAGTAAACAAACAGCAGTTGCCACTATGTGTTGAGGTTCTATCCGTCCCCAGTGTTGCGAAGGATGGGTCTGACCACGTTGCTGCAGAATGCTCCATTCAGTTGGACCGTGCTATACCACCTGTCCCTCATGGAAATGTCTGTGCAGAAAAACACCTTTGACCATAAGTCCATCAGGCAGTGGTCTGCATGTAATCTCCTCGGGGCCCTGTAAGAAAATCAGATGGTGGATCCTGTCAGATGGTTCCCCGAGCAAATATTAAACTCATTTGGCAGAATGCTATATTGAAAGAACTTTCAAACAAGCACCAAGACATATCTTGGCTTGTGGTGAGAAGGGCCCTCTATGGCTCATCTTTCCTGCGTGTCTGGACTGTCACCACCTCTGCACGTTGCCCTCGAGTGGCTGTGATGGGGAAAAGACTGTCATTCACCTCCTTCTGGAATATGCCTTTGCAAAAGCAGGTGTGGAAAGAGATGCAGTGGTTTTTGTCAAGCTTCATCCTGAGCAGCTCCCTAATGCAGGACTCTGCTCCACGGGCTGTTTCCAGGGACACACACCAAGATAAACATCAACTGTTGCTGGACGACCATCAACTCAGTGAAAGATGCACTTTGGTCTGCCCGAAACTTGTTGGTCTTCCAGTGCAAAGAGCTGTCCACAAACGAGCAACCGAATGTTGCAGACTGGCACATTCCAGTGTCCAGGGCGACGTGCTGAGGGAAGCACTAAAGCTTGGGCAGCTACCGCAAAGGCTCAATGAGGAAAGGCCACTCTTGAAGGCTCTCCTACCATAGTATACCGAGGGACAGGAGGCTGTTTGACATGAATTTGACATTGTAAATATAACCTGCAATGGCAAATGTAGTGAGGCATCTCATGTACTGTACTGAAAGAAACTGATCTGTACTGCCCATTATGTATTGTCATATTTGAACTGTTAAGGAATGTACTTTTACAAATATTATGAATAAAGTATATTTTTTTGAAAATTGGTATTGTTCTCCGTGAGTCACATGGACACAATCAATGAATCGATAAGGTAGGTTCTTTCACTTTTGTTACTTTCGTGTTTCAAGTTCCATCTTCCGTTATTTAACTTCCTTCAGTTCGGTCTGCGTTTCAGCTCCTCGAAGGCACACTGCCATCAGTTCATTCTGTAGCTCGCTTACAGCAGGCTTCCGTCATGGGTCTTCCCACCTGCCAATAGTTCTAGGCACATAATGTTGCCAATGATCTTCTAAATCTTTAACCTGTTGCCAAAATTCTTTCGGACACATTGGAACTTGTGCTTCTTTTACCCTGGTCTGTGCTGGCTCCACTTTGTGGCTGCCTGAGACCTTAAAATAGTTGTGAAGGTCTCCTGGTCTTCTCACTGCTTGGAGGTTTATCTGCATGGATGATTCTGCCTGGCCGCATCGCGATGGATCAATGGCAAATCTTTCTTCCTCTCTGGAAAATATTTCAGTTGGGAGGAATTGAATGTCTCCTTAAACATCTGCCACTGCTCATCAACTGTCCTACCTTTCAGTCTTCCTGCCCATTCCACTAGGGCCAAATCTGTCCTCATGTCTGTGTAATTACCTTTGTTTAACTCCAGAACGCTAGTGTGGGACTCCAGTTTCTCGCCCTCAAACTGAATTTGAAATTCTCGCATGCTATGATCACTTTTCTCTGGAGGATGCTTAACTATGGGATCATTAATTAATCCCACCTCATTACACAATACCAAATCTAGAATAGCCTGCGCCCTGATTGGTTACACAACATATTGCTCCAAAAAATAATCTTTAATACATTCAATGAACTCTCCCTCGAGGCTACCCTTACCAATTTGATTAATCCAGTCTATATGCATATTAAAATCACCCATGATTATTGCCATACCTTTCTTACAAACCCCCAGTATTTCCTGGTTTATACTGTGCCCCACTGCAGAACTACTGTTTGGGGACCTATGGATTACTTCCACCAGATACTTCTTTCCCTTGCTATTTCTTATTCCTACCCAGACTGATTCTATGTCTTGGTCTCCAGTGCCTGTATCATTTCTCACTACAGCATTGATCTCTTCCTTTACTAACAAAACTTGAAGTTTCTTAAATATCCACGAGTTGCCATCATGTTATACATGAGTCACACGGACACAATCAGGTTCCCACTCCCTCCAACTCAAACAGGTTGTTCAAGCTTCCACCCTTCCCACTGCCCACCTAATACATGCCACATCCAAAAATCTCCTCCAGTGTTAACACATCAAAACCTAAAACAACACAATGAACTACAAAATAAAATCAAAGGTTAAATACTGGCATTTGAGTATTCTTAGAGAATGCCTGGAAAAATGGAAGACTTCTCTGTGATTTTATACATTGATATGCTTTCTTTCTCAACGCTGTCACTGAGTGCTTTACATATAATGAAAGATTACCATCTATGTTCACAGTACTCCACTATTTTAATAAACAACTTGCCAGATAGTTTCTCCACTTAAAATGTTGATGATCTGAACGATTGCAGGCTTTTTTTGCTCTTCCTACTAAACTGTACCAGCAACATTTGTTAGAGCAAACAACTTCCTAATGTTAAACTCTGGACTATTAATAATCCAGCTACTCTCAAATTATAACAGCTTGTTCCTACTAGTTAAGTCTGTTAATTTGTGTACATTCAGAACAGCCCATATTGTCAATGCTGTTCCATAAATTCTATTCAGATTAGAAATTTGGAAAATTAGTCTTGCAGCCCCACGTCCATTTGTTCTCAATATCACATTTCATAGGTGAAACTCAGAACAGCTGACATTTGGTATTGAAAGGATAAAATGAAAAGAATGCAGAAATCAGATTGAAGAAAATGTACGGGGCCAATTGTTTTCCTTTAAACATTTTGTTTGGAAGCAAGCACATTATTAAACAAGTCACATGATCTTTCATTTACATGTGGAAAAACAACATATTTCGCAGTCCTCAGAAATTTGACTGAAGCAATCAGCAAGAGAGGACAGAGACAGTGTTTCAGGTACTGTTTTTATATCATTTTAAGAAGTAATCCTGGAAGGATTTTCAACTCATGATTGTTGATTTAGAGCTGGTAAAATAGGTGTTAGATGTCTGAATTTTGCCTGGAAATATCTTGCACCTGATGGCATTGGAAGTGTTGAATGTCATTTTGAGTTAGGTGTGCCTTAGTTATCTGATGTGTCCGCCCAAAATCGCAGGCAGCTAATAAATATTTGTAAATGGGGGTGTGTGGCTGTTTAATGAACCTTACGGTATTTTCAAATTGCTGAGTGCGGGATTCCCCCATTCTAAAACATGACCACAAATCCTGGGTGTGAGCAATTGGGGGAACCCTGCCTCAGTGTTAATTAAAGGTCTTCTCAGCTGCAGGTAGGTAATTAGTTTATTGGTTGTTTTAGACTGCAAGTGTTATTTTTAAAAACTTATTCCTGGCTGTGTGGTCTGCTGTAGTTTGGGGGTAGTTTTGACTTTGGACTTTTAGTGTCTGATGTTGTAATAGTCTGGGGCTACCACCTTCATGGCATGTCCTGACTCGTCTGAGTGTGTGCACATGCCGTGTGGGTCCTTGTACAGTTAAACTCTTTATTTTTAAAAAGTGTAACATGAGTCCCTGCGATGTTGTCTTCAGTCGGACTTCTTCTCTCTTCGTTTCGATGTCCTCCACATTCCATGCTTTTACCACCCTTTCTCAAACTCTGCACACAGAATTACCAAGTCCCAGTTTACATCTGTAACAAGCACATTTTGCATTTGATAAACTGTTACAAGCAAATAGCTGACTAAAAACATTGCATAAAAATACATTCCCCGAACAGGACTTCACCTGATATCAATGAAGAACACCGTGTGCATGTGAAGGTATTGGCCCAGGGAGCTGTTTGCCCCCAGGGAATTGACATAAGGGTGGGTGTATAAGCACCGCTAGAAGTGGCGTCATTGAAACAAATTTCTCCCCTCGAGGTCCCCAAATCCCACCAGTGCCGTTTGGGGATTTGAAATCAATTTAAAAAGAACCAAATAAATAAATCTAGAATAAAAAGCTAGTTTCAGTAATGTTTATTATGAAGCTATTGGATTGTCACAAAATAACAACTGGTTCACTGGTGTTCTTTAAGGAAGGAAATCTGCCTTTCTTACCCAAACTGTTCTCTGTGTGAGTCCAGACCCACGACAATGTGGTTGATTCTTAGCTGCCCTCTGAAATGGCCGAAAAAGCCACTCAAGTTGTATCAATCCGCTACATACAAGTATAATAAGAATCAAAATAAAATCAGACCAACAGGACACTTGGCTTTGGCTGTATTTGAAGACGGCAAAGGCCAGCAAAGTCCTTGTCACTATGGGAATGTGCCAAGGTTTAGAGAGCTGTCCCACAGACTGGTCCAGAATGACATGTGATGTGGTGATGTGAGAGTGACTGCCCTGAAGTTAAGGCATCATTTAACTAAATGTGGCATCAAGGAGCCCTGGTAAAATTGAAGTCAGTGGAAATCAGGGGGAAAACTCTCCACTAGCTGGAGCCATACCTGTCACAGAGGAAGATAGTTGTGGTCATTGGAGGCCAATCATCTCAGCCCCAGAACATCACTGCTGGAGTTTGTCAGGGTAATGTCCTTGGCCCAACCATCAACTTTAACTGCTTCATCAATGACCTTGCCGCCAACATAGGCCTGGATTTTATTCCGGCCACTGGGAGCTGTGGCCACTGCCGATTGGTACTGCAGGAGGCTCTGCAGTACAAAGACTAGAGAAAAGTGACGAAGACTGTGGGAGAGATGAATGGGTTCAGGTTCACCGTGACCAGTCAGGCAGAGACAGGAGAATTTTTTTTTTAAACAGAGGATTGTTCATCTGTGGAAGGAAATAGCAGAAATAATGATTCAAATACAAACCAGGTCAACACTTAAGAATTGGCTAGATAAGTGGTCGAAGGGAAGGAGAATAAAGTGATATGGGAACTGAATGGGCACACAGGACTAGGACAAGTGCTTGTGTGGAAGATAAATTGATGTGTCTTCTGCTAGACAATCTTTATTCTCTGAATTTTCTTTGCTTTACCAAATATGATTCCTGCCCCTTTTAGCTGCTGCAGTGCTTTAAATCTTGCAGCAGAGTTTGGGTTCCAATCCCCAGGGAGCGAGCTCCAATACAGAGGCATTTTGATGATTTGTGCACACCCAAAAAATTGTAATGATGTTGACTCTGGAAATGATTACAGGGTTAGCAGTCATTACATCAGGTGGGCAGAAGTCGCTCTCATCTTACTTCTAGTCAGAGCTGAAGCCAGTTAGAAAATCCTGACTGTAAATTCCCTTGGGTTTGCAGCTTCTCATCCGGTCTCAGCAATCAAATCCTTCTGGCTGCTGATTGAAGTTTCGACTGCTGGGGAGGAGTGGGGGACAGTTAAAAAATAAGACATGAGGACTATATTTTATTGTTGTGCCTGCCCTCAGAACCCTCAAAGACCTCTGATCAGCTGGGATTCTGGAGCACACCACAGCACCATTTTTCCTGTGTCCTTGTGCACTGGGGAGCTTAGCAACTATTCCCAGTGGGAAATTAAGCAGGAGGTTGGGAATGCCCCATTTTGGCTCATTTAAACAACTCCAACAGGTCCTCAGATAAACTATGGTAATCTCTAGGTAATGTTGAAGGGGCAGAAATCTGGATCCCCACCCCTTTTTCCCGACCTTTGCACTGAGGGAGGCTCAGTTTGTTGGAGCAAAGGCCTGGTAAATCGGACCAGTCATATTTTGCAGCATTGTGGATTGATTTACAATTGCTGGCTACAAATATCCAGAAATAAATCTTTTCTTTTCAGATAACAAATCCATAATGGACAACAATGAAGAAAACAAGCAAACGTTTGAGTATTTTCAACACAATGGCATCCCATTTGTTTCAGGGATACATTCAATTGAACGCCTTGAATGGCTGAAAGATTTTAAAATGGATCCAGATATTCCACTCATTGTCACTTACCCCAAATCTGGTAAGAATATCTCAATGGTGTAAGGTTGTGTCCAGAGTTTGTAATTTTTTTAAAGAACATTTTAATATACATTTTCCCATTTTAATTTTCTCCCCTCTCTTTGGGGTTGTATCTGTAGCATTGGAGTGTTTTGTTATTGCAATTGCATTGTGCATAGTGTACACTAGAGGCTGCTGTAGAACACAGATGCTCACAAAGGGAAAGTGAAGGTCAAACAGAAATAAAGAAGAAGCCTTTATGTTGAATTGCCTGCTGCTGCTGTCTCAGTCTTTGCCTCACACATCTTATACTAAACTCGGCTAAACCTTCCTCCAATCCTGAGAGTCATCACAATGGCAACCAGGTAAAAAGCAAAGGATTGTGGGAAAAAACGGAAACATTGCTTTCAGGTATAAAAATTTTGGAAAGTTTTTGTCTACTTTCCAGATGGTATTTTAAGTTAGAGACTGTGTTAGAGTGACTCACAGTAAGCTTGTATAGTGTATACACACACACTGATCTCTCCAAAATAACTAACCAATCAAAAAAATCTTGGATCCCTGCAGAGAAGTTTCCTCTGAAAGCAATACGATCCTGGATCCCTGATCACGCACTACCATTGCATTGTTGATCAATATGGTGATGTCTGTGCCCAACCTATCACCTTTTGATGTGCATTCACAGCTATCATGGGTAACCCCACATTGGCAAAAGTGGCGATGTTCAAAGGCACGATGGCAGGTTTTGCAATCACAGATGACACAAGGCTTTAAGAACAAAGAACAAAGAACAAAGAAAATTACAGCACAGGAACAGGCCCTTCGGCCCTCCAAGCCTGCGCCGATCCAGATCCTCTATCTAAACATGTCGCCTATTTTCTAAGGGTCTGTATCTCTTTTCTTCCTGCCCATTCATGTATCTGTCTAGATACATCTTAAAAGACGCAATCGTGCCCGCATCTACCACCTTCGCTGGCAACGCGTTCCAGGCACACACCACCCTCTGCGTAAAGAATGTTCCACGCATATCCCCCCTAAACTTTTCCCCTTTCACTTTGAACTCGTGTCCTCTAGTAATTGAATCCCCCACTCTGGGAAAAAGCCTCTTGCTATCCACCCTGTCTATACCTCTCATGATTTTGTACACCTCAATCAGGTCCCCCCTCAACCTCCGTCTTTCTAATGAAAATAATCCTAATCTACTCAACCTCTCTTCATAGCTAGCGCCCTCCATACCAGGCAACATCCTGGTGAACCTCCTCTGCACCCTCTCCAAAGCATCCACATCCTTTTGGTAATGTGGCGACCAGAACTGCACGCAGTATTCCAAATGTGGCCGAACCAAAGTCCTATACAACTGTAACATGACCTGCCAACTCTTGTACTCAATACCCCGTCCGATGAAGGAAAGCATGCCGTATGCCTTCTTGACCACTCTATTTACCTGCGTTGCCACCTTCAAGGAACAGTGGACCTGAACACCCAAATCTCTCTGGACATCAATTTTCCCCAGGACTTTTCCATTTACTGTATAGTTCACTCTTGAATTGGATCTTCCAAAATGCATCACCTCGCATTTGCCCTGATTGAACTCCATCTGCCATTTCTCTGCCCAACTCACCAATCTATCTATATTCTGCTGTATTCTCTGACAGTCCCCTTCACTATCTGCTACTCCACCAATCTTAGTGTCGTCTGCAAACTTGCTAATCAGTCCACCTATACTTTCCTCCAAATCATTAATGTATATCACAAACAACAGTGGTCCCAGCACGGATCCCTGTGGAACACCACTGGTCACACATCTCCATTTTGAGAAACTCCCTTCCACTGCTACTCTCTGTCTCCTGTTGCCCAGCCAGTTCTTTATCCATCTAGCTAGTACACCTTGGACCCCATGTGCCTTCACTTTCTCCATCAGCCTGCCATGGGGAACCTTATCAAACGCCTTACTGAAGTCCATGTATATGACATCGACAGCCCTTCCCTCATCAATCAACTTTGTCACTTCCTCAAAGAATTCTATTGAGTTGGTAAGACATGACCTTCCCTGCACAAAACCATGTTGCCTATCACTGATAAGCCCATTTTCTTCCAAATGGGAATAGATCCTATCCCTCAGTATCTTCTCCAGCAGCTTCCCTACCACTGACATCAGGCTCACCGGTCTATAATTACCTGGATTATCCCTGCTACCCTTCTTAAACAAGGGGACAACATTAGCAATTCTCCAGTCCTCCGGGACCTCACCCGTGTTTAAGGATGCTGCAAAGATATCTGTTAAGGCCCCAGCTATTTCCTCTCACGCTTCCCTCAGTAACCTGGGATAGATCCCATCCGGACCTGGGGACTTGTCCACCTTAATGCCCTTTAGAATACCCAACACTTCCTCCCTCCTTATGCCGACTTGACCGAGAGTAATTAAACATCTGTTCCTAACCTCAACATCCGTCATGTCCCTCTCCTCGGTGAATACCGATGCAAAGTACTCGTTTAGAATCTCACCCATTTTCTCTGAGTCCAAGCATAACATTCCTCCTTTGTCCTTTAGTGGGCCAATCCTTTCTCTAGTTACCCTCTTTCTCCTTATATATGAATAAAAGGCTTTGGGATTTTCTTTAACCCTGTTTGCTAAAGATATTTCATGACCCCTTTTAGCCCTCTTAATTCCTCATTTCAGATTGGTCCTACATTCCCGATATTCTTTCAAAGCTTCGTCTTTCATCAGCCGCCTTGACCTTATGTATGCTTCCTTTTTCCTCTTAGCTAGTCTCACAATTTCACCTGTCATCCATGGTTCCCTAATCTTGCCATTTCTATCCCTCATTTTCACAGGAACATGTCTCTCCTGCACGCTAATCAACCTCTCTTTAAAAGCCTCCCACATATCACATGTGGATTTACCTTCAAACAGCTGCTCCCAATCTACATTCCCCAGCTCCTGCCGAATTTTGGTATAGTTGGCCTTCCCCCAATTTAGCACTCTTCCTTTAGGACCACTCTCGTCTTTGTCCATGAGTATTTTAAAGCTTACGGAATTGTGATCACTATTCCCAAAGTAGTCCCCTACTGAAACTTCAAACACCTGGCCGGGCTCATTCCCCAACACCAGGTCCAGTATGGCCCCTTCCCGAGTTGGACTATTTACATACTGCTCTAGAAAACCCTCCTGGATGCTCCTTACAAATTCTGCTCCATCTAGACTTCTAACACTAAGTGAATCCCAGTCAATGTTGGGAAAATTAAAATCTCCTATCACCACCACCCTGTTGCTCCTACATCTTTCCATAATCTGTTTACATATTTGTACCTCTATCTCACGCTCGCTGTTGGGAGGCCTGTAGTACAGCCCCAACATTGTTACCCCACCCTTCCTATTTCTGAGTTCTGTCCATATTGCCTCACTGCTCGAGTCCTCCATAGTGCCCTCCTTCAGCACAGCTGTGATATCCTCTTTGACCAGTAATGCAACTCCTCCACCCCTTTTACCTCCCTCTCTATCCCGCCTGAAGCATCGATATCCAGGGATATTTAGTTGCCAATCATGCCCTTCCCTCAACCAAGTCTCAGTAATAGCAATAACATCATACTCCCAGGAACTAATCCAAGCCCTAAGTTCATCTGCCTTCCTTACTACACTTCTTGCATTAAAACAAATGCACCTCAGACCACCAGTCCCTTTACATTCATCATCTGCTCCCTGCCTGCTCTTCCCCTTAGTCACACTGACTTCATTATCTAGTTCCTTACAGGCTTTTGTTACTACCTCCTTACTGTCAACTGACCCCTCAATTGGTTCCCATCCCCCTGCCACATTAGTTTAAACCCTCCCCAACAGCGTTAGCAAAAGCACCCCCAAGGACATTGGTTCCAGTCCGGCCCAGGTGTAGTCCGTCCAATTTGTAATAGTCCCACCTCCCCCAGAACCGGTCCCAATGTCCCAAAAATCTGAACCCCTCCTTCCTGCACCATCTCTCAAGCCACGCATTCATCCTGACTATTCTTTCATTTTTACTCTGACTATCACGTGGCACTGGTAGCAATCCTGAGATTACTACCTCTGAGGTCCTACTTTTTAACTTGGCTCCTAACTCACTAAACTCTGCTTGTAGGACCTCATCCCGTTTTTTACCTATATCATTGGTGCCTATGTGCACAATGACAACTGGCTGTTCACCCTCCCCCTTTAGAATGTTCTGCAGCCGATCTGAGACATCCCTGACCCGTGCACCTGGGAGGCAACATACCATTCGGGAGCCTCGTTTTCGACCACAGAACCGCCTATCTACTCCCCTTACAATCGAATCCCCTATGACTATAGCCCTTCCACTCTTTTTCCCGCCCTTCTGAACAGCAGAGCCAGCCACGGTGCCATGAACCTGGCTACTGCTGCCTTCCCCTGGTGAGCCATCTCCCTCAACAGTATCCAAAACGGTATACTTGTTTTGGAGGGAGATGACCGCAGGGGACTCCTGCGCTGCCTTCCTGCTCTTTCTCTGCCTTTTGGTCACCCATTCCCTTTCTCCCTCAGCAATCCTAATCTGCGGTGTGACCAATTCACTAAACGTGCTATCCACGACCTCCTCAGCATCGCGCATGCTCCAAAGTGAGTCCATCCGCAGCTCAAGAGCCGTCATGCGGTCTAACAAGAGCTGCAGTTGGACACACTTCCTGCACGTGAAGGAGTCAGGGACATCAGCCATGTCCCTGAGCTCCCACATTGAGCAAGAGGAGCATGACACGGGTCTGAGATCTCCTGCCATTTTTAATCTTAAGCTTAACTTAGTTAAATGAAAAAGGAACGAAAAGTCTTTACCAATCACGATAAAACCAGAGAAATAGAAAAAGCCTTACCTTATATACACCCCACCGAGTCCTTTTTTTTGGTTAGAGGAGGAGGGCGGGTGGGAGACACTACAAGTGTGGTGTCTCGGGTTCAGAAACCGCCCAAATATATAGCATTTTACTTACCCAGCAGCCCCCTGGCCTCCGCCGAAAACAAAAGGAAATTAAGTTTACTTTCAAACTGACCTTCCCAGCTGCTCACTCGCTCGCACTCTGCTCCCGAAAAAGCTGCTGCAATGAAAGGAAAGTTATTTTAAACCGCCCAAATATATAGCGTTTTACGTACCCAGCAGCCCCCTGGCCTTCGCCGAAAACAAAAGGAAATTAAGTTTACTTTCAAACTGACCTTCCCAGCTGCTCACTCGCTCGCACTCTGCTCCCGAAAAAGCTGCTGCAATGAAAAGAGGCTTTATGGAGGTGAAGAATTAGAAGGTATCTTTGAGACACTTACACCTGAGCAAAATGACTACGACTCAGCAAATAATGTGCTGACACCCTACATTACACACAAGAGAAGCACCATATGTGAAACCATTGTCTTCCCACGCACTAAGCAAGCAGCAAACAAGACAATTGATTAATATTGCACGCATTGAGGCAATTAGCAACCAGATGTGACTTCGGTGATGTTGAACATGTCGAACAGAAAATCGAAACATAAATAATCAAAGGCTATCTCTCCAGTCAACTGCGACGAACAGCACTCAAGAAAGACAGAAAGCTGTGAGAGCTGCTGGAGTTAGTAAAATCACTATTGCTCTGAGTCCTACTGAAGTTGAGGCTGCTAACAGTAACTACCACACACTCCAGGTTCAACTCCTGTGAACGGTATTAATCGCTCACGTGCCAGGAAACCACCTGCAAAGCAACAACAACCGTCTCACAAACAGAGTTACGACTTATCCAAAGAATGTTTCCACTGTGGAAGTGCTTACCCACACTGGACAGAGTGTCCTGCTACTGGTAAACAGTGTAAAGCCTGTGGAAAACACAACCACTTTGCTCGTGTTTGTCACTCATCAGCACAATCAACTATTAAGACCAATACCAACAGGAGGGTGTCATGTATGCATACCTCAGCAAAAAGGCGAGAGAATGTAGCAAACGTAGAGGCAGATGACCCCGAACATACTTTTGAGATCTCTCTCAAACACAGCAAACAGCCCGGTGTGACTGTGACCATTGGCTGCTCGAACCTAGAGCACTCAAAGATACAGGAGCAGCCATCAATGTCACGGGAAACAAAACATTCAACCAACTTCAGGATTGCCCCACTCTCTGCAAACCAGAGAGTATGAAAATTTTCCCTTACAACAGTGACAAACAGCTGAAAATTCTCAGAACTTTTGAAACGCCGTGTCTCATTCAAAGACATTAGAACGAATGCTCTATTCTATGTCATATCTGGAGAATGTGATACGCTTATCAGTTTTCACACAGCAACAGCTCTGCAAATGATTCCTATGTATAACAACAAAAACATTTTCAAACAATATGCTGCTCACTTCACTGGTATCGGCAAACTGAAAGGTGTTACATGTAAGCTGCATGTCGACGCTAATGTGTCCCCAGTTGCGCATCAACAGCGACGAATACTATTTCATGTCAGGAAACAGACACTCATCTTTGCACATGCTATGCGCACACATCTACCTGAGCTACCCTGCGGAGCTAATAATCAAGGTGTACAGGATCGAGAACAGAAGGATCGAAATGCAGAGTGAAACACGAAATTTAGAGCTACACCGCTAAGGGCAGGAAATAAAGTAGTTGTGAAATGTAACGGTCAAGCTGGAAAGCAAACAAACCCCTGTGACATGCAACCATTTGTTGTGACCAACACAAAAGGATCACTGCTAATCGTGATTCACAGATCATCACAAGAAACACGTCACGTTACCATGGAGCAGAAAATTAACCAAACCCCAGCCACATAAACACTGTGACCTCAAGAACAGGTCAGATGCAGAGTATGCTCTGACGAGTAACTCACCTCCTGATTCCACAAAGCCTGTCCATCATCTACAAGGCACAGGTCAGGAGTGTGATGGAATACTCCCCACTTGCCTGGATGAGTGCAGTTCCAACGACACTCAAGAAGTTTGCCACCATCCAGGACAAAACAGCCCATTTGATTGGAAACCGATCCACCACCTTAAAATTTACTCCCTCAACCACTGGTAAACAGTGGCAGCAGTAGTTTATACCATCTACAAGATGCACTGCAGCAGCTCTCCAAGCCTCCTTCAACTGTACCTTCCAAACCCATGACCTCTATCACCTCGAAGGACAAGAGCAACAGATGCATGGGAACACCACCACCTGCAAGTTCCCTTCCAAGTCACACACCATCTTGACTTGGAACTATATCGCTGATCCTTCACTCTCGCCGGGTCAAAATCCTGGATCTCCCTCCCTAACATCACTGTGGGTGTACCTATATCAGAAGAATTGCAGTGGTTCAAGAAGATGGCTCACCACCACCCAAGGGCAATTATGGAGAGGCAATAAATGCTGGCATTGCCAGCAATGCCCACATCCCATGAACAAATAAAAAAACACATCCATGCCTAATAATGTTCTTTCCTCATCCGCATACAATCTCTTTCACGCTGAATACAGATTAAGAATGAGGAACTGTTATGGATTTTTTTATGGTTTGGCCAGGGATCTTGAAGAGTTTTTTTATAAATGGCTTATTACTCCAGCTGACTTAGCAGAGACGATGGATCAAATCTGGTTTTGTTGCAGGTTTGTACGACTCCATTCCAAACTCGGCAGAGCACATACCAACCAAGCCATAGGGGCAACAGAATTCATTTTTTATGATATATCATAAGAAGAATCTATTTGTGAAAATGTATTTTTGTAGCATAGTTGAATCTCAAGATATTCAACGTGCAAAGAGGTTTAAAACAAGAGCTGCAGGATTTACATAATCCGGGACATCATACACCCTTCAGTATCGAAATACATTACTATGACCGACATGTAGCCCATGATTAACAACAGATTCAAGCAATGTAAGAAACTAAAACGCGCAGTACTAAAACTGCTTTTCTTTCAATGTCTTTCGCATGAATACAATTATAATGACTCTATTAAGCAGCAGAATTATTGACTGTATGCATCATCAAATAAATCATGCAACAGCAGTGCAGCCAGCACAGTCATCATGGGCCAAATGGCCTCTTTCCGTGCTGCAACAATTCTGTTAACTGTGATGACTGCAGACTTAGTTTCTCAGTTTGATACTTAGTAAAGTAAAAAGTGAAGAATTTGCATTTTCACGGTGACTTTCAGACCCTCAGGACATAGCAAAATGCTTCATGGCCACTGAAATGCCTTTGAAGTGCAGTCACTACTTATTATTTAGGAGATGTGGCAGCCAATTTGCACACATCAAAAAGATGAATGACCAGATAATCTGTTTTTGGTGATGTTGGTTAAAGGATAAATGTTGGCCTGTAGACTTGGAGAACTCTTACGCACTTCTGTGAAAATTGTTATGGGATCTTTTATATCCACCTGAGCAGGCAGATGTGGGCATGGTTTAATGTCTGATCCCAGAGGCAGCAACTCTGACAGTGTAGCACTCCCTCAGTACTGCACTAAAGTGTCAGCCTCCAGTCTGCGGAGTGGGTCTTGAACCCAAGGCCAACTGATTCAGAAGCGAGGGTGCTATCACACTTTCAACAGCTGCCAACTTATGCAAAATGTAAAAGCCAACCTGGCAACCTCTCAGGACCACATTTTGACTCACTGGAATGAAGAGATCATGTTTTTCACTTGATATCGGTGTTGTGAGGTCCAACCCACTATTGGTTCCGGCTTCATTTAATTGCTGCCAGCGAGTTGCAACACCAAATATCCACCTTGCTGTATTTCAGCTGTTGTGAGAGGCTGGGAATTGGCCGGCTCCCACCCTGGGCTGGCTGGTAAGTCAGATGTGGGGAGAAAAGCCAGACCAGGGAGGGCCTGGAATGGGCTGGCACTGGGCCAGAATTTTTCCATTGGTCCAGGAGGAGCAGCCCTACTCCTTGCGGTCCCACCGGAAAAAAATTACGTTTTGTTAGCAGCCTTCATTGCCCATTCTAAGGACCATTGATTAGGTCATGCAATGCCAGATAGAAATACATTTCTTTTTGATAATTGCAATCAGGGATCTACAACCGACAATGCATCCTGATTTGCATATTTAAGCAGCCTCTTACCTAAATTGTTATAATCAGCATTCCCTGTGAATTCCTCTTACCCTCAGACAGCTTCAGGATAAGGAAAAGCTGTGGAAGTTTTGATCAGAGGGCGATCTGTAAAAGACGGTATTCTGCCTCAATGATGGTCCAGGGTGGAAGTTGGGCGCAGGAAGACCAACGGAGGAAATATTGAGAGAGTGGTCAGCAAAGCATATGGGATCTCGGGCTTCGTAAACATTGAATACAAAAGAAGGGAAGTTTTGCTGAAGCTTTATAAAGCTCTGATGCCCAAGATGCAACCGTAGTATTGAGCCTGTCTTCCTCTCCCATGCAAGGGCTGTGCTCTTGCCCTAACCCAGATACCTTGGTGGGTTCATAAATAAAAGCCTTAATCCTAACGCCCGGGAAGTGGGGCCATGCATTTCCTGCCCCTAAACCACTTTATCCCCAGGAAGTGAGTTATCAATAAAAGCAAAATACTGCAGATGGTGGAAATCTGAAATAAAATGAAGCAATGCTGGAAATACTCAGCAGGTCTGGCAGCATCTGTGGAGAGAGAAGCAGAGTTAACCTTTCAGGTCAGTGATTCTTCTTCAGAAGTGAGTTATCAAATTCACCCAGGTTAAACTCACCTTCATTGATGACCTTGCATTTCAGCAGCAATACTTGAAAAAAATGTGTATGACTTTGAAGCCTTTAATGAGGCCGGAAAATGCCATGTTGTGCAAACGTTTTTAACAGTCACTGCATTTCAATCACATAATAGTGGGCAGTGTTCTCCTGGCACTTTCAGAGCAATGACTTTCCTGCAAGTATTCTGATCTTCCTGCATTGAGAGCCTCACTGGCACAAAGCATGGAACACTTTCCCCTAGTGAACACTGAGTTACTGCTTTTGTGATGATATTACTACCAATAATGAAACTGATAGAAATTTTACTAGTAAAGTTAATAAGAAATTACATCATTGATTTGAAGAAGAGAAAGAGAAAGTAAGGCACCATTTTCCAAGCTGCTTTTACCAGTAATTATTTTATGTTCTCTGATTCAGGAACTAATTGGATGCAGCAGATTGCAAGTCTGATTATGAACTGTGACCACATTGCTTCATTAAAAGAACAAACTCTCTATCAAAGAGCCCCATGGATGGAGTATATTCCATTTAAGCCAGATATCACTAAATATATGATGCTGACAACACACTTAAACTACCACATGGTTCCAAATGATGTGAAAAACAAAATGATCAAGGTGTATTTTAAACAAACTTGCAATAGAATTGGAACATAATAAGAGCTGTTTGCTTTGTTGATATTGCATATTGTTATCTGTAGCTATATTGACCAATATATTCTTCAGAAATAATTACTTTTATTCTTATTACCTGATTCAAATGTACAGAAAGGAAACTGATCATGGTGTTCGGACAGTGACATTTCTTTCATCAATGCGATATATTTTCTTCCAGAAATGTGGAAGGGGGGTGGGGCAGTGGGGGGTGAACCCAGGCTCCATCTGACTCTGCATATAACACTGAAATAGTTTTAGGACCAGCGTTGGGTGGTCAGCAGGTCCCCTTTATAGGACTGCTGCTGAGACCACTCAAAGCCAGGATATTTCCGAGTGCCTCACTCCCAGGCGATCCCAGGGGATCCTCCTAGACTGTCTGGTGGTCTCTTCCTGCAGGAAGTGCAACCAGCTGCTCCAGCTTGAGCTCAGAGTCCTGGTGCTTGAGGAGCGGCTGGCATCACTAGAGTGCATATGAGAAGCTAAGAGTTTTGTGGGTAACACATTTCAGGAAGAGATCACCCCACAGCTACAGAGAGGGGGACTGGGAGACCACCAAACAGAATAGGAGGAACAGGTAGGTAGTACTAGCATCCCATGGGAGTGGGGTATTCACAAACATTGTGTTGATTGTCAGTGAGGGTGATGACACCTCGGGGGAGTGCAGTCAGAGGCAAATCCATGGCCTAATGGGAGACTCGACTGCACAGGGAGCACAAGAAAATACATAAATGTAGTTGTTATAGGGGATTCATTAGTCAGGGGGACAGACAAGCATTTCTGCAATTGCAGATGTGAGTTCCAAATGGTGTGTTTCCTCCCTGGTGCCAAGGTAAAGGATGTCATTGAACAGGTGCAGGACATTCTGCGGTGGGAAGAGGAGGAACTAGAAATCGTGGTCCATAGGTAGGAAAAGGATTGTGGTTCCACATAGAGAGTTTCAGGAGCTAGGAAAAAGATTAACGAACAGGACCTCAAATGTAGTAGGGCTAGAAATTTGTTGCAGTAGCACCGATACCTAACCCTGTTTCCAGGGGTACGATGCCCTCCAATTCTCTGCGTGACTAGCCATTTCCTGCATGGCCCAAATGTTGTTCTGAAAAGATAAGGAAACATGCAGAGGGCAACCTACCAGCTGATGTGACGCCAGGATCCAAAATTTCCAGGGAAAAACTGGAAAATGATGACAGTGAACGTGCTGAAGTTTAAATGTCAGACTTGCTCGTGGGGTGGGGGGCGGCCAGTAATGAGTTGGGAACCCGGACATTTCAGCAGTGCGTTTGTCAGTGGCTTTTTAACTCAGTCACAGCATTTGCATCTGACTTCCGAGTCTCCAACTCAATTAGAGTGTGCGGGTGTGGTGGCACATCAGTCTGTTTCAGCTCCACGATTAAAAAGGACCCTCCAAGGGTCAGAATTGAGGCACTGTAGAAGGGTCAAAACAGAGCAGGCAACTTGAGAGATGGAGTGTGAACATGAGAAGACAGCACCGCAATTTTCAGATGTGTCCCTGGAC
The DNA here is from genome assembly GCF_036365525.1 of Heterodontus francisci. Lineage (NCBI taxonomy): Eukaryota > Metazoa > Chordata > Chondrichthyes > Heterodontiformes > Heterodontidae > Heterodontus > Heterodontus francisci. Next base: position 41,248,698 of record NC_090401.1, on the reverse strand, counting down.
GTCATGCAGCAGGGTGTAAGGACCCGCAAAGAGATTCTTCCACCAGTGAGAAGCAGAGAATTGGAGGTGGCCCTCCAGTCATCTCCACCTTGAGAGCTGCGGAGGAGGAGACAGCGCTGGAGATAAGCGGGGTCTTGGATTGCTTGGACATTGATGATGGAGAGATGGGGGTCTCCAATCTACCTGGTGACAGAATTAAATATAATAGCTACATGGCAGACAACATTCAATGATGTAGACTTGATGTCAGCAGCTACTGAAATATGATGATCTGCACAATGATGACTCAGAAGCCTCTCAACTTGCCAGGTCTAATTCATGTCCTTCATCTCCCACAGGTGCTACAGGTGAGCCTCGGGAGGCAGTACCAGAGGAGGAGGAAGACTCCTCAATGGAGGTCACTCACTCTGAAGATGCACTCTCACAGGGCTCATGCGTTCCCTCCATCAGCTCAGATACACATACCTCAGTGGGACCACCAAGATAGTCGTGTCTTCACGTGCTGAAGCACACATCACTAGTGTGCAGGGGCAGATATTGGAAACAGGTACAGCAGTGGAAAGTCCCTGTCAGTGGGCGCAGGACCCTCCAAGCTCTGCTCAACTGGACACAGATGCTGAGCCTTGGGGTTGTTGATGAAGAAGACGATTCTGAAGCAGAAGCAGAAAATGTGAGAGATTCCGTCAGCCTTTCCAGAGGCACTGTGCACGATTGGAGAGACATTGGAGGAGTCGGCCTCTAGCATGAGTGCCATGGTGTCTCAGCCATTTGTATTGATCTTTATAACCAAGGGTTGCCACCTGCATGGAGCATGAGAGATAACAGGCAACCGAGTGCAAGCTGGCCCGAACCAATGGTCTGCACACCCAGACTGCCACCTGAAGCAGGGTGGAGGAAAGCAATGCCTTGGCCATTCAGAGCTTCACTGAAGTGCAACTAAGTGCTCTCCAGCCCTTGGCCAGCAGGAAATTGCAGGTGGTCCTTGAGAGGGAAGATGGAGAAAGTGGATATGGATTTGTTGACCCTGCTCCAAGTGCTTCCATTCCTGTCCCCTTGGCCTCCCTCTCAGTCAGAGCCCTGTATGCTGCCTCCATTCCTGCAGGTGGGGCAGGTATTGATGAGGCCCTTAATGGGCTCCAAAACCCAGAGGACATTGGCCGAGAGCATCTGAGCAGTCAGAGCAGGGATACGAGCAGCCTGCTTCCAGCTGTGCTGCAGCCACAGAGGTTGTATCACATCGGAGAGATTGGCAAAGGAAAAAAAAAAGCATTTGTAGTTTCACAAGGGTATTCATTTGGGTGTTTAACACTGTTCCATTGTCACATTTTTGTTCAACATTTATAAACCATGAACTTCATTTCAAAGCTCCATTATTTCCATTTTATTTCAAATCCTCCTTATTTTGCCTGCTGCTTGCTAAGTGACCTTCTGCATTGTTAAATTAGTGTGACAAGAGTAAAAGACAAGCAATGGGTGCCTGTGAGAGGGATGAGTTATTGACTGTGGGACCGCTTTGGGCTGAGGACTGGGGTGGGGCACAGTGGGTTCAGAATTGGTGTGTTGATGGCTGCACTGCCTGAGATTAACTGGTGTGCCTGAATCAGTCTGTTTCGGGCCTTCCTGGGGCTAAGTGAGTGGCTACTGGTGCCCTCACCAGACCAGGCTCCTCCGTCTCCTCCTCCGAACATGCAGAGTCCTCATCACCTTCCTCCTCCTGAAACTTCAGTCCTCACTGCTGCACTATGTTATACAAGGCACAGCAAACCACAACCATTCAGGAAATCCTTGCTGGTGCATACTGAAGGGTGCCCCCAGATCCGTCCAGGCACCTGAATCGCATCTTCAGCAGTCCAATTGCTTGCTCAGTTACAACTCTGGTGTTCATATGGTTTCGGTTGTACCTTTTCTGGGCATCAGTGGTAGGGCTCCTTGCGGGTGTCAGCAGCCATATCCTTAGAAGGTAGACCTTTTCTCCAAGGAGCCATCCACTACCTCTTCTTGAAGGTGTGAACATCTGCTAGAGACTTGACTGTTGCAGGTTGAAGGCATCATGTCAACTTTCAGGGTATAGGAGCAGGAGTAGGCCATTCAGCCCATCGAGCCTGCCTCGCCATTCAATATGATCACAGCTGATCATCCACTTCAATTCTTTTTTCCCACACTATCCCTATATCCCTTTATGTCATTGGTATTTAGAAATCTGTCAATCTCTACTTTAAACATACTCAATGACTGAGCTTCCACAGCTCTCTGGGGCAGAGAATTCCAAAGATTCCAAACCCTCTGAGGAAAGAAATTTCTCCTTGTCTCTGTCCCTAAGTGGTTTCCCCCTTATTTTGAAATTATGTCCCATGGTTCTAGACTCCCCAACCAGGGGAAACATGGTATCTGCATCTACCCTGTCTGTCCTCAGAGGTCCAAGGTACAGCTGCATAAGTGGCTGTTGTGGTGCTGTGAAGGCTGACAGCTGGGAAGTGCAGATCAAAGGCAAAAAACTCCATAACAGCAGAAATTACCTCCAAAGTATTGCAAATCACTCCTAAAACAGTGAATGTACACTCCCAGAACCAGTCTGGTGAGCAAAAGTCTTTCATTTAGGCAAGTCAGCAGCTGTCATATCTCAGTATTTAAAGCCTTTCTTGACTGTTAATTGCTCAGCCCCTTCAATCCCCATTTTCGTCTCGCCTTGTTCTACCTGGAGAGTTCCAGGAAGCCCGGGAAACCGGTACTCTGACAAAAGCGCCTCTGTATTTTGTTTAATATATTTTTGAAGATTCATTTTTGAAAGATTGAAGAAATGTTAAACTTTGGCCTTTTCAAAGGGGGTCATGTAAAGGCCACTTGACTTTGAAAAACAATCCCTGGAAATGTTTTTAAAAAGGGCACTGAGAGGTCTTTTGAGGAAAACAAGTCTTTCTGTGAAACCACCTGACTTCCAGCTCAATAAAAAAGAGAACTTTGGACACCTGGAGAAATTGTTTACAAAGTGACAGGTCAAGATTGATGGAGGTCAAAAGGTTGACCTCTTTTCAGTTTCACTTTTGAATTGTTTTGAGTAGGGGTTGAACTGTATAAAAAGGAAGAGAACTTTCAGAGAAGAGAACTTCCAAGGAGAGAAGAGAATTCCCAAGGAAGAAGAGAAGACCACAACCCAGCTCAGCTTTCTAGCACCTCTCTAAAAGACCCTGAGAAGTCCACTTTGTCAACTCATTTCATCTATTGTCTTTGAAGAAAAGCCTGTTCAAAATTAATTCTCACTGCCGTCCAAAAAGAACTGTTCTAAAAGATCCCAGTGACCCGTCTACACGTACTCGGAGGTCAGACTGTATGCCAGTTTTGGAACACAGCATTTCTCATCTGCTGTTTCTTCAAGAATGAGCAAGTAATCAGTCCAAGTGTTTTTTTTTTGTATGTAATCGAGCTCTAAAAACAAAAATCCCTTTATTTTTCTGGTTAACCGGTGAGTGTGTTTGTGTGTGTATGAGAGTGAGTGTGAGCGGATAAAGTTAAAAGGGAACTTTAATATTTCAATCTGTGTGTTTATGCTTTACTTCATTACTGTTTACAACTTGTTTTATAATAAACTGATAATTTTGTTGTTTGTTAAAGAAACCTGGTTGGTGTGTTTTATTCTGGGATAAAAATAGAGTCTATGATTGACTGTCTTGGTAAGTGGGAAAAATTTTTTAAATGTTGTGACCCGTGCAGAAGTGGATCTAAAATAAACAGTGCACTTCTCCCGCCTCAGGCATAACAATGCACACAGAGTTAAAGACAACATGTTTTAACATGTTTAAATGTCATACCCGCCTGTCCTACCAAACATGCTTGGGTTAAAGGCAAAAGTCAAAAGGTTCCTGCCTGCTTCCCGACATGCCACCAGTTCCTGGCCTTTTAACCTGCTTCCTGTACAGCCACTTGCCTGTCTTGGGATGTTAAAATTTCCTCCAGTGATTTGGATTTAAAAACTCAATGAAAATCAATCAAATTTGCTGACAATACCAAATTAGTTGTGTCAAAATCCTGGAACGCCATTCCTAACAGCACTGTGGGTGTTCCTACACCATATGAACTGCACCAGTTCAGGAAGGTGGCTCACCAACAACATCTCAAGGGCAATTAGGGATGGGCAACTAATGCTGGCTTTGCCGGTGAAGCTCACCTCCCATGAACAAACTTTTAAAAAGTGGAATGGAAGGAGACATCTCAGAAATCATAATATAATTGGACAATGTATGTAAATAGACAGCAAAGAGCCACGAGGCAGATCCCTTTTGGCAGAGGTCTAAGTTACTAAGAAAGACTGGAGATATTTGTCTTTTTCAGCCTGGAATGGAGGTTTCTAAGTCTTTATCTTACAATGGAAAATAACATGGTCACAGAAATGGAGATGATGAATCTTGAATGCTGCTTAAAATTAACAGGACAATGGGTCACAAGTTCAAAATAGTAAGAGGTAACTTTAGGACAGATAACAAGGAATGTCTTTTATGCAAATATAGAAAATCACCAGAAAACAGGCATGGGAATCATTTGGGTGCTGGAGGGTCTTTCTGGCTGGATGAATTAAAATGCCCTTTCTCATGCACAGAAGGAGCTGTGGTGAATTAAACAATGAAATGGAAGAACCATGAATGAAAAGAAATCAACTGTTAAACAAAACCACAAGACCATGTTCACTTGTACAACAGACAAAATGGAGTAGTGGTCATATGACCCCTCCTGTACTGGAAATCAACAAACCTGTCTACAAGAATGAAATTCATTAACCTCATCTGAAATAACTCTGGGGAAAACCCCTTTGAAATTAAGAACAGCACAATTGCATGAATGACTCTGATCAACATGAATGAACTAACAAAGGATTCTGGAGACTGATTGACTCACAGCACAAACCAAAATTGACTAGGTGTGAAATTGCACCATGTAAACAGAATGTTCCTCATTCAGACATCAAATGATAGCCATGGTCTCCACATTCTGGTCCATTGTGTGGTCACACCAGGGCAGCAAGCCATGTTTCTCCTAACAGAAACGCTAATGTGATGAACTTTTACCTCAGAAAGGTACCCCTGTGGTGAGAGAGGGGAGATCAAACCAATACCTTCAGAAAGCAGTCCAGCCAGGTGCTGTGAAAGAGATCCAGCCAAGCAAGAAGACCTGCTGCTCATTCTACACTTTAATTTGCTGCAGCAGGGAAGTTAAAATGACCACCACCTCCAGTCCAAAGTTTTAACCACCAGAAAATCTATAACACCTCAACAAATTCAAGACTACAAACACCTAGGCCAACAGGTTGGAAAAGGTGCAGAGGAGATTTACTAGGATGTTGCCTGGTATGGAGGGAAGGTCTTACGAAGAAAGGCTGAGGGACTTGAGGTTGTTTTCGTTAGAGAGAAGGAGGAGAAGAGGTGACTTAATAGAGACATATAAGATAATCAGAGGGTTGGACAGGGTGGATAGTGAGAGCCTTTTTCCTCGGATGGTGATGGCAAACACGAGGGGACATAGCTTTAAGTTGAGGGGTGATAGATATAGGACAGATGTCAGAGGTAGTTTCTTTACACAGAGAGTAGTAGGGGCGTGGAACGCCCTGCCTGCAACAGTAGTAGACTCGCCAACTTTAAGGGCATTTAAGTGGTCATTGGATAGACATATGGATGAAAATGGAATAGTGTAGGTCAGACGGTTTCACAGGTCGGCGCAACATTGAGGGCTGAAGGGCCTGTACTGCGCTGTAATGTTCTGTGTTCTATGTTCTATGTTTACCATAAACCATGAAAACGACCACACTTTGAAATTTAAACCACTTGTCATTTTTCTCTCTATCTATTCTTATGTACGCATGTGTAAGTGAATGTGTGCATGGGTGAGGTTGCAATTATTTTGGGAACTGTGTAAAAAAGTTATTTTTTTAACCTAAGAGAAAACCTGTCATTTGTTTGTTTATTTGACTGTAAATAAAAAACACTTAGGGACTAACTCATAATTTTTAACAAAACACGATTGTGGTCAGATGGGAGGTGAACAGTGGGAATCATCCACACCTCCTTCTACCTGTCTGTAACACCTTCCTCATCCATAAATACCTTGTGACCTTGGGAACAGGTTTAGTGTTCTTTCTTACTTTCAAAGGTCTGACTGTAATCCCCTGTGCAAGGTGACCTTTCCATAAGATAGGAGGTAGTTGGGCATACATTGTTAAATGATAGACAAATCAGTTTAGTTAAAAAAAGGAGAGAAATACAGAATCAAAATTGTAGAAATGAAACGAGTTCAGGAAAAATGTTGAGAAAAACACATGAACTAAATGGTTTAGATAGGTTATGACCTAAATCCGCATCAGTTGGTAACTTAATTTTCTGTTTTTGTATTTATTTCCCAACCCAGATCATTTATGTTGTCAGAAATCCCAAGGATGTGATTGTGTCATCATATTACTTTCACCAATGCACTCATTTCTTGAAGGTACCAAAGGATTTTCAGGACTTCCTGAAGCAATTTGTTGAAGGAAATGGTAATTTAAAAAAAAAGTTTTATTCAGTTCTTGCCAAAAATATTAATTATGCTAATATTTTGTTCACAATTGTCAGGTCATTTAAGAATCTTTGGGCTAGAAATTCAGCTTCAGATGCCAGAGACCCTCAAAATGGTGCATGCAGTACAACAGGCCACTTCTGATGTGGCCCGCACAGCACTGCATGCTGGAAAGGGCATGCCCACATGCGCCAGAAGCCTCCCAACTGGTCAGATCGTGACCTCAAACAGTTGTTCTGGCTGAATTGACACGCGATTTTGAAACTTGGACCACACAGGTCCACTGAACACATATGCTATCGACTCACAGCCCAACATGTGTTCAGCCACATGAAGGGCCCTTAACTAGTGCTATTTAAAGGGCCAGTCATCAACATGCAGGTGAGGTGATTTTGACTAACTTGCTAATGCAAAGTTTGTGGAAGTACTGTGGAGTGTTTCTGGAGGTGTTGTGGTGAGCTGCTGGATTTGTCAGAGAGTGTTGCTGTATCCTCACAGGGAGGTTGGAGGATTTGGTGATCTATCCTCACAAAGGCTGCAACAGGTGGGGGGAGGCTGTGGATGCAGTGCCTCTGAGTCTGCAACATGACATGGAGATGGAGCAGAGGCTGCAGAGAGGGAAAGCTCTGCATGAAGGGAGGAGGAGGAGGAAGCAGAAAATGTGGCAGGGAGAAGGCATCCGGGTCCCTTCGTTCTGGATGGGATGCCCGTGAGCACCTACTTTCAGACTCCTGTTCCCTTAGAATCACATCCCTTCACCATCATCACTCCAATATATCCTATCTTTCCATTCATCTGCAACATCCCATCACAGTGTCCTCTTGGTCAAAATCCTGTAATAAAAGCCACCAATAAAAACATTTCCATAACATCTTTATCAAACTACATATCTGTTATGAATGCTGGATATTGTAACATAATTATGTTTTTAAAAATCTGATTTTAAAAATTTCCAGATGGACTCTGGAAAGTCAGGTGACCTCACCATCCACTCTGCGAAAGGACAAGACAGAAGTCTTGGTTACCAGGACAACAGAGAACACAGATCAAAGACTTTCATTTGAAAAACAGTGACTGCAGGGCTAACACCTGAAGAACAATGCATTTCGCCCTCCCAGTCTTTCGGGTTGTAAAACAAGGAGTCAGTAATTAGGAAGATGCAAATGTACCAGGCAGTGTTAACACCTGGGAAAAACAGAAGGCCCAAGTGGCTCACTGGAACCAGACTTCTGGACGCCTCATATTGGAACAGTACTATAAGCTATTGAGTATTGTGTCCAGATAAATTTAAACAGACTTTCTGAAGGCAGACAGGCTGTAAGAAGGGAACTCAGTGGTTGCAGCCTCACACAAGGCTGTAATAAAGAAAGACAACCAGTGGTGGCAACTCATGATGAGATAGGGAACATCTGCTCTCAGAAGCCGGATAGAGCGAAAGGCTGGGAAGACTTGAACATGTTTTGAAAGTTGAAGCTTGTGGAGAAGTAGAAGTCCAGCAGGATCAGCAGGAAACACCTTATTCACAGACGTCCAGGACAGAAGTGCTCAGAAAAGTGAGTGAAGAGGACATTGATTTTTGAAAAGGGCTGGGAGATCCAACCCATTGCAACTGGGAGGAGTTTGAGACTTTTAACCGCAAAGAATTTTGCCAGCAAAAAGGACTGTGTCACATATATGTGTGGCGTGAAGTTATCAAGTATTTTAATAAACAAACAAGATACCTTTCTTTGTAATCTGTGGTTCCCCTTGCCTGTCCTTGTGCTCCTATGCAGTTCATGGCTTGTGGAAGTCTGCTGGCCTTCTCTGGAGGGGAGATGGCTATTCAGAATGACCTTGGGCAGCTCTGGGCCTTGTGGGCCCAGCGTCAGACTGCACCACCTCGCATGGATGGCAGCAGACTGGACTGGCTGGCTGGCTGGCACCAGCAAGAGCATAGGCAATAACGTTACCATCACTGCACCACGGCCCCCTCCACCACCATCAACATCCTGGGGGTCACCAATGAGCAGCCTTTTAATTAATGTAGCTACAAGAGCAGGTCAAAGGCTGGAATTCTACAGCAAGTGACTCATCTCCTGACTTCTAAAAGCCTATCCACATCTACAAGGCACAAGTCAGGAGTGTGACGGAATACTCTCCACTTGCCTGGATGAGTGCAGCTCCAACAACACTCAAGAAGCTCAACATCATCTAGGACAAAGCAGCCCCTTGGATCAGCACCCCATTTACCACCTTAACATTCACTCCCTCCTCCACCACTGATGCACAGTGGCAGCAATGTGTACCATCTACAAGATACACTGCAGCAACTCACCAAGGCTCCTTTGACAGCAACTTTTGTATGACTGTACTGCCTAGAAGGACAAGGGCAGCAGATACATGGGAACACCAACACTTGCCAGTTCCCCTCCAAGTAACACACCATCCTGACTTATAACTATATCCGTAATTCCTTCACTGGGTCAAAATCCTGGAACTCCCTTCCCAACAGCACTGTGAGTGTACCTACACAATGTGGACTGCAGCGGTTCAAGAAGGTGGCTCAACTCCACCTTCTCAAGGGCAATTAGGGATGGGCAATAAATGATGACCTTGCCAGTGATGCTCAAATCGCATGAAAGAATAAAAGGGGCAGTGGTCGGAGTACAAATGTTGTGATCCTGATACAGGACAGTAGGTTCATGCTCCAGGGTGCCACTGCCACTCCCTTGGGACAGAGCCTCAGCGATTCTAGTAATCTGTTGGAGGACAGATTGCTGCAGTACTGTCAGAGTCTGCATTCCCTTTTGAACAATGAGGTCCGCAGCCATGATGGCAGCAACCATGGATCGTATGACCCTTGACTGAGCTTCCACTGCAGCACAGAAACACTGGGTGATTCTGTTTCAATGAAAGTTAACTTCAGCCACCAGTTGCTGAATCTTGTTGGGTCCGCAAGTGCTGACAAGAGAATTGGCTTCCACAGTGGAAAGGATGAGCTCCAAGCTCTGCATGATGCCCTGTGCCACATTGGAGCCAGAGTCCTCCATACTCCTTTACAGTGACAAGATGCTGTCTGGCAGGGCTGCCAATACACCACGCATCTCAGTGTGCATGTACATCAACGTTCTCCTGTATGCGCCTCATTGAAATCCTCACCTGAGTCCACTGTAGCAGAACGTATCTGTGAATTTGCCTTCTGGTGAGCTGGCACATAAACTATCCTTGCCTCCTAGCCTGGCTGCAGCCCACTTTTCTGGTGACTCATCGTGTGCAGATCCAGATTCTATACTGTCCTCCAAGGTGCCAATAGCTGAGCTGGTGGCTGTCAGTGTCAGATCTAATGATGGCATTTCTTCATCAGTGCTGTGCTGTGGCATTCATCCTTCCATGCACAGATGTATAGTTTGAATCCAACATTTCAAATGTCATAGAAATTTGCAGCATCTTTGTGGTGTGCTGTGGGGCACGATGCAAATCAAATCTATGCAGGGTGCTGTCCAATTATGTGCAAATAGTTTAGGAAAAATGACGATGTACAAATAGAGACGCATTTTTTCTTTTGTAGGCTTACAATTTTCATAAAGGAATAGGTGCATCAATATTTGAAGTGGGTATGGATTGGAAAAAATGTGGCAATGATGTTTCTTTGCAGTAAAGGCATTCTGTAGCACTGTAAACTCACCACATTTATTTATCTTTTAAGTGTTTTATGGATCTTGGTTTGACCACATTAGAGACTGGTACAACCATAAAGATGAACTCAACATCTTGATTGTGATGTATGAAGATATGCAGAAAGTAAGTGATATTTATATATGATAACTAAAGATGCTTGAATAAATCATGAATTATGTGGACCTGATACTTTAACAGCAGGGAGAATGTTGTGAAATCATCTGTGTCTAGGTTTTGTATCAACCGAAATGATGTTTAATTTGGTTCTTCAAACCAAAACTTTAAGCGTTAAAATAATGTTTAATGGGGGTGAAGTTGAAATTGGGTGATTGTGGAAAACTGGTGATTTTGAACCAGAAGTTTGTTTTACCCCGTGCCTGATTTTGTACTGTGTTGAAGTCAAATGAAGAACAAAATTGGGCAGGATATAAAACAGGCCGACAATTCACTATTGCTCATTTTACACTATCGTCAAAGACCAATTTCACCCCCAAATACTCCTGACCCGCACTTAAATGCTGCCAGTGGGAAGTCGTGGCTGTTTTGCCCCTCAGGGTTAAAATGCAATGGAAGCCTTATTGATGCATGAGGAATCTGATATGCGTAAACTCATGAGGCATCTGCCTACTTTAAGTGGGGGCTCATCCAGCTGCAGAACCCTCGTGGTTAAAAGAAAAAAAATGCCAGGAAACGGTTGAGTTTGGAGCGGGTAAGTAACCTGATTGGTTTTAACTGTCCACTAGCCCAGTTTCTGGCAGGTGGATAATGTTAAATTGACTCTGTTCTCTGTTTTTAAAACAAAGTAAATTCGTACAATTTGAAAAAAGCACAAACTGCAAGCATAGGAAATGTGTATTAAAGCCAAATAGGCCAGTTTGTGGCAATGTCACAGGTTACAGTCTTTTCCTATTCAGTTCAATAAAGGTCAGCTGTTTCAACTTGGGCTAATTAGCCAGGGTGGCTTCGATTTTGGGAACATTAGGGATGTTCTCACAGAATCACTACCATAACGAAGGAGGACATTTGGTCCATCTCACCTGCACCAGCTCTCCGAATGAGCAATTCCCCTAGTGCCACTCCACCGCCTTTTCCCCGTAACCCTGCACTTTCTTTCTTTTCAGATAACAGTCTAATTTCCTTTTGAATTCCTCAATTGAACCTGCCTGATTCTCTTTAAACCCACATCAACAAGAGGGAGTTGCAGCAGCTGTACTTATTGACAGACCTACGAACTAATCACCAGTGAGGAAGGATGTCAGCAACAGAGTCTTCCAGTTAGCTAGAAATGGAGAGGAAAGCAACAAAGGGGAACAAGGTCAGTTAGTTTTAAACAAGAGACTGCAAGGTGTCGGCTTGAGCTTGGAGCTAGAAGCTAAACAGCAGGAGATCAGTTTTTGCAGATAAAAGCAGTCTGAAGGTAGAATAGATGGGCCTATATTTTCTTGCGGTTAGAAGAACAAGAGGTGATGTCACTGAAATGTATAAAATTCTTAAAGGGCTTGATAGGGTAGATGCCGAGAGGCTGCTTCTCTTGGCTAGAGAGTCTAGACTCTAGTCTCAAGGGGAGGCAGTGATGTAGTGGTAATGTTGCTGGACCAGCAATGCAGAGGCCCAGGCTAACGTTCTAGGGACATGCGTTTGAATCCCACCAAACCGGATGGTAAAATTTGAATTCAATTAATAAATCAGGAATTAAAAAGCCAGTCAAATGGTGACCATGAAACCATTGTTGATCGTTGTAAAAACCCATCTGGTTCATTAATGTTCTTTCGGGAAAGAAATCTGCTCTCCTTACCTGGTCTACATGTGACTCCAGACCCACAGCAATGTAGTTGACTCTTAAATGCCCTCTGAAATAGCCAAGCAAGCACTCAGTTCAAGGGCAATTAGGGATGGGCAAGAAATGTTGGCCGAGCCAGCGGCGCCCATATCCCATGAGCAAAGAATAAAGGTTTTGGCCATTTAGGACTGAGATAAAGAACTCTCTTCACTCAGATGGTTTGAGAATCTTTGGAATTCTCAACCTCATGGATGTGCAGTGTTAACTATATTCAAAATTGAGATCGGTAGATTTTTGGGCACTAAGAGAATCAAGGGATTTGAGGATAGGGTGAGAAAGTGGAGTTGATGTAGACTCAAAGGGTTACATGTCCTACTGCCGCTCCTATTAAGTTCTTATGAAAGAAAGGGACAAGGCACATGGTTTATTTTTTTCTCTCATTTTTGAAAACTGAGATTGAACTAAGTGGAATTTGCTTGACTCCAACTCTGCAGGCTCATTTGCTTTGGAATGAATAACTTAATGATTTGTATCTGGCCTTGCCGTACCAAGTATTTCCCAAGCTGCCTTTGAAAAAATTGGAGGAGAACACACAATGGCAAATGTGAAAGATATGAAATCAAGTTCAGATCCCAAGGGGCTCCTATTTTTAAACTACTGAGCTATAACTAGATACTGGGGTCACAGCTGAATGTAAGACATTCAGGCAGCTTATGGGAGTGGTCAGCACCACTGCAGCTGATACACTAGCTAACACTTACATGCAGCACCTTGACATGTTCCAACCATTCAGCCCTTCCGCATGTTCGGTCGCAGTGGATGTTCTCATTCTTTTGACATGCAATCAATTTTCTGTCATCAGACCATCAGTTCACCTCCGAGGCTGATGATGAGACTATCGGCTGGGCAATGACACTTTCATTTTGGTGTAAAAAGGGCCAGTAGAATATTGAATTTTATATACAGGAGCATGGAGACTATGGAGATGGAGGGAAAATGTCATCTGTGTTTTTCTTGCCAGCATTGTGGAGAACCAGGAGAAATCCCACACTTCTTCAAATAGTTCCATGGATCTATTATGTCAGCTTAAGAGAGAGAGACAAAGCCTCGGTGTGACAGCTCATCCAAACTCAGCACTTCCAATTGGGCAGCACTCCCTCAGTCTGCACTGAAGTGTCAACCTAGATTGTGGGCTGGATTTTACCATAGGCGGAAAAGCCGGTGGCGAACACGCTTCCACCCAGCTGGGGGATCTGACCCATATTTTACTGGTCCCCAGGCTTTAATTGTCCCTAGGCGGGACTTCCACCCACTTGAGGGAGGAGGTTCTGCCTCAGTGAGCTGCCGGCCAATCAGTGGGCCGGCAGCTCTTAGTACCAGCAGTGACACTGGGAGCCGTGGCCACTGCTGGGACTGCAACCCAGCCAACGCCATGGAGCCAGGACTTCAGGTAAGTTGGGCTTGCCTTGCCGGGGGGGGAGGGGGTGGTGATCGGATGTGGTGGCGAGGCAAGGGTAGTCGTTTGGGGGGAAGGGGGCATCATGAGTCCCGGGGGTGGGTTGGAAAGTGGGGGCGGCCCTCAATTGGGCACTCTGTGCCAGACGGCCATGGCACCCCCGGCCCTCAGAAAGGCTGGCAGCTATCGCTGGGCGGCCTTTCACATCCCCAGCACACCTGCTTGCCACGGGTAAAATACCCGTGGAGACAGGTGAGGGCCCTTAAGTGGCAGGTTAAGTGGCCACTTAAGGACCTCGATTGACCTCGGACGGGCGGGTCTTTTTCCCCTCCCCGCCCGACCGCCATGAAGTTGGCCGAATGCGGGGGCTGGGCGGGAAGACCTCCCGGAGCCTCCCACTCAATTTTATGCCACTCTCACGCCACCATCCGACCTGCTGAGGTGGCGTAAAATTCAGCCCTGTGTATTCAATGTCTGGAGTGGGGCTTGAACACAAAACTATCTGACTCAGGTGAGAATGCAACTGAGCCACGGTTGACACAACAGCTATCGATTGCTACTTAAGTTGAAAAAGCTTTGACTTATAATAATTGTGAGGCAGAATACAGACAATTTGATGATCTGTATTCAAATGTGTATGCTACTTTACTAATGGATGAGTGTATACTTTGATAATAGGAGGATGCTAATCAGGTTAATGTATATTAAATAGGAATTATATTTTGGATTTACAATTGAGTAACTTAAGCATAATTTTAATTTGTTAAAGGATCTCAGGAGTGTGATAGAAAAAATTGCATCTTTTCTTAATAAAGAGTTGGACGGAGAAACCTTGGAGTTAATTTTGGATCAATGCACTTTTAAGTATATGAAAGAAAACCCTGAAACAAACTACCAAATGTCAACAGGGCTGTTCAAAAATGATAGTGATCCTCTTTTTAGAAAAGGTGAGTAATGCTACTGATCACTGGAAATGACTAGGTAAGGCCAAAGGAGCTTTATGTTTGTTTAAAAGATTGGTTTCTTTTCCAATCTTTATTTTTACTGACAAGAAGCATAAAATCAATATGAAGCATGTAGAAATAATTTGGTTGTGATTAACAGTCTCACCATTAATGGTCTTCAGGGATGGTTGGGTCAGATTTTCAAAATGCTTGTAGCTACCAGTGAGCATCTGAAATTAGTTTCCATTGGGATAGAGTTTGCTTAACATTAAGAAATACTATTGGATTTACTTACAACATCAAAGCTCATTGCTTAAATGGAAAAAAATATGTTAGTGTTACTGTCGGATGCTGCAAGTGATGCAGGAATGGTTGTAAAGTGGATTTTTATCTGCACTCTCTAGGGGTGATTTCACAATCCAATGCTCCCCACAATGGGGTTGCTCATAAGGAGGGCATCTCAGGAAACCACTGGAACATGGTCCATGGTTTTGGATCCATTCATTTTAATGGCCTGTGCTTTCCCAAGATGCACTTCTGACGTGCCCCACTTAGGAATGTTGGATCACAGAATCACCCGATGTTTCTGGTCCTGGTTCAGTATTGTCCATGTCTAATATTAGGATTTATTATTCTTTCATGGGATGTGGGCATCACTGGCAAGGCCAGCATTTATTGCTCATCCCTAATTGCCCTTGACAACCAAGAGGCTTGCTAGGCCATTTCAGAGGGCAGTTAAGAGTCAACCCCGTTGCTGTGGGTCACGTGTTGGACGACAGATTTCCTTCCCTAAAGGTCATTAGTGAACCAGATGGGTTTTTAGGACAACTGATGATTGTTTCATGACACCATTGCTAAGTCTAGCTTTCAATTCCAGATTTTTATTCATTAATTGAATTTAATTCCACCAGCTGCCCTGTTGGGATTTGAATGCATGTCCTCAGGGAATTAGCATGGGTTTCTGGATTACTAGTCCAGTGACATTAACACAACGCCACCGTCTCCCCTGTTACTAATTCTAAATAATTGTGATATGTCTATTACGTTATTTATTTAATGTTTAAATCTGGAATTATTTATTTTTTAGGAGTGGCTGGAGACTGGAAGAATCACTTCCTGGTGTCTCAGAGTGAGTGGTTTGATTCCATCTACCAGGAGAGGATGGCAGATTTCCCTTTGAAGTTTGAATCCGATATTGTTACCAATAAGCAGTGATTTTAATATTTAAGTGTTGCCTCCTACTTGATTCTCCGCACCACCAATTCTCTCCATTTTCTACAGAAATACCTCTAGCAGTGTTTGCACTGTTACTGTACCCTTCAAATAGCTCCCTGAGCTTGCCCTCCACAACTGTCTCCAAACCTGGCCATCATTTTGTTGATGCTCCAAGCTGACTTAATCCTACTTAAAAGTGAACTTCATCCCACCATGGCACCTCTGACTTTAATTTTTGTCTCTTTCTTCTGGTCTCCTGCCTATTTACTGTTTGCTACCAGGATATACTTATCCTAATCAGTGTCATGTTTATGTAAGCTGGGTTTCCCTGTGTCCATTTGCATAAGCATTTTGGTTGCTGCACCAGACCTGAGCCCATTACTTCAATCTGCCTTTTCTTTCATTTATTTTTATCCCTCTTGGGAACTTCTCTCCCATCTCATCGCTTTCCTTTCACCCAGTCATGCCGACTTTCCTTTCACCCTTCACGAGTACTTTGCTCCCACAAATCCCTACCCCAACTCTTCACTACTCCTTGACCATTCCTGCATACTGCCAAGGCTACGGGCCCTGACAACATCCCGGCTGTAGTACTGAAGACTTGTGCTCCAGAACTGGCCGCACCGCTAGCCAAGCTGTTCCAGTACAGCTACAATGCTAACATCTACCCGGCAATGTGGAAATTTGCCCAGGTATGTCCTGCCCACAAAAGGCAGGGCAAATCCAACCCGGCCAATTACCGCCCTATCAGTCTCATCTCAATCATCAGTAAAGTGATGGAAGGGGTCGTTGACAATGCTATCAAGCGGCACATGCTCAGCAATAACCTGCTCACTGACACTCAGTATGGGTTCTGCCAGGGCCACTCAGTTCCTAACCTCATTACAACCCTGGTCCAAACATTGACAAAAGAGCTGAACTCCAGAGGTGAGGTGAGAGTGACTGCCCTTGACATCAAGACAGCGTTTGACTAAGTATGGCATCAAAGAGCTCTAGCAAAACTGGAGTCAATGGGATTCAGGGAAAAACTCTCTTCTGGTTGGAGTCATACCCAGCACAAGATGGTTGTGGTTGTTGGAAGTCAATTAACTCAGTCCCAGGACTTCACTGCAGCAGTTCTGCAGGGTAGTGTCCTAAGCCCAACCATCTTCAGCTGCTTCATCAATGACCTACCCGCCATCAAAAGGTCAGAAGTGGAGATGATTGCACAATTTTCAGCACCATTCGCAACCGCAGATACTGAAGCAGCCCGTGTCCAGATTCTTGTAAATGGTTCTCTTTCCTCATTCACTTCTCCCCTCCCTTTCAATATAACCATCATCAGCCCCTCCTCAAAAAGACCATCCTTGACCCCCCCCCCACCCCGTCCTTGCAAACTACTGCTCTATCTCCAACCTCCCACTGCTCTCCAAAATCTTTCGTTATGTTGTTGCCTTCCAAATTCGTGCCTACCTTTCCCACAATTACATGTTTGATCAGTTCAATCTGTTTTGCGCCCCTGCCACAGCACTGAAACCACCCTAATCAAAGTCACAAATTACATCCTCTGTGCACTGTCCCTCCCCATCCTCTGGACCTGTATGCAATCTTTGACCACACCATCTTCCTCCAACTCCACTCCTGTCCAGCTGAGGGTGACAGCCTA
Source organism: Heterodontus francisci (assembly GCF_036365525.1). Taxonomy (NCBI): domain Eukaryota; kingdom Metazoa; phylum Chordata; class Chondrichthyes; order Heterodontiformes; family Heterodontidae; genus Heterodontus; species Heterodontus francisci. The sequence goes on along the minus strand of NC_090401.1, from coordinate 41,231,464 downwards.
CTTGGTTCCACTTTTATCTAGACAGTTATAGCCAGAGAATCTCTTGCAACAGCCTCTCTTTCCACCCCAAACCGTTATCTCTGGATCTATCTTTGGCCCCCCTCCTATTTTCATTTGCTGTCCCTTGGTGACATCCTCCGAGAGCACAATGTCATTTTCCACGTGTAAGGTGAAGGCTCCAACTCATCACCCCCTCTCTCAGCTCCCATGTCAGACTGCTTGTTTGACATCCACTCCAAAATATCTTCCAAGTAAACACTGGAAGTTCAAGTCACTGCCTTTGGTCCACAGCACAAACTCTGTTCTCTGGCCACCAGTTCCATTCCATTCCATTCCCTCCCCTGACCACTGTCTCAGGCTGACCACACTGTTTGTAACCTTGGCATTCTATTTGACCCAGAGCTGAGCTTCCAATCCCATACCCACTCCATCACAAAAACTGCTGAATTGTTATTCCTGCCTCAGCCCGTCTGCTGCTGAAACTCTCATCTATGCTTTTTTTTTTAACCTCCAGATTCAACTATTCCAATCCTCTCCTGGTGAGCCTTCCATCTTCCAGCCTCCATAAACCTCTTGTTCAAAATTTTGCCGCCTGTATCTCAATTCACTCTGTCTGGTTTACCCATCACGCCTGTGCTCATTAACTTACATTGGCTTCCAGTCCACTAATCAAAATCAAATTCTCATTCTTGTAAAATCCCTCCATGGTCTCATGCCTCTTTATATCTCTATAACCCCCTCCAGCCCTACAGCCCTCCAAGAACTTTGTGTTCCTCCACTTTCTTCACCTTTCCATTGGTGGCTATCTAGACCCTAAGCTCTGTAATTCCCTCTTCAAATCTCATCGCTTCTCCACCTCTCTCCTACTTTAAGACACTGCTTAAAACCTATCTCTTTGACCAAATGTTTTGGTCACCTGTCCTAATATCTACTTTTTTTGAGGATCATTGTCGTTTTTTGCTCCTGTGAAGCGCATTGGGACAGTTTATTATGTTAAAGGTGCGATACAAATGCAAGTTTTTGTTGTCAAGGTTTTCATTAATTAATTTTGTAAAATTTACCATGAAATTTAAGAAAGCATTATTTCTAGTTTTCTCCTCCTAAATTCTCCCTTCCTCATCAGAAAACGTAGACTCAAATTGGGATACAATCCATCGAGCTTCAGCCATCATGGGAACAGGCACAGGAGGAAGCCATTTAGCTCCTCAAGCTTATTCCACAATTCAGTCAGATTGTGGCTGATCTGTGACCTAATTCCATTTCCCTGCCTTTGCCCCATATCCCTTAATCCCTTTGGTTAACGAACATCTATTTATTTCAGATTTAAAATTAACAATTGATCCTTTTGCACAAGACAATTTCATTTGTATTACTTGTATCTGGCCCAAATGACTATTTTTGACCCCCACCTCAGGTCCAAACAGGCAGATTTCAAGTGGATATTACTGGACAATGATCAGGGCCAGGATTTTATCTGGGCAATGGGGGACTCGACTACTGGCAAAAGCACCGGCCAGAGCCTTGCGTTGCTTCCTCTGGGAAGGCCTACCGGATCAAGTGCCAATTAGGCACTGAAATGGACTGCGGTGGGCCTTCCCCAGGATCAAGGACCCCGATGGCAGATGTCCTGCCTGCTGAGAGCTGCTGGCGAATCAGGCACCAGCAGCTCTTTAACTGAGCAGCACCATGGCGGATGTAGTGGCTGTTGCCGGTAATGGACTCACCGGAGGTGCTGGACCCAGGCCACACATAAGTCTCAGTGGAAGGGGTTTCATGGAGTGAGAGTCACGGAGTTGGGATGATCAGTGGGGTCAGCAGAAAGGGCAGCAGGATGGCTCTCAGTGGGCCCCCCAATCCCAATGCCGAGTCCCTCGCACTAAGGGTGCCTTTTAACAAGGACGACCATCCCCCGCCCACTGACCCCAGGTTTGCTTGTCGTGCTCCCCATGCAGTGACAGGCCCGCCCACTAATGGCCTAATTCTGCCAGTGGCCAGATGAAACCCTATATTGGGTAATATTGCTAACTTAAGGGCTTCAATTGGCAGTGAGGCTGGAAGGCCATTCACAGGCCTTTCTGCACCGGACTTAATTCGGGTGGATGTGAGAAGGTGATGGGGTTCACCAGCTCCCCTCCCACCACCATCCCGCCCGATTATATGCTCTCCCTGCCTTCAAAACCAACGTGGGGGACAGCATAAAATTTCCCCCCAGACCCGGGAACCCTGGCTGATATTTTCCTTTTGAGTGTAGGGGTGTTGACTTCCAAATGGGCCGGAATTCAAATAGCTCAGCACGGGATTTTGCTGCTCTGAATTACATATTTCCATTTTGCTCACTTTAAGCACATTGTTTGAGGATTCCTTCATTGCAATAACAAAGTTTATGTCCAACAAATAGGCTCCAGAAACTATTAAACTTATTGGTAACTCCTTTCCAGTGAGATGAATATTGACTTCAATAATGCTATGATATTGACAACATAGATTTTGGTGTTGTTACTGTTATTTCACACAAGCTGACACTTTCAACATCATTAACTTTCTGTCCGTTTCAGCTAAGCTTCAGTTTGGAGTTCTCTACCCCAGAGGCTGTGAATGCTCAGATGTGATTATATTCAAGACAGAGATTAATAGATTTTTGCATGCTAAGGAAATCAAGGGATATGGTGACAGTGGAAGAAAGTGGAGTTGAGATTGATGATCATCCATGATCTTATTGAATGGTGGAGCAGGCTCGAAGGACAGAATGGCCTACTTCTACTCATCTTTCTTATGGTCTTATTGTGCAAAACACGAGGTTGTGAATCAGCAGCCCGTTTTCCACGCTGCACAATTTTATTTCGACCAATGGAAAAGAATTGGGTGGAGTCAAAGATTCCATGCGATTCGCTGTTGCCCATTTTGTGCTGTTGCTTAAGATGAATTACACACCCCAACTTCCAAGAACCATTAAAATTGTGGAGTCTCAATCCATTAGATTGTAATTATTGTTAGAGATTTAAAGAAAATAGAGTTTTTTTTATGTTTTTGTTGAGTCTCTTTAATCTGTCTCACTTAATCCCATCTTTCTTTTCCTCACTTTATTTAGCTTTCTGTACATGATTTGGCATTGAATTAAATATTCCAACTTACACTTCCTGGTTTTGATTCTGCACGTCTCAGTAAGGATTCATCAATCTGATTGATTGAGGAGATATATTGTTGCTTGTCCTGTTCACACAGGTCACAGATTCCCTTGTACTGGGTGTTTTGATGCTCTAATCATGGAATTATAGATATATATGGCACATAAGGAGGCCATTCAGCCCTTTGTGTCTGTGACAGCCAAAAAAGAGCCATCCAGCCTGATTCCACTTTCCTGCTCTTGGTCCACAGCCTTGTGTGTTATGGCACTTCAAGTACCAATGCAAGAATTTTTCAATACAATTGGGTTTTTCTGCCTCTACCACCCTCTGGGGATTTTCTCCTCAGCTCCCCTCTAATCCTTCTGCTAATAGCAAAACTCCTTCCTATCCACTCTATCTCAGCCTTTCATAATTTTATACACATCAATTAAATATCTCCTCAGCCTCCTCTGTTCCAAAGAAAACAACCCCATCCGAGCCAATTTTTCCTCATAGCTAAAATGTTCTAGTCCTAGCAACATCCTTGTAAATTTCCTCTGTAGTCTCTCTAGTGCAATCACCTGTAATGTGGTGACCAGAACTGTATGCAGTACTCTAGCTGTGGCCCAACCAGTGATTTTATACAGTTCTAGCAAAACCTTCTTGCTCTTACATTTTATGCCTTGGCTAATAAAGGAAAGTATCTTGTTTGCCTTCTGACCACTTATCTACCTGTTCTGCTACATTCAGGGATCTGTGGAAATGTACACCAGGGTCCCTCTGTTCCTTTACACTTCTCAGTGGCCTGCTATTTATTTGTGTATTTCTTTGCCTTCTCCAAATGCATTAATTTCCATTTGCCACTTTTCTGCCCATCTGACCTGTCCATTCATATCCTCCTGCAATCTAGAGTTTTCCTCCTCACTATCAACTGCACGGCCAATTTTTGTATGATATGCAAACTTCTTAATCATGCCCCCTACATGCAAGTCTAAATCATTGACATGTATGCATCTATGTCTAAATCATTGATAATCACTCATTGATATATACTCATCTGAATCATTGACATGTACGCATCTATGTCTAAATCATTGATATATACTCATCTAAATCATTGATATGTACGCATCTATGTCTAAATCATTGATATATACTCATCTAAATCATTGATATGTACGCATCTATGTCTAAATCATTGATATATACTCATCTAAGTCATTAATATGTACGCATCTAAGTCTAAATCTTTGATATGTAAGCATCTAAATCATTCATACGTACTCATTGATGTATACTCATCTAAGTCTAAATCATTGATATGTACGCATTTAAGTCTACATCATTGATAAACACACAAATAATAACCGCAAGTCACACTGAAAAATCCCACAGAAAGTCTGTAAGCAATTGCAAATGTAATGAATGGCAGGTGCTGTTCTTTTGCTACTGACTGCAAATCGGAGCCAATATGATTTAAATGTTTTCTCACATATACAAACATATACATACTTACCACCATCAGAGTTAAAAATAACACACTGTTTTCCAAGACCTATATATAATTCATCAAACAGCTTTTCATTATAACCTCTTTGACATGATGACAGGCGAGAGTAACCCTCAGACACTGGTGAGGTGCGCTGAGAGATTGCTCTGCCATGCTAACCACAAACAAATCTCCCTTTCTTATATAATACACAGGTGAATATCCAATATTACAACTCTTCATATTACATAGAACGTCACAAAGAATCAGTTCATTATTGTTTCAGTGTTGCAGAAATATTCTGTATTTTATGAATAAATAGTATATTCACTTTTAATCATTTCGAATCAGTCATCATGTGTATTGATTTATATGTACATGTTCCTTCTTAGATTTTGACACCTAACAATAAAGTCCAAATGAGAAACAAAAATCTCATTCTGTCTGACGGGTTGTGGTGTAAACGACAGATGATAATCATATTTTACGAAGTGTCAAACTTTCATCAGAAACCAGTTTTAACCCATTTCCTTGGTCTCCAAAACACATAAAATATGAATTAAAATATTTACTTTCCTCATGAAAATATAAATATTCAAAATTGGATGTCATGTCCAGCAATGCAATGAGGAAAATACCTCCACTTATGAAATTCATCACATCCCACTTATGACTTCATCTCTTGTGCATTATCCAACGAGTTTCACTCTGGGAAATATGTACAATCTAAAGTCTGCTCATGACAAAATGCTGACAATTGGTTGAATGAATACTCATCAAGCAGTGCAGTTGATGTTGTGCATATGTACTTGCAAAAGGCGTTTGATAAAGTACACATATTAGGCTTGTTAGCAAAATTGAAGCCTGCAGACAATAGGGGCAGTAACAGCATGGATCCAAATTGGCTAAGGGACAGAAAACAGAGTTGTGGTGAATCGTTTTTTTTGGACTGGAGGGAGAGATACAGTGGTGTCCCCCAGGATTTACTACTAGGACCACTGCTGTTTTTATATCTATTAATAACTTGGACTTGGAGGTACATGGCACAACTTTGAAATTTGCAGATGACACAAAACCCGGAAGGGCAGTAGGCAGGTAGGAAAATAGTCACAAGACGTCACAAGAGAACACAGAATGACTGGTAGAATGGACGCATAGATGGCAGATGAAATTCAATGCATTAAAATGTGAGGTGATATATTTTGGCAGGAAGAATGAGGAGAGACAATACAAGCTAAATGATACAAATTTAAAGAGGGTGCAAAAAAGACTTGGGGTGTTTGTACACAAATCTTTGAAGGTGGCAGGGCAGGTTAACAAAGCAGGAAATAAAGCTACTGGGATCTTGGGGTTTATAAATAGAGGCATGGAGTACAAAAGCAAGGAAGTTATGCTCAGCCTATATAAAACATTATTTCAGACCCAGTTAGAGTAATGTGTCCAATGCCAGGCATCATACTTTTAAAAGGACGTGAAAGCTTTAAAGAGGCTACAGAGGAGATTTATTAGAATGGGTCCCGAAATTAGGGATTACTGTTACATAGATTGACCAGAGAAGCTGGGGTTCTTCTCCTTGGAACAGAAAAGGCTAAAAGGAGATTGATAGAGGTGTTTAAAATCCTGAAGGGGTTAGATAAAGTAAATAAAGAGAAACCATTCCTTTGTTTCCAGACAAATTGAGCATCCTGTTTACTTTGCTGCTTTACATACAAACATACAAAAAAGGACAGGTAAACAGCAGCTAACTTTCCATTTCAGCCTGCCCTATATTAATATTGTGTACTTCAGCACACCATGATCCTCCTTTGCCACTTGTCCACCAGCTATGCAATCTCCTGGGAGGTGCAAAAAAAAAGAAAAAAAGTAACTTGGTTCAATATAGAAAACTGCTCTGGGAAATTACTCTCTAAGCTCTGATGGCAATCTGGCAAGTTCCAGGAGACCACAGTAACTGGGTAACACATTGACCAATACCAACCCACTAGCTATATGCATTGACTAGACATGTTAGATGCCGAGTCTGTTAATTTATTGGAGTTCTTTCAAGAAGAAACATGTGCTGCGGATAAAGGGGAACTGGTGAATGTACTGTACTTGATTTCCAGGAGGCATTTGATAAGGTGCCACATCAAAGGTTACTGCAGAAAATAAAAGCTTATGGTGTAAGGGGTAACATATTGGCATGGACAGAAGATTGGCTAGCGAACAGGAAACAGAGAGTAGGCATAAATGGATCATTTTCTGGTTGGCAAGATGTAACGAGTGGTGTGCCACAGGGATCAGTGCTGAAGCTTCAACTTTTTACAATTCTATAAATGACTTAGATGAAGGGACCAAAGGTATGCTTGCTAAATTTGCTGATGACACAAAGAAAGGTAGGAAACTAAGTTGTGAAGAGGACATAAGGAGGCTACAAAGGGATATAGATAGGTTAAGTGAGTGGGCAAAGACCTGGCAAATGGAGTATAATGTGGCAAAATGTGAAATTGTCCATTTTGGAAGGAAGAATAAAAAAGAAACGTATTATCTAAATGGTGAGCGATTGCAGAGGTCTGAGATGCAGAGGAATCTGGGTGTCCTAGTGCATGAATCGCAAAAGGTTAGTATGCAGGTTCAGCAAGTAATTAGGAAAGCTAATAGAATGTTATCATTTATTGCGGGGGGAATTGAATACAAAAGTAGGAAGGTTATGCTTTTGCTATACAGGGCACTGGTGCGTCCACATCTGGAGTCCCGTGTACAGTATTGGTTTCCTTATTTAAGGAAGAATGTAAATGCATTGGAAGCTGTTCAGAGAAGGTTTATTAGACTAATACCTGGAATGGGCGAGTTTTCTTATGAGGAAAGGTTGGACAGACTAGGCTTGTATCAGCTGGAGTTTAGAAAAGTAAGAGGCAACTTGATTGAAACATATAAGATCCTGAGGGGTCTTGACAGGGTGGATGTCGAAAGGATGTTTCTCTTGTAGGAGAATCTAGAACTAGGGGTCACTGTTTAAAAATAAGGGGTCACCGATTTTAGACAGAGATGCGGAAAAATATTTTCTCTGAGGGTCATGACTCTTTGGAACTCTCGTCCTTAAAAGGCAGAGGTAGATAGATTCTTGATAAGCAAGAGGGTGAGGTTATCGAGGGGAGGCGGAAATGTGGAGTTGTGGTTACAATCAGATCATCCATGATCTTATTGAATGGCGGAGCAGACTTGAGGGGCTATGTGGCCTACCCCTGCTCCAAATTTGTATTTTTGTGTGTTTGTAAACATTTTCCAATGCCTGATAACTAGAGGGCACAGATTTAAAGTGATTGGCAAAAGAACCAAAGGGGACATGAGGAAAAAACTTTTTATGTAATGTTTATAATTTAGAGTGCAATGCCCAATCGGGTGGTGGATACACATGCAATCATCACCTTCAAAAGGGCATCCTCCATTGAAGGGGAAATAAATTGGAAGGATATATGTGAAATGAGCGGGTAGCAGGACTAAGTGTATTCTTCTTCGAAAGAGCCAGCTCAGACTTCATAGGCTGCATCGCCTCCTTTTGTGCTGTGCTGTTCTATAATTTTATGATTCTATTGTATTAAAGGGATGGTGATAACTTTGGTACAGAATTGGCTATGGGATAGGAGTCAGGAAGTAATGGTGAATGAATGTTATTCTGACTGGATTGAAGTATGCAATGGAATCCCCCATGGGTCTGTATTAGGACCATTTCTTTTCTTGTTATATATATATAAATGATTTGGACCTGGATATAGGCAATACAATTTGGAAGTTTGTGGATGACATAAAATTTGGTAACATAGTAAATAGTGAACAGGATAGTAGCAGACTTCAAGATGACACAGATATACTGGTGAAATGGGCAGAAACATGGCAGATGTTTAATGTGGGTAAGTGCAAGGTGCTGCACTTTGGGAGGAACAACATGGAGATGCAATATAATCTACAAATGGTACTATTAAGAGCGGGTGCAAAAGAAGAGAAACCTGGGGGTGCCTGTTCACAAATCACTGAAAATGGGATTATTCTGCTTGGAGCAGAGAAGGTTAACTGCAGACCTAATAATGGTATTGGACATTATGAAAAATTTTGATTGAACTCTCAGGGAGAAACAGTTACCGCGGGCAAGTGGAACAGTAACCAAAGGTCACAGTTTTAAAATAATTGGCAAAAGACAAAGAGGAGAAATGAGGAGAGATTTTTCACACAGAGGGTTATTAAGATCTGGTCCTACCTGAAAGAATGGTGGAAACAGGTTCCATAGAAACTTTCAAAAGGCAATTGGACATGTAGGCCGGAATGTTGTCGCTCCCGGCAGCTCCAGGGCAGATGAGGCGGAAGTGGATGAGCACTCCGATCTTGCTCCACGCCTCCTGCCTACCAGCATCACACGCGCGGCAGCCAATTAGCAGCCCCACGGCGTATTTGAAACTCGAAAGGGCATGCGCGGGCAGGAAGCTGAGCCACTTTGGGGGCGGGGCCACAACCAGAAAAGGCTGCTCGAAGCCCTTTAAAAAGGCTTGCAGCAATGAACTGGACCAGTTGTTTATGACCTTACATCAGATGAAGACCTTTGCATGTTACTGTGGGAAGTTTAGAGGTTATACAAAGCTCTGTGCATGCAAGGATTGAAGGAGCACTGGCAATGCCCAGGAGCAGGACAGGACAGAAAGAGATAAAAAGCGGCAGAACCAATCAACAGTGATGGAGGGGAGAAGTTTCTGCAAGGCCCCCAGATTCTCGGAGGAATCACTGCAGGCCCTCGTCCAGGCGGTAGAAGTGAGGCGGGAGGTCCTCGTCTATGCAGATGGCAGAAGGCGGCCCTCACAAGTGACCAAGAGGGTCTGGCTGGAGGTCGCGGAGGAGGTCAGCAGCCATGGCGTTATAAGAAGGACATAGTTCCAGTGCCGACAGCGGGTCAATGACCTTTTTCGCTCTGCCCGGGTAAAGGGCATTTCCCATTAATCTCATCGTTAATGTGTCAGGAAAGGGTCTATGTGTCCTCACACTGCAAGGTGGAAGCCATCAATCATCAGTCCTTGCCTGCTACCTTCTATTGGGTCACATGATGGGCAAGTCTGAGATGCACGGTGATCCACAGGTGTTCAAATCTGGCGCTGCATCGGCATAGCAGTGAAATGCAACAACAAACCCTATGGGGGAGTGCATGAGATACCAACCAATATATCTAAACCAAGTGTCTTTGCTTAGATAGGAAAAGAGGGCACATAATGCCCAAGAGAGGTCCTGGATCGGTGGTGGCTTAGCCAATCAGGCATACCTTCCCAGAATGGAGGAGGATGCCTTGATGCTAGCAGGGGAGGACAGAGGACACACCGTGGCAGATGGCGAGGCCGACGGACCTGGCCATGAGAGTGAGTGACCCAGTATGTGGTGTAAGGGTTTATGGGGGGGGGGGGGGGGGCGGTGTTGTAGTGATTGTCCCATGCACTGAAGTGTGCTCTTAAAAGTTGAATCACACAGATGTGACCAAAATGTAGTAAAGAACATGTCCTTAAGTCTGGAGTGCTGATCAAACTGATCAATATAATTTTCCCTGCAGGTGAAACACAGCAGTGTCCAGGAGGCGTCACAGTGGCTCAACTGTCCACCTCTGAGGATGAGGAGGGTGCGTCAGAGGGGCCACCGTCACATCCTCGCACTCACCAAGCACCAGCACAGAAACTTCCACCACGATTGGGATTAGTGTCTCCGCGGAGACGCGTTCACATACAGGTGTAAGCACAGCACAGTTGCCGGGCCAGCCACCAGAGGCAGTACTGGCCGATGCCTCCATCAATCGGAGGAGTGTGGGAAGCCAGGTCAGTGCAGAGCTACAAGCTGATGATGAGCCTCTGAGAACATCCATTCGGCGGGAGATGTTGCAGGTGCAGAATGCGGTGAGTGGACATCTGGCGGAATTGCCAGAGACACTGCGAGCTATGACTCATACTCTGGAAACATCCATCCAGGGTATGAGTGCTGGAAACTCTCAGGCATTTGTCCATCAGGCATCCTCCATTGAAAGATTGGTGGCTGCAGTGGAGGGGCCAGTAATGTAGGCTATCCGTCATCTTAGAGCAAGTGTGGCCTCCCTGGACCAGAGCATCAGACAGCAGGCGACAGGTTCAGGCTGCTCATCCCTCCGAGGTCACCTTGGAGGACCAGCTGAACCTCAGGAAGGCAAAGGGGCAGCAGGAGATCGCATATGGGAGCTCCTGTCAGGGCGCCCCGATGCATCCTGCAGCTCCTTGTTCCCTCTGCCAGTGACATGTGAACTGCAAACTCCCAGGGCGTCAGAGGGTGTTCCTGATATTTCTCATGAGCACCCTGATATGCTGGGGCCTGCACGGCCACGAGCAGGCAGAGGACAACCGCCAAAGTCATCAAGAGCAGGGCGACAGCCCGATCAGCCACCTGCCTCTGGTGAGTCTGGTGGCGAGGGATCGTCCACACACCAGAGCACTCGCAAATGTATGAAGAAATCACCGTAACAGCACATCTGGTTCACTGGGGTACTTTCCAATTATTTATTTGATTTGTTAATGAGAAAGTTGTAATAAAATTTGTGGTATGAAAATTTAAAATTTTTTTGTCATACGTGAAGTTGCATCAGACATCGTAGCGCGACACGAGAGGTTTTATATGCGAGGTCACACACTTGGGTTGGGTTCATTGTGATGTGAGGGTGTGCATCGTCAGATCATCTCTTCCCCTTAATGTGAGTATTTTTGCCCTCTTAGAACCTCACAATGACTCCTCTCAAACCGCAATGTCAATTATTTGTATATTAAGATCCTCCCAAGAGGATCTGTCTATTAGATCTTCCTGGGTCTCTCTCGCACTTAACTCCAGATGACATTCAGCTTCCTTTTGGTTTTTGATTGAAGGCAGCGTCGGTTGTACAGTTTCATGTCTGTTCTGTAGTTTGTCTCCTCGCCTGCCTGCGGGTAGTTTGCTGGAGGGGAGATGTAGCATTGCGGTGAGGTGACACTGATGAAATGAAGGATGGAGAGGAAGTGGCAGGACACCAATATTTGCTTGCAGCTGTAAAACAAAAACAAACCTTTTGACATAATTTTTAAGCCTGACAATCAATCAGCATACCTTGAAACAGTGATGCTGGTAGGAAGGCTGTTTATTAATCCTTTTAAAATTAATCTTGCTGAACTAAGCTGGAGACACAAAAACAAATGCTATGAAAAAAGCAACAGAGATAACACCAGCCACCGAGAGACACTAGTGCTTTAGTTTATGAAGACAAAGCCTTGGACCTCAATAAGATGAAGCATCGTGTTCCAACAACATGCAAACATCTTTTTCTGGAAAACTGACAATAAGGAGCTTCATATAATGGAAGATTACTAGAGAAAACAAAAGAAAAATGGTCAGCTTTCTGAGCAGATTCAAATCATGATTTAAACAAAGAGCACAGAATATAATTGGGTATTCTGAGTGTTGCAGACTGGCACATTCCAAGGTCCAGGACTACGTGCTGAAGAACACACTAAAACTTGGGGCAGCAGCCGCAAAGGCTCAATGGGGAAAGGCCACTGTGTAAGGCCCTCATCCATAGTAAACAGAGAGGCTGGAAACTGTAAAACCCCCCCCAGGCTGTATGAAATGTAAATGTACATTGTAAATATAACCTGAAATGGCAAGTGTAGTGAGGCACCTCATTTACTATACTGAAAGAAACTGATTTGCATTGCACTTTATGTAATGTCAATTTGAATTGTTATGTAATGTATTTTTACACATTTAATGAATAAAGTATATTTTTGAAAAACAAAATTGAGATCTCAAGGAGAAGGAACTTGGCTGATCACCAAGAAGAGAACTTACAATTAACAGCAATGGTCACTTTGGTTGATTGTACGACCAGCTGGTAACATAATTGAGCATTCTACTGCTAGATATTGTTGAAACATTTACTTGCTGGGGTAGAGTAACATTGTTGAAGCATTCATTTGCTGGGAGTAAAGTAACAAAGCAGCTTTTTTTTTATTATTTACTTTTCTCAGCCTTTCAAAGCTGTATTCATTTTCTGTAACCAATTGAATTTACCATCGCCCAGTGTGTGAAACAAAACAATGGATGCAAGGTACTACCTGGCGCCCTGGTTTCTGAAAAGTTGTTTGGTTTGTGGCATACCAGAAAAATGATGAATGTGAGAAGATAAGGTTAAGAAAAGAAATTGAGGAAAAGAACACAAAAGCTAGTGATCGGGAGGCTGTGGTTGACCGATTATTTAAAAAACAAGAGAGAAAAACGTATGAATGAGGAGGGTTAAAGTTACAGGACATGAGAGGAAGAGATTGTGCAGGAGTTATGGCATTCAAGTGCTGCAAAAGAGTGGCATAAGAGAAAACTCTGAGTTAGGGAAAACAGTTAAAAGGAAAAGAAATAAAATAAGAACATAAGGAACATAAGAAATAGAAGCAGCAGTAGGCCATTTGGCCGCTCGCACATGCTCTGACATCCAATAAGATCATGGCTGATCTGATCATGGCCTCAACTCCACTTTTCTACCTGCGCCCCATAACCCTTGACTCCCTTGTAGATCAAAAATCTGTCCAACTCAGCCTTGAATATATTCAATTACTCAGCCTCCACTGATCTCTGGGTAGGGAATTCCAAAGATTAAATGACCCTCTGAGAAAAGACATTGCTCCTCATTTCCATCTTAAATCCTTATTCTGAAACTGTGCTTCCTAGTTCTAGATTCCCCCATGAGGGGAATCCAGGGATAGGCATGGACATGTTGTACCACGGACATTTGACAAAATTATTGACTCGGCCACGGACATGAGGGCAATTAATTTGTACATAAAATGTATAGCCAATCTAATGCCATCAAAACACAGTCCAATTTAAAACACATTTCTCCCTATGAATAAAGTAGTCAAGCATACAAACATGAATGGAGAGCAGCACAAATGTATTAGCTAGCTAGGAAGCAAATTAGTATGCAATGCCAAAGCAAATTACTTTTGTTGACAGAATAGAGTTAGTTGGACCATTTCACGGAGTAGTAGATGAACCTTATTTATTTAGAGATACAGCACTGAAACAGGCCCTTTGGCCCACCGAGTCTGTGCCGACCATCAACCACCCATATATACTAATCCTACACTAATCCCATATTCCTACCCCATCCCCACCTTCCCTATATCCCCTTACCACCTACCAATACTAGGGGCAATTTATAATGGCAATTTACCTAAAAACCTGCAAGTCTTTGGCTGTGAACACACATTATCTGAACACACAATGTCACGTTCCACATGTAAGGTGTAAGGCTTCAACCAATCACCACCTCTCTCAGCTCCCATGTGTTGTCAGACTGCTTGTCTGACATCCAGTCATAGATGAAGCCAAAATGTCTTCCAAGTAAACATTGGGAAGTTTAAGTCACTGCCTTTGGTCCACAGCACAAACTCTGTTCTCTGGCCATCGATTCCATTCCCTCCCCTGACCACTGTCTCAGGCTGACCACACTGTTTGTAACCTTGGCATTCTATTTGACCCAGAGCTGAGCTTCCGATCCCATACCCACTCCATCACAAAAAAATGCCTAATTCCTATTCTGTAATATCACCTGTCTCTACCCCTGCTTCAGCCCATCTGCTGCAGAAACTCTCATCTATGCTTTTTTTTAACCTCCAGACTCAACTATCCCAATCTTCGACTACTACCCTTTGTTTCCTGGCCCTGACCTAATTTTGGACCCAACCTGCCACATTTCCCTGTATCCCATGGGCTTTCATTCTACTGACCTTGTCAAATGCCTTACTAAAATCCATGTAGACCACATCCACTGCACTACCCTCATCAATCCTCCCTGTCACTTCCTCAAAAAACGCAATTAAGTTAGTGAGACATGGCCTTCCCCCAACAAATCCATGCTGACTATCCCCAATCCATGCCTTTCTGAGTGGCAGTTTATCCTGTCCCTCAGAATTTATTCTAACAATTTTCCCACCACCGAGGTCAGACTGACTGGCCTAGAATTATTTGGCCTTTTCCTCACCCCCTTTTTAAACAATGGTACAATGTTCGCAGACCTCCAATCATCTGGTACCTCACCTGTATCTAGTGAGGATTTGAAGATGATCCTCAGCACATCCGCTATTTCCTCCCAGGCTTCCTCTAACAATCGGGGATGCAATCCATCCGGTCCTGGCAATTTATCCACTTTCAAGGATGTCAGACCCTCCAGTACTTCCTCTCTCATTATGCTTATCGTATCTAAAATTTCACACTCCTCTTTAATTACAATGTCTCCATCAACCCTCTCCTTTGTGAAGACAGAGACAAAAAACTCATTAAAAACCCTGCCTATATCTTCTGCATCCATGCATAAGTTCCCTTGTACATCTCTGATAGGCCCTACCCTTTCCTTAGTTATCCTCTTGCTCTTAATGTACTAATAAAACATCTTTGGGTTTTCCTTGATTTTACCTGTCAATAATTTTTCATGTCCTTTCTTTTCTTTTCTAATTTCCCTTTTTACTTCACTCCTGCACTTTCTATACTCCTCTTGGCTTTCTAAAGTATTAAGATTTTTGTGATCATCATAAGCTTTCTTTTTCTGCTTTAACTTACCCTGTAAGCTTCTAGATAACCAGGGGGCTCTAGATTTGGCAGTACCACCCTTTATACTTGTGGGGACATGCCTACACCGTGCCTGTAGAATCTCGCTTTTGAATGCCTCCCACTGGTTTGCCACTAATTTTCCTTCAAGTAGCGGTATCCAGTCCACTTTTGTCAGGTCACCTTTCAGTTTCTTAAAATTTGCCTTCCCCCAATTTAGAACTTTTACTCCTGTTTTATCTTTGTCCTTTTCCATGATTATGCTAAAACTTTCTGTATTATGGTCACTATCTCCAAAATGGTCACCCACTGTTACTTCCTCCACTTGCCCAGCTTCATTACTGAAGACTAAATCTAGAATTGCGCCCCCTCTTGTTGGGCTTGTTATGTGCTGGCTAAAAAAGTTCTCTTGAACGTAGTTCAAGAATTTTGTTCCCTCTGTGTTCTTCACATTGTTTGTATCCCAATTGATATTGGGGTAGTTGAAATCCCCCTATAGTTTTTGCACTCAAAACTGTGTCTACATATTTGTTCTTCTACCTAAAGGCTGGCTCGGGTCTGCAAATGAAACCCGACCTGAGCCTGACAGATCCACATTCGACTCCAAGCCCAACCCGGCTCGAGTCTTTCCATTTTTTCCCACGCCCGACCCGACCCGACCATCAGCTAACCTACCTTCCATTTTTCACTTTGTTGCTGATCTGCACAAGTTTAAAACAAACACACCTTTTTTGTCCAAAAATTACATTAGCATTGGAGCCACTTACCTGAGGTGGTGATAGAGCATGTCCAACCCGACCCGGGCCTACCCGAACAGTGCCCAAATGCCAGACCCGGAAGTATGACCCGACCCGAAGCCGACACTGGGTCCCATCGGGTTCGGGTTGGGTAGCTGGTCTTTACTTCTACCTCTCTCTCACTATTTGGGGGTTGTTGTTGTAAACATCGCTCATTAATTAATTTTTATTAATGTAAATTTTATTAATTTAAAGTTTACTATCAAATTTGAGATGACATTATTTCTAGTTTTCTCCTATTAAATTACATTCCCCATCCTCAATGATGGGGGAGCCAAGCACATCAGTGCAAAAGACAAAACTGAAGTATTTTTAACCATCTTCAGCCAGAAATGACAAGTGGATGATCCATCTCGGCCGCCGCCTGAGGTTCTCAGCATCACAGATGCCAGTCTTCAGCTAATTCGATTCACTCCACGTGATATCAAGAAATAGCTGATGGCACTGGATGCTGCAAAGGCTATGGGCCATGACAACATTCTGGCAATAGTATTGAAGATCTGTGCTCCAGAACTCGCCGTGCCCCTACCCAAGCTGTTCCAGTACGGCCATAACACTGGCATTTCCCCTTGATATTCACTGGCATTACCATCGCTAAATCCCCCACTATCAACATCCTGGGGGCTACCATTGACCAGAAACTGAACTGGACCAGCCATATAAGTACTGTGGGACTACAAGAGCAGGTTAGAGGCTGGGAATTCTGTGCCGAATAACTCCCCTCCTGACTCCCCAAGGCCTGTGCACCATCTACAAAGCACAAATCAGGAGTGTGATGGAATACCCACCACTTGCCTGGATAAGTGCAGCTCCAACAACACTCAAGAAGCTGGACACCATCCAGGACAAAGCAGCCCACTTGATTGGCACCCCATCCACCACTTTCAACATTCACTCCCTCCACCTCCAATGCACAGCGGCTGCAGTGTGTACCATCTACAAGATGCACTGCAGCAACTCACCAAGGCTCCTTCAATAGCATCTTCCAAACCTCTACCACCTAGAAGGACAAGGGCAGCAGATGCATGGGAACACCGCTACCTGCAGGTTCTCCTTCAAGCCACATGCCATCCTGACTTGGAACTATGGGCTGGATTTTACCTTAGGCGGACGGGAATTCGCCACCGACCTAAAAGTTGGTGGCAAACCCACTTTTGCCTAGCCCGGGGATCTGTCCCGCATTTTACAGGGCCCCGGGCTTTAACTGTCCCGAGGCGGGACTTCCACCCGCCTCATTGAGCTTTCAGACAATCAGCGGGCATTGTGTGCCCTCTTTTCCTAATTAAACAAAAATACTTAGTTTAAACATATTTGTAGGGATATCATGCAGTCACCCAAAGGGGTTGATGTTGCATTTCATTACTGTGCCATTGCTGAGCGCTACTTGAACCCTTCCGCATCACTGTTCATCTCAGACTTGCCCATCTTGCCTACCAATGCAAGGCAGAAGCCAAACAATGATCATACAGGGCTTCCACATTGCATCATGAGTACACATATACCCTCCCTTGACACATTGACGATTATATGAATAAGGAATGCCCCTTACCCGGGCAGAGCGAAGCAGGTCATTGAAACTCTTGCGGCACTGGATCCATGTCCGCCTTACAACGCCATGGCTGCTGACCACCTCCGCGACATCCAGCCAGGCCCTCTTGGTCACTTGGGAGGGTTGCCTTCTACCATCTGGATTGAAGAGGATCTCCCGCCTCTCCTCAACCGCCTGAAGGTGGACCCGCAGTGAATAATCCGAAAATCGAGGGGCTGAGCGAATGCTTCTCCCCTCCATCACTTCTTGTACTTCACCTGTACTCTGCCAGTCCTTCTCTCCTTGCGGGTGTAGAGCCTTTTAATATGCCAGACCTAATGCCACTGATGTCTTAAAGTCAAGCCAGGTAAGAACTAACTGTTCAATTTCATTGCAGTAAACCTTTTTCAAGGGCTTACATCAGACTTTCCCGGATGTGGCCCCACCCCCATTGCTGAATATCATCCCGACCGTGCACGCCCTTTCATTTCACAGATACGCCACGGGGCCGCTAATTGGCTGCCCCACACGTGATGGCAGTGGCCAGGAGACGCGGAGTAGTTTCGGAGCCCTCATCCGCTTCAGGTGCATCCGCCCCAGAGCCACAGGTAACAGTAAAATTCTGGCCGTGATATCCGGTAAATGTTTTTTAACAGAGTCCTTTAAAAAATCAAAGTCCAGCATCTATGGAATCACTTCAGTCCTCCAATGAATTCATCTCCACAATTATAAAACACAAATCCTCAAAAAATATTTTAAAAAATAAGCAATTTCATAACAAAGGGTGTGAATTTACCCACTAGATACCCATTAAAGACACCAGAAAACAGTAGGGCTTGTCCAGTCAAGTGTAAGTGATTTTTTAATGGTGTGATAGAGAATAGTATTAACTACTGCCAAACAACCTCTCTGGCACTGAAAATTAACTTTTAAAATTGTTGAGTCTCAAGCTATTAGATTTTAATTATTGTTGTAGATTTTTAAAAAATAGAGGCTTTTTTTTTACATTTTCTTTCTGTCTCTTATCTGTCTTTTTTTATTCATTCGGGGATGGTGGGCGTCGCTGGCTAGGCCAGCATTTATTGCCCATCCCTAACCATCTCACCTAATCCCATCTCACTTAATCCCATCTTTCTTTCCCTCACTTTATTTCACTTTCTGTACATGATTTGGCATTGAATTAAATATTCTAACTTATATTCTGGTTTTGACTGTGTGTCTCAGTAAGGATTCTTCAATCTAATTTGTTGAGGAGATATACTGTTGCCTACCCTGTCACACAGGTCCCAGATTCCCTTGGAGAGGGTGTTTTGATGCTCTTATCATAGAATCGTAGAAATATAAGGCACAGAAGGAAGCCATTTGGCCCATTGTGTCTGTGACAGCTTAGAAAGAACTATCCAGCTTAATCCCACTGTCCAGCTCATGGCCCATAGCCTTGTATGTTACGATGCTTCAGGTACCTATCCAAGTACCTTTTAAATGCGATTGGCGTTTTCTGCCTCTACCACCGTCTGGGTGAAAAATGTTCTCCTCAACTCCCCTCTATTACCTCTACTAATGCTAAAGCTCCCTCCTATCCACTCTATTTAGGCCTCTCATTATTTTATACACATCAATTAAATCTCCCCTCAGCCTCCTCTGTTCCAAAGAAAACAACCCAGCCTAGCCAATCTTTCATCATAGCCAAAATTTTCTAGTCCTGGCATCATCCTTGGAAATTTCCTCTGTAGCCTCTCTGGTGTGATCACATCCTTCCTGTAATATGATGACCAGAACTGTACGCAATACTTGATCTGTAGCCTAACTAGTGATTTGTACAGTTCTAACAAAACCTTGCTGCTCTTACATTTTATGCCTTAGCTAATAAAGGAAAGTATCTCATTGCCTTCTTAACCATCTTATCTACCTGTTCTAAATTCAGGGATCTGTGGACATGTGCTCCATGGTCCCTTTGTTCCTTTACACTTCTCAGTGGCCTGTTATTTATTGTGGGTTTCTTCGTCTTTGCCTTCCCCAAATACATTACCCCATTGTTCGCCAAGTTGAATTCCATTTACCAGTTTTCTGCCCATCTGACCTGTCCATTGATATCTTCCTGCAGTCTACAGTTTTCTTCCTCACTATCAACTGCATGGCCAATTTTTGTATCATATGCAAAATTCTTAATCATGCCCCCTACATGTAGGTCTAAATCATTGAAATATATGCATCTAAGCCTAAATCATTGATAAACACACCATAATAACCGCAAGTCACGGTGCAAAATCCCACAGAAAGTCTGTAAGCAATTGCAAATGTAATGAATGGCAAGTGCTGTTCTTTTGCTACTGACTGCAAATCGGAGCCAATATGATTTAAATGTTTTCTCACATATACAAACATATACATACTTACCACCATCAGAGTTAAAAATAACACACTGTTTTCCAAGACCTATATATAATTCATCAAACAGCTTTTCATTATAACCTCTTTGACATGATGACAGGCGAGAGTAACCCTCAGACACTGGTGAGGTGCGCTGAGAGATTGCTCTGCCATGCTAACCACGAACAAATCTCCCTTTCTTAGATAATACACAGGTGAATATCCAATATTACAACTCTTCATATTACATAGAACGTCACAAAGAATCAGTTCATTATTGTTTCAGTGTTGTAGAAATATTCTGTGTGTTATGAATAAATAGTATATTCACTTTTAATCATTTCCTATCAGTCATCTTGTGTAGTGATTTATACATACATGTTCTTTCTTCGGTAGTGACGCCTGGACGATAAACTCCAAATGAGAAACAAAAATCTCCTTCTGTCTGACTGGTTGTTGTGTAAAAGGATAATTGTTGTGTAAACACAAGACAATAATCATATTTCACTGACATTAAAGCTTCAAAGTTTCATCAGAAACCAGTTTTAACCCATTTCCTGGGGCAATAAAACACATGGCCGTGATTTTATCCGGGCGACGGGGGTTTTGACATCCGGCAAAAACGCCACCGAGAACCCTGCATAGCCCCTACTGTGGGAGGCCCGCCGATTCAAGTGCCAATTCGGCACTTAACTGGACAGCAGTACGCTTTCCATGGGAACAATGACACCGGCAACGGAAATCCCACCCTCTGAGAGCTGTCAGCCAATCAGAGGCCGGCAGCTTTTTAACTTTTTTTTATTTCCAAAATTTACTTTATTCATAAAAATCTGTAAAAAATACATGAAAAAACAGTTCTAAACAGCACCAGGTCAAAAACTACAAACAGTGCAAAGGAGGTCAGTTTCCTTCAATACAGGAGTGAGTTGCCTCACAACCCTTCCATTTCATTTTTCATGCCATATACATTTTTCAGCAAACGAAAATTTTCCCGATACAGTTCGAGGGGTTTCCCATGGATCCAGCCCCTCCATTCAGCTTGGTGGGGGGACCTTACACAGTGGTCTTTCCCCATTGAGCCTTTGCTGCAGCTGCCCCAAGCTTTAGTGCGTCCCTCAGCACGTAGTCCTGGACCTTGGAATGTGCCAGTCTGCAACATTCGGTGGTGGACAACTCTTTGCGCTGGAAGACCAGCAAGTTTCGGGCAGACCAAAGGGCGTCTTTCACCGAATTGATAGTCCTCCAGCAGCAGCTGATGTTTGTCTTGGTGTGCGTCCCTGGGAACAGCCCATAGAGCACAGACTCCTGTGTTACAGAGCTACTTGGGATGAACCTCGACAAAAACCACTGCATCTCTTTCCATTCCGGCAGCTCTTTAACTAAGTAACGCCAGCACGGAGGCAGTGGCTACTGAGGCCCAGGAGCGGCACTGGACTCAGACCACAGGTAGGTCAGGGCGGGAGGGGCCTTGGAGGGTGGGGGTTGTGGGGAAGGGGGCGTGGGGTGTCGGTCGCAAGGGCAGGGGGTTGGCCCGATGTTGGGTCCCTCATTCAGGCACTAAATATCTTTTAACTTGGAAAACCACCCACCCCACCACCCCCCCATGTGGAGCTAGCAAGCAGCCCGCACAGTTTATCCTGCCACACAACACAATGGTGGGCACCCTCAGTGTGAAGACGGGACTTCGTCTCCAGGAGGACTGTGCGGTGGTTACTCCTGCCAATAATGTCATGGACAGATGCATCTGCGACAGGTAGATTGGTGAGGAGTTGCCTCATCAGCCTGGACCAGGAGAAGGCTTTTGACAGGATATCGCACACCTAAATGATGGACGTGCTTTCCAAAATGGGGTTTGGGGATGGAATCTGCAATTGGATCAAACTGCTCTACACAAACATCAGTAGTGCAGTCTCAATCAATGGGTGGGAATCAGAAAGTTTCCCGATCCAATCTGGAGTCAGACAGGGCTGTCCTCTCTCCCCTGTCTTGTTTGTTTGCTGTATTGAACCCTTTGCTGAGTCTATTAGGAAGGATGCGAGCATAAGAGGGGTGACAATCCCAGGCAGTGGAGGCACTCAGGTTAAAACCTCCCTGTACATGGATGACGTCGCCGTCTTCTGCTCGGATCCGCTGTCCATTCGCAGACTGATGAGCATCTGCGACCAGTTCGAACTGGCCTCGGGAGCCAAAGTTAACCACGGCAAGAGCAAGGCCATGTTCTTTGGGAACTGGGCTAACCGATCCTTTGTCCCCTTCACCGTCAGGTCAGACTACCTGAAGGTGCTGGAGATATGGTTCGGAAGGGCTGGGGCATGCACCAAAACCTGGGAGGAGCGAGTAGCCAAGGTACAATACAAGCTGAGCATGTGGGAGCAGCGATCTCTCTCCACCTGATGATCAGATGCGAGGCGCTCACGTTGTTGCTGTACGTGGCGCAGGTCTGGCCCATACCCCACTCCTGCACTGTGGCGGTCACACGAGACATTTTCCACTTCATCTGGGGATCCAAAATGGACCGGGCCCGGAGGGACATGATGTTCAAACCTCTGGATAAGGGCAGGAAAAATGTACCCAACGTGGCCCTCATCCTGATGACTACCGTCGTGTGCGGCTGCATCGAGCTGCGTGTAGACCTCCAGTCCGCAAACTCCAAGTGTCACTATGTGCTGAGGTTCTATCTGTCCCTGGTGTTGCGAAGGATGGGCCTGGTCACATTGCCGCGGAACACTCCAACCAGTGCCGTACTACCTATCCTTCGTGGAACAGTTTCTGTGGAAAAACATCTTTGACCACCAATCCATCAGAAAGTGGTCTGCACGGAATGTCCTCAAGGCCCTACAGGAAAAGGAGATGGTGGATCCTGTTGGATGGTTCCCCAAGCAGACTGCCAAAGTTATTTGGCAGAATGCCTCATCACCAGAACTTTCAAACAAGCACCAAGATGTAGCTTGGCTGGTGGTGAGAAGAGCCCTCCCCGTCAGATCCTTCCTGCACGCCCGAAGTCTCACCCCCTCCGCACAGTGCCCTCACGGTGGCTGTGGTGGGAAAAAGACGGTTGCCCACCTCCTTCTGGAATGTGTCTTTGCAAAGCAGTTGTGGCAAGAGATGCAGTGTTTTTTGTCGAGGTTCATCCCAAGACCACTGTTTATGGTACCCCCACCAAGCTGAACTGAGGGGCTGGATCCATGGAAAACCCCTCTTTGCATCCTCCTCACAACCCAGATTCCCATCTAGTTTTTGTGTCATCAGCAAACTTGGAAATACTACATTTGGTCCCCACAACTAAATCATTGATATAGATAGTGAATAGTTGGGGTCCAAGCACTGATCCTTGTGGTACTCCACCAGTCACAGCCTGCCAACCTGAGAATGACCCATTTATTCCTACTCTCTGTTTTCTGTCCGTTAACAAATTCTCAATCCATGCCAGTATATTATCCCTAATCCCATGTGCTCTAATTTTGCCTCTGGGTTGTGAGGAGGATGCAAAGTGGCTTCAAGGGGATTTAGACAGGTGAAGTGAGTGGGCAAGAACATGGCAGATGAAATATAATGTGGAGAAATGTGAAGTTATCCACTTTGGTAGGAAAGACAGAAATGCAGAGTATTTCTTAAATGGTGAGAGATTGGGAAGTGTTGAGGTCCAAAGGGACCTGGGTGTCCTTGTTCGTAAGTCACTGAAAGCTAACATGCAGGTGCAGCAAGCAATTAGGAAGGCAAATGATATGTTGGCCTTTTTTGCAAGAGGATTTGAGTACAGGAGTAAAGAAGTCTTGCTGCAGTTTATCAAAAGCCTTATGAAAATCCAAATTCATTGGGTTCCCCTTATTTATTCTGCTAGTTACATCCTCAAAAATCTCTAACAGGTTTGTCAAACATGATTTATCAACATTCAGTCCCATTAATTTCTCCAGTACTAGTTTTTCGCTCATACTAATTATGAAAGAGCTGCATAAAAGCTGCTTGGAAAAGGATTAAAATAGTAAAATAGACAGATTCCACTGATCCAGGAAGTTAAAAGGGAATCCTGGGTGTGAGGGAAGGAAGAACAGGTGAAAAAAATGATATTCATCGTAAACATCAAGTACCACGACCTGTAAATTACAGGGATAAAAATAAATAAATTACATAATTTTAATGTATGAAAATCACAACACATTAAATCCTAGGACAATAAATTGTCCCATTAATTTCTAAAATGCAAACCAAAAGCAAAAAAAGTTATTTGTTTTAAATAGAAATTTGTTTTCCTGTATACATGCCAACTTTCCATTTTATTGAGACAAACAACAGGCAGAATTTCATGGAATACCCTCAGGAGGAGAACGAAGGAATGAGGCCCATAAAATTGTGTTGGAAAGCAGGGGTTGGAATGTCCGTTGCCTTCCCATTTAGTTGGGGCGGGGAAGGCTGAGGACAGCCTTCCTGCCCCAGGCCAATTGAGGCTTTTAAGTGCCCAATTAATGGCCACAAGGGCTTCTTCCCACCTCTGCCTCAATTTAATGGGAAGTAAGGAGATACTGCCAGGTTCCTCCTAGCGGGGTCGCAAGGTCCCTCCTTTGGGGGCAATCAAGGGCCCCCGGAGGGTCTCCCTGTGAGCGTTTGCTCCCCCCACCACCGCCTGAAGACCTTCCCTCCATCCTCATTAAGTCTACCTCACCCACCCCAGAGACCCTAACCCCACTCAACTCTCCTGGGGTCTCTGATGACCTCAGCATCCCAAGGCCTCCTGCAGTACCGAAAGTCATCACTGCTCCCAGTGGAGCTGCTGTTATGTAGAGCTGCCCGCCCCGATTGGCCGGCAGCGCTTGGCAGCGGGAGCTTGTCCCTTAAAGGGACTGAGTCGCCGACTGCGGGCAGTTAATTGCCTGCCCTCTGTTAAATAGTAATGGGGCCCAACAGAGGGCTGAGGTGGGGTACCCCCCCCATCTTCCGACCTGTTGCCAGAATCCCCGTCTTCAGAACAAAATCCAGCCTAACATTCTAGATCCAGTGCCTACAAGTCCATATTTGCTGGTAAAATTCCATTCTGTTTTAGAACATCCGAGCTGGTTGACATTGAAAATTATTCCCTTTCCACACATTATCCTTTCCAAATCTGCCATTGTCACACTTCTCCTCATAAACTCATTCTCAGCCCCTCTATCCTTGCACTTTACCGCCCCATGTCCAGTCTCGCTTTTCTCTCCAGAGCCCTTAAACGTGCTGTCACCTTCCAAGTACATGCCCATCTTTCCCGCATATTTCCTGCATATCATGTTTGAACCTGCATGCCCAATCAAGTTTTTGACACTGCTGCAGCAGAAATGGCCCTATCAGTCACAAATGACTTCCTCTGTGACTGTGATCACTCTGCAATAGCCCTTGACCACACCAATGCTTCTCATATTCGGCTGAGTGGGACTTCCCTTGCTTGGTTCTGCTCTTAACTACCCAATCAGAGCCGAATAATCTCCTGCAATGGTTTCCCTTCCTGCCCACAGACCATGACCTCGAGATTCCTTCAAGGATTGATCCTTGTTCCCCTCCATTTCTTCATCTACTTGACCCTTTGGTGCCACCATCTGAAGACATAGGGAGTTCCACATATATGCAGATGACACCCTGCTCCATCTCTTCATCACCTCTCTTGATTCATCCACAGCTTCTGTGTTGTCAGACTGAAATCCAGTCCCGAATGAGCTGCAATTTCCTCCAGTTCAATATTTGGAAGATCAAAGCCATAGTCTTCGGCCCACACCACAAACTCTGTTCTCTGACCACCAATTCCATCCCCCTCCCTGACCACTGTCTCAGGCTGGCCAGACTGGTTGTAACTTTGGTGTCTTATTTGATCCAGAGCTGAGTTCCCAATCCCATAACCTCTCCATCACAAACACCGCCTACTTTATATTCCGTAAAATCGTCTATCTCCACCAATGCCTCAGTCAAAACTCTGCTGCTCATATCTTATCCCGCAGCATCGTGTTCACCGATCAACTTCATGCACATTGACCTACATTGACAATCGGTGCCCAATGCCTCAAATTTAAAATTCCAATCCCTAACTACCTTCCTGTTCTCTTGCTGCCCTTCCAAGCTTGAATCCGCTTCAACTAAGATATCTTCTATGCCTCTCTTGGCAATTTCAGACGAGCACATGGAGGCACTCAACGCTGTCACTTTATGAATAGCAACTGGCACTGCCCCATCCTCCTCTATCTGACCTTCCCATTCACTGCATCCATTGGGCCGAATTTAGTTGAACTGGCGGGAGTCCCGGCACTGGGCTGGAAAGTTGAGAGGAACTCTGCCTCAGCCCTTCGGAGCCACCCCAGCACAATACAGCAGCGCTTGGGTACTCAATTGCCTCCAAGAGCTGCTGCCCAATCAGAAGGACAACAGTTCAGTAGTGATGGCAGCGCCACAGGAGCGGTGGCCACTGCTGGAACTACACCAGGTCTGGGATCAGGCCCCATGCAGGAACCCTGGACCCAAGGTAAGTGAGGCGGGGTCACCATGGTCAGTCTGGCAGGCCCCGGTGAGAGAGGGAGGAGGGTGGTCTTGGTGGGCAATCAATGGGGTGTTAGCAAGGGTCGGCTTTATTTGTCAAAGAACAAAGAACAAAGATAATTACAGCACAGGAACAGGCCCTTCGGCCCTCCAAGCCTGCGCCGATCCAGATCCTCTCTCTAAACATGTCGCCTATTTTCTAAGGTTCTGTATCTCTTTTCTTCCTGCCCATTCATGTATCTGTCTAGATACATCTTAAAAGACTCCATCGTGCCCGCATCTACCACCTCCGCTGGCAATGCGTTCCAGGTGCCCACCACCCTCTGCGTAAAGAACTTTCCACGCATATCCCCCCTAAACTTTTCCCCTTGTCAGGAGCCCTCTTTGGGCCACTGATTGCCCACCGAAGAGGACCCCCCATTGTTTTACTGAACGGCCTCCCCATATGGCAAAGATCCCCCCCTCCCACCACTGGATTAATTCCATTGGCATTGGGAAGAGGCCTTTAAGTGGTTACTGATTGGCCACTTAAGGGCCTCAATTGGCCTCTGGGCGGGAAGGCTGCCTTTGACCTTTCCCACCCTCAACGTAAATGCAGTATGACGGGAAGGCGACGGGCCCTCTGCCCTCCCCCACCATCCATCACAATTCTATGGGCTTCCCCGCCTCCTAGCCTGTCTCCCAGGGGCCCATTAAATTCCAACCAGTATGTGCTAACCTCACCCACCTCCTTCCTGCCCCACTCACCACTGCTCACTGGGATGCTGCCAGCAGATCAACATTCACCACCCATCTCTGCATTTCTCTCCAGAATGTTTGCTCATTGGTGAACAAGCCCCTTGCCATCCACAATCATATTGTGGATGATTGCATTGATATTATGGCCTGACGGAAATAGGTAAAGACTCCTTGCCTGGTGATTGCATTCATCACTTGCCCTATCCAAAGTGCTGCAGTGGTAGTGTGGCCCTTATCACCAAGTCACATCTTGGTCTCTCCTCTTACCTCTCTGGCATCTCCTGCTCCTTCCACTTCCTCAACCGCCCTTTAAAATCCTTACTATTAGAGGTTAAGTATAGTCCACACTTGTTGCTGAAAATGTATCTGTTGGTGTGAAGAGGATGGCTTTCTGAATTTTTGTCTGCACACAGAGTTGATGGAAGATTCTGTTCCATTGGTATTGGTCCATTTTACTTCTCTGCCAAGCGGCAGACTATGCCCTACTTTGCTTGCTTTTCCTGCTTTGAAAACTTTCTATCTGCAGAAATAGAAGGGATCAGACAGGGGGAAATGCGAGGCAGACTGTAATGGGTTAGGAGGGTATTTGCATAAATGCACAGATGTTGGTGAGCTGCAGGCACAGACTGCTACATGGGACTATTACGTACTTGCAATAAAAAGGATACCTTGCTCAAAGAAGGGAGGATTGGGAACTTAATCTTCCTGATTACAAGGTACTCAGGAAACATAAGGAAGGAAAAAAGGGGGGAGGTGGCAGTGTTGATTAAAAATACACTTCCAGCACTGAAAAGGGATGATGTACATGAGGTGTCAAAGGCAAAATCTACTTGGTTAGAATTAAGGAACAATATAAGGGCCATTACATGGCTGGCTGCGCACGACAGGTGACCAAATAGTGGAAAGGAGATAGAGGAGCACATTTGCAGTCAAATTGCAGAAAGATACAAGAACTTTAGTGTAGTGAGAACAGGGAACTTCAATTATCCTAATCAAGGCTGGGAAAATAATAGTGTAAAGGGTAAAGAGGAGGAGGATTTCCTGAAATATGTACAAGAGAACTTTCTTGATCAGTGTGTTTCCAGCCCAATGAGGAAGGAAGCAGTGCTGGATCTAGTTCTGGGGAACGAAGTGGGACAAGTGGAACATGTTTCAGTGGGAGAGCATTTTGGAAACAGTGATCTCAATATCATTTGGTTTAGAGTAGTTATAGAAAAGGACAAGGAACAAGCAAATGCTGAAGATATTCAACTGGAGGAGGGCTGATTTCAATAAGTTGAAAAGGGATCTTTCAAAAAGTGTTTGATAAAGTACCACATAATAAGCTTGTTAGCAAAATTGAAATCCATGGGATTAAGGCAGCAGTGGCCTTGAGGATACAAAATTGGTTAAGGGACAGAAAGCAGAGAGTAGTGGTGAACAGTTGCCTTTCAGACTGGAGGGAAGTGTGCAGTGATGTCCCCAGGGGTCAGTATTAGAACCACGGCTCTTTTTGATATATAATAATTACCTAGAATTGGGTATACAAGGCATAATTTCAAAGTTTGCCTATAACACAAAGCACAGACATGTAGTAAACGGTGAGGAGGATAGTAACAGACTTCAGGAATTCATAGACGGACTAATGAAATGGCAGACACGTGGCAGATGAAATTTAACACAGTGAAGTGTGAAGTGATTCATTACGGTAGGAAGACTGAGCAGAGAGACAATATAAACTAAATGGTATGATTTTAATGGGGTGCAGGAAAAGAGAGACCTGGGGGTATACATGCTCAAATCATTTGAAAGTGACAGAACAAACTGCGAAGGCTGTAAAAAGGCATATGGAATCCTTGGCTTTATAAATGAAGGCATAGAATATAAAAGTATTATGTTAAACCTTTATAAAACACTGGCTAGGCTTGTGACAAAATTGAGGGCGCCACAATTTAGGAAGGATGCCAAAACCTTGGAGAGGGTGTAGAGGATAAAGAGAAACTGTTTCCAGTGGCAGAGCATATGAACGTAGGAGCAGGAGTAGGCCATTCAGCTCGTCGAGCCTGCTCCGCCATTCAATTTGATCATGGGTGATCATCTACCTCAACACCACTTTCCCGCGCTATTCCCATATCCCTTGAGAAGGATTGGTAACAAGGAGACACAGATGTAAGGATTTAAGACGCAACATGAGGAAAAAATAATTTAGGTAGCAAGTGTTGTGATCTGGAATACACTGCCTTAAAGGGTAGTTGAAGCAGGTTCAGTAATAACATTCAAAAGAGAATTGGTTAAATACTTGAAGAGGGAAAATTGTACAGGGCTATGTGGAAAGAGCAAGGGAGTGGTTCTAATTGGATAGCTCTGGCACAGACACATTGGACCTTGACTACACTTCCTCACATGCTGTTTCCTGTAAGGACTCCATCCCATTCTCCCAGTTTCTCCGTCTCCGACACATCTGCTCTGATGATGCAACCTTCCACAACAGCACTTCTGACATGTCTTCCTTTTTCAACTGAGGATTTCCCTCCACTGTGGTTGACAGGGCCCTCAACCGTGTCCGATCCATTTCTAGCACTTCTGCCCTCACCCGTTACCCTCCCTCCCAGACCCGCGACAGGGTTCCCCTTGTCCTCACTTTCCACCCAGCAGCCTCCACATACAAAGGATCATCCTCTGCCATTTCCTCCACCTCCAGCATGATGCCACCACCAAACATATCCTTCCCTCCCTTCCCCTGTCAGCGTTCCGAAGTGATCATTCCCTCCATGACACCCCGGTCCACTCCTCCATCATCCCTGACACCTCGTCCCATTCCAATGGCACCTTCCCACGCAATCGCAGGAAGTATAATATCTGTCCTTTTACCTCCTCTCTCCTCACCATCCAAGACCCCAAACGCTCATTCCAGGTGAAGCAGCGATTTACTTGTACTTATTGGCTGTAAATTTACATTATCGGGGGTAGGTGGAAACGTGGAGTAATCAGTTCAGCCATGAACTTATTGAATGGTGGAGCAGACTCAAGGGGTCAAGTGGCCTACTCCTGCTCCTAATTCGTATGTTCATATGTTCCTTCAATTTAGTATACTGTATTCGCTGCTAACAATCCTGTCACCACTACATTGGGGAGACCAAACGCAGATTGGTGACTGCTTTGCAGAACACCTCTGCTCAGTCCAAAAGCATGACCCTGAGCTTCCGGTTGCTTGCCATTTCAGCACACTACCCTGCTCTCATGCCCACATTTCAGCCTTGGCCTGCTGCAGTGTTCCAGTGAACATCAACACAAGCTTGAGGTACAGCACCTCATCTTTCGATTAAGAACTCTGCAGCCTTGTGGACTCAACATTGAGTTCAACAATTTCAGAGCATGACTAGCCTTTTAAAAATTTTTGTTTAATTATTTTATTTTATTTTTTACCCATGTGCCTGTATTTCATGTTGTGCTTTTGGACAGAGCTGCTCGATATTCTGCCATTAACACTCTCCCTGGACTAATGCTTTGTCTTTCACCACAACCATTAACATACTCTTTGCCTTTGTCCCATGACATCTTTGTTATTTAATCTCTCCTGTCCTCTGCCCTATCTCTTCCCCACCACCACTCAACGCCCCCTTCATTTGCTTAAAAACCTAATACTTTTCTTACCTTTGTCAGTTCTGATTAAAGGTCTCAGACCTGAAACGTTCATTCTGCTTCTCTCTCCACAGATGCTGCCTAACCTGCTGAGTATTTCCAGCACTTTCTGTTTTTATTTCCGATTTCCAGCATCTGCAGCATCTTGTTTTTATTATGTTGGACCTATTGGTCTCCCATTCCGCATCATTCTATGATTCATGTCTTTCCTGGAGATACCTCCCTCAAATATTCATACATGCTTTGTTTCACTTTAATGCCTTCCCCCCATTGTCTTACTTCTAACCATCTAAGAGTTTGCATTCTTCTCTATTATTGTTTCAGATTTCCAGCATCTTTTAGAATCATATAATCATAGAAAGTTTAAGGCACAGAAAGAGGCTACTTGGCCCATCATGTCTGTGCCAGCCAAAAAATGATCCACCCATTCTAATCCCACCTTCCAGCATTTGGTCCGTAGCCCTGCAGATTATGGCACTTGAGGTGCATATCCAGATTCCTTTTGAATGAGATCAGGCAGTGAATTCCAGACCCCCACAACCCTATGGGGGAAAAAAATCCTCATCTCCCCTCTAATTCTTTTTTTTTATTTCCAAAATATACTTTATTCATAAAAATCTGTAAAAATTACATTGCCAAACAGTTTCAAAACAGCACCAAAAAATACAAACATTGCAAGGGAGATCAGTTTCCTTCAATACTGTCATGAGTTTCTTCCCAACCCTTCCGTTTCACAATTGTCATGTCAATGACAGTTTTACATTTACAGCAACTGAGAATATTAACGATACAGTTCGAGGGGTTTCCCATGGATCCAGCCCCTCAGTCCAGCTTGGTGGGGGAACCTTACACTGTGGTCTTTCCCCATTGAGCCTTTGCTGCGGCTGCCCCAAGCTTTAGTGCGTCCCTCAGCACGTAGTCCTGGACCTTGGAATGTGCCAGTCTGCAACATTCGGTGGTGGACAACTCTTTGCGCTGGAAGACCAGCAAGTTTCGGGCAGACCAAAGGGCGTCTTTCACCGAATTGATAGTCCTCCAGCAGCAGTTAATGTTTGTCTCGGTGTGCGTCCCTGGGAACAGCCCGTAGGGCACAGACTCCTGTGTCACAGAGCTGCTTGGGATGAACCTTGACAAAAACCACTGCATCTCTTTCCACACCTGCTATGCAAAGGCACATTCCAGGAGGAGGTGGGCGACCGTCTCTTCCCCACCACAGCCAACGCGGGGGCACTGGGCGGATGGGGCGAGACTTCGGGTGTGCATGAAGGATCTGACGGGGAAGGCCCTTCTCACCACCAGCCAAGCTACGTCTTGGTGCTTGTTTGAAAGTTCTGGTGATGAGGCATTCCGCCAAATGACTTTGACGGTCTGCTCGGAGAACCATCCGACAGGATCCACCGTTTCCTTTTCTCGTAGGGCCTTGAGGACATTCCGTGCAGACCACTGCCTGATGGCTCTCCCCTTTAATTCTTCTATCAATCACTTTATACCTATGCCCCCTAGTCAGTCACTGCTAAGGTAAATAGACCTTTCACCTCCACTCTATCCAGGCCCTTCAAAGTTTTGGACATTTCAATCAGATTTCCCCTCAGCCTTCTCTGTTCTAAGGAGAACAATCCCAGCCTATCCTCATGTCTGCATTTTCCAGTCCTGGCAACATCCTCGTAAATCTCTTCTGTACCCTCTTTAGTGCAGTTACATCCTTTCTGTAATGAGATGACCAGAAAAGATTTTGGAAGGCTCCCCTTTGCCATCCAATCAGTTGGCACCAGCCCAGGATCCCAGTGTTCCAGGGTGGCCACATGCTCTGAATTCTGGGTGTTGTAGTCCAACAGCGACATAGTGGTGCCGCAGTGCCCTCTGGCCGTTGTAGTCTCTGTTCTGTCCCATTCCTCGAGAGCAGATGGCTGCGCTGTCGGGAAGTGACTACAATTCCCATCAGGCGGCGGGGTGGGGGGGGGGAAGAGGCGGATAGGCTGCGCGCATGCGTATTCCGCGTTTCTTGGGTTGGAGCGGTGAGCATAAAGAAGCAGAGAGACGGTTGGAAGTCTCGAGTCTGTCGGAAAATGTCTCGACAGGCGAACCGAGGTACCGAGAGCAAAAAAATGGTAATTCATGGATTAGAAGTTGTGTGGTTACTGAGGCCAAAAGCGAATGGTCGTAGTGATTGCTCTGTCAGCGCCTGGTCTGTGTCTAGGCCCGTTCTGCTTTATACAGGAGTTGCTGACCTAAACTCAGTGGGTTTCTTAATGGCAGGGTCGGGTCCTTCATTCTCATGATATGTCGCAATACACACCCATTTTGTTTAAATGTTTAACCTGTCTTGATGTGTTCCTAAACGTATACACCGTATCGGTGAGTTTGCAGTCTCTCGCATCCTGGCCATAACTGTCCTATTTGACAGATCTGCACTATTCTGAATTCGGTATTTTATTTTTGTTACTTTTTACTTCAACGCTGTACAATTTGAAGTGATTAAGTGCAAACTATTGTGCTGGTGCAATTTTTAAAATATGCTTTCATTTACAAGTTTAAAAGGCACCTTGTAAGTAGTCCAGGTTGGTGTGAGGATGATCATGTTCAAGTACTAATATTTCAGGGTCCATACCTCTCTGAAGAATTCGAGCATGGATATAATTTGTAAACTTGGGATAATAGACTGAAACCTGGACTAGGATTTTTCATTGGCTATATAGGGTCTCAAATGTGGTTCAGTTGGTAGCACTCTCGCATCTGAATCATAAGGTTTTGGGTTCAGGTTCCATTCCAGGCAGTACTAAGGGAGTCCTGCACTGTCGGAGGTGCAATCTTTTGAATGAGATGTTAAACAAAGGCCCCATCTGCCTGCTCGGATGAATGTAAAAGATTCCATGGTGCTATTTCAAAGATGAGCAGGGCAGTTACCCCAGGTAATAAAAGCAAAATACTGCGGATGCTGGAAATCTGAAATAAAAACAAGAAATGCTGGAATCACTCAGCAGGTCTGGCAGCATCTGTGGAAAGAGAAGCAGAGTTAACGTTTTGGGTCAGTGACCCTTCGGAGGACACCCTAGGTGTCCTGGCCAATGTTTCTCCTCAATCAACATTACCAAACAGTTTATCTAGTCATCATAGAGTCATTTATGCCACAGAAGGAGGCCATTTGGCTCATCGAGTCCATGCTGGCTGTCCATGGATCAATGCAGCCAGTCCCACTCCCTGTAGTCGTGCAAGTCTGTTTCTCTCAGGTGACCATCCAACTTCCTCTTGACGTCATTGATGGTCTCAGCTTTCACCACCCTTGTGGGCAGTGGGTTCCAGGTCATTACCACCTGCTGTGTTTAAAAAGCAAAGTGCTTCCTCATGTTCCTCCTACATCTTTTGCCCAAAACTTTCAATCTGTTCCCCCCCCCTAGTCTTAGTACTATTTCTTATTGGGAACAGTTTTTCCTTGTCTAACTTCTCTAAACCTCTCATAACGTTGTACACTTCTATTAAATCTCCCCTCAATCG
Source organism: Heterodontus francisci (assembly GCF_036365525.1). Taxonomy (NCBI): domain Eukaryota; kingdom Metazoa; phylum Chordata; class Chondrichthyes; order Heterodontiformes; family Heterodontidae; genus Heterodontus; species Heterodontus francisci. The sequence continues at coordinate 41,197,237 of NC_090401.1, read as the reverse complement.
CCTTTTGTGCTAAGGAGAACAAACCTAGCTTTTCCAACCTAACCTTGTAACTAAAATCCTCCATCCCGGGAACCATTCTGGTAAATCTCCTCTGCACCCTCTCGAGGACCCTCACATCCTTCCTAAAGTGTGGTGACCATTGCTGTTTGTAGGAGTTTTTGCAAATTGGCTTCCACATTTTCTACAACAGTGACCACACTTCAAAAAATACTTCATTGGCTGTAATGTGCTTTGAAACATCTGGTAGTCATGAAAAGCGCTATATAAATGCAAGTCTTTTTTATTTTAACAACCTGGTCTGGCTTGTGAGCATATTTTTTGCTGTTACTTGGGGTTATTATCTGGATATGTTGTGAAATAACAAACTATGATTTAGTCTATTTGACAGAAAAGACTTGTTTGGATATCAAAATATCAAGGCCTAAGTTATCTAAGTGTGAAATATAATCAAGTTTTATAAACTTTCCATTTAAATTAAATCAATTCAAATGTAATGTGTCTTTATTTGAATTTAAATCCCATTATATTATAACTGGAGAAAATATAGTAATTTGCTGTGTTGTGGTAACTTACTGATATAAGCTGTGATGTGATACAATCTATGTTTCTGACTTTTCCACCAAAGTATTTGCCCAGTCCACTCTTGTTGCTTGACGAGTACTTAGCCAGCATCTCCATTTTCCCTTAAATACTTTTTGTGTTCCATAAATTCAGTTCATTTTACATCTTTATTTGTAAAGGGTGTGTTGTATTTTAAGCCTGTCAAATCTAGTGTCAAATTTGAATTGTATTTGTAAATATAATAGCTGGTCAGCATCAGCACTGCAATATTTGGGACTTAAAGTAAGATGGAAGCACAAAGAAAGCAATAGAAATTGAAGACTCTTTGTCTATCAATTTGCAAGGGTTTAATTTGGATTTTCAATAAAATGTAATAGAGAAAAAAACAGCTTTTTAGTTTGAATTTTATAATTTATTAAATTCAACCAAAATTCCCTGAAAAATTCTACTTCAGTACAATATTGTATTTTTTTCACAAGGGTATCTTTGAGAGTTTTCTGTCTTATTTGGAATACAATGTACAGAGGAGGTGTTGGGTGACAACTCACTGCAGTAATTGCAAATTCAGTTTTCCTTATTTACATAAATATTCAAATTCTGCTGTATCTGTCATTGATTTGAACAGCGATGTCAGTCATATGAGAAGAAACCAGTCCATTTTGGACTTGTGAAGAGCCCGATGGATATACTTGTAGATAAAATTGCTTAAGCTGAGAAATTTCAAGCACTAGTTTTAAACATATGACAGAATGGAATGAATTGTATCCAGATTTACTGCTGAGACCAGTTGGAGATTAGATTGTCTATAGTTTTATTCAGTAGTGAATTAATCAGACTGTAATATAATACATCACATGATTAGACTAATGCTTCCTTGAGTATTATCGTGACATCTTCATGAACATTATGGACTGCATCCCTATATTTTTAAGCAGTAAACTAGCAATAATGCAGTTTGAAGAAATGTGTAAAGAAGACTGGATTTGTTATATCAGAATTACTAATTATATTGATAACCATACAGTACATTCCCATGCTTGGTTGCACTGTGGTGCTGAGCATTGTGTAGAGGGCAGAGGCTTATTACATAAATAGGTCAGTTGGTGAGAAGTTACTTTGGGCCTGTCTCTCGTGTCTTTCCAGGAAGATTAAGTGGATTGGAAGAGGCCTGGGTGGTGCTAAGCAGTTTGTCGGCCCTACTTGGTTGGCTGTTGTGTGTGACATTGGAAAAAGTGAAATAGTAATATTGGGACTTCACTGCTAAATTCATATTTTGAACTGAATGCATGGTGGAAAGAAAGGATTTTTTTTATAAAGAGCAATCTGGTTGTCATATGCACCCTGATTATGTGACCATGCAGCCATAAACAATCGGAGTACTATCATGACTTTTGATGTATTTCTTCCCATATCTGTGATGCCATAATCACATATATGCCTGTGTGGGCAAGAAACAATACCAGTCATAGTTTTTAACCAGAAGTAGTACAAGTAACTCCCTTCTGATTTTTGTTTTGTTCAGAGAATCTACCACTAGCTTTGCTTTTCTGCAAATAATTATGGACTTACTTGAGACTGTTAACTTTAAAACAAGAGACATGAACTCCCAGACTGAGTAAAGAATTACATGGCAAGATTTAACGTTTTAAGGCTTATGCTATAACAACTATACTAAAATTCAACATTAACTGAACAGTACACTAAATTACAGAGAAGTGTATTTCCTATTGACTTATTAACACACACGAAAACCCCACACCACATTCACACATTACACAGTATTTTTAGAAAGTCCCAAACTCCTCCCAGTTGCAATGGATTTGATCTCCCAGTGTCCTTAACAAAGCCAATGTCGTCTTTGCTCACTTCTTCCGAGCACACTTGACTGCTCTTCTGTTAATAAGGCAATCTCTGGTGACCCTGTTGCTCTTTTGTCCTCTGCAAACCACAAGCCTTCGAATCGGGTTAAAATCTCAGCAGCTTTTTGCTATATCAGTGTTCTGAGAGGAGTTTTTTCTCTTCTGAGGCTGCTGCTGCAGGTCTTTGTGTCTTCCTCTCTCCCTTACAGCCTGTCAGACCTAGGAAAGCCTGTTGAATTTATCCAGACAAAAGTCAGTAGTCACTTCCCTTTTTCAATATTCAGAGTCCATAAGACTGGTCATAGAAAAACCACTTGGTCCTTCCTTTGTTTCCAGGTATTAGCAATTGCAACTCAGATTTGCATTTTTAGAGCCCCTGCCTCTCTGTTTACGATCTGAGATTCTGGGAGAGTGAAACCCATCGTCCTTCAGTTGTTACAACCTTGCACTGTGCTTTCAAAAGGGTCCTTGATTTGGGTTCCTTGTGTTCATGGTAACCAAGATCCCTGCCTTGTTTCTGGGCAGACTTGGTGTGAGGTCACATATCTCCTCCGAATCCTCCTTCCACTATATTAAATGTCTCAGTTTTTAAAATGTAATCATGCTGCAAAGTCCAGCATTCATAACATAGTGAATTGCTTATTTGGAATCTCAGGTTTGGATCATCAGTAATGAGTGCCATTTGATAACTTGAATAATTGGCATTATGTAAGAAATAAGAAACAATGTATGCATCCATTTTTGTAATGGATTCGGAGCTTGATATCTTGAGATTTCAGCATTGGTTTTACTTTTGAGTCTCTTTTTCTATGGCAGAAATTCATCAAAACAAAATATTCAAGCCCTATTTATATTACTACTGCTTATTGTGTTTATCCAATGTTTGTGGACTGTGCACACAGCAACTAAATTCTTGCTGCTAAAAACGATAAATGCCTGTCAATTTTCTCTTGTTCGAAGTATGCAGATTGTGGGGGAAAAGTACCTGCGTGGGTTAAAGTATGTTGGCATAATAACTTGAACTTTAAAAGTTCTTAAATATTTTCTACTAGCATTGTCCAGTCAAGCATAATTTTTTAATTAAATCAAGGATATGTTAATAGTACATTCAGTACTGAGTTCCAATGTGTTGGGGTTAAAACTGATGAGTTACCCCGTTTGCTGTATGTGCAGGACTGCAAGATCTTGGGTTGTGTTCTGTTATAATTTTTATTTAGGTAATACATCCTTTTGATGTGTACTTCATTGTGTACAAGTTTTGCTTTATGTGTGATGTCACTAAATCTCGATTCTGTCTTTTTCCTGTCTCCTGCCTAACGCATTCATTCTGTAGTACTGGTATTTGCCATTCATTTCACCTTCTGCATCTCTGCATCTCATGGTAGGTGTTGGGAATACTAATCTCTTTGAAAATGGGTTTGTCGCAATGCATGTTTTCATTTTGTCTGATTTGCTTCATGGCTAGTCCTGTGAATTTTTGGGTTTCCCTTAGATTATGAAATGTAAAGTGAAATTTGTAATCAATTCAAAACTTGATTTGGTTTCCAATATCTGCTAAACTATTTTATAGAATATTGCAACTATTATTTGAAATGTTGCTGCATGAATTAAGGAAATATGTTTGGTTAACTTTAATTGAAATTGCTACATTGATCCTCTACTATGAGGAACATATCTGTGGCATTATAGAAACTACATTTCAAGTCTAAGGAGAGGAACAGAATCATTTGCGTGCATATTCCTGATCACTATCCTGCTGGAATGGAGATGTGTATTTATTTCTAGACATATTAGGAAAAGTTCGGGTCAGGCTTGGCTGTGATCACCTATTTCTCCTCTCTCTTTCACCCACTTCGCCCTCCCCATCAGTTAAATAAATAGCCTGTCAACATTTACACATGTGAAAAATAGCTGTTTAGAAGAGGTGCAGGAGGACAGCCAACACCTATGGGAGTTTGCAACTTCAGAAGCGGTCTGATAGTTGGAGATGATTATTTCATATTTTGAGGTCCTATAATCCTAAAACCATTGGAACATGTGGGTGGGGTTTAAGAGGGCAGAGGAATGTGCATTAGTTTTTATCTAATGTAGCATGACTAACAATAATTTTCTGGAACTTGCTTGACTGTTTTGGGGAGTCGTGGAGAGATTTCCCAGAGTTTCTCTAAAATTACCCAGTTTTTGTATTCTGTTTTATTGCCTCCCATAGAAGTTCAATTTTACTAGTAGTTGGATATTGTGCAACCTGGTAAAGCACCATCTAATGGAATGGGGGAGAATCAATGGGATGAATCTTCCCTCACCTTTCCTTTTGTATGGGAGGGGTGGGGGCAGAAATAGAGGCAACACGAGCCTTACTCCAGGGCTTCCCAAAGGCTCACTAAGTTATTGAGTGTATAGCTGACTTATTTGAACCTGGGAGTCTTCTGTTTGATTCCTGGCTTATGCTGAGTTAGTTAATGTCAGCAGTTGAGCACGACGATTGGCTTGGGCACCCATGGCTTAGAGAGAAAAGTATTGGGCAGGTTTCCCACTCCAGATAGCTATTCAGCTCCTGTTAGAAGTGCAGTTTGGATGAATGTTTGTTTGGTGAGGATTGGATTAGGGTTCTCTGTGATGTCTTGCCAAAATTCAATGTTGAGACTCATTTATAACTAATGGTAATTTGGGTAAAATACTGTATGGTGACCAGCACCAGAAAATTGTACCATAGGTCAGAAGGGGCAGAAAATTGGTGGGTGGAAGTTAAATACTAGCTGCAATGCAGCATCTAGTTTCTGCTTGCTGGAAGGTACTGATCTACATGCTCAACAGTTTGTGGTAATCATTTAAAACACACTGCCTTGAGTTCATTAAAAAATACCACAACAAGGAAACATTTATAACAGGAATACATTCTATGATCTCATAGGTTTAGCAGCGATATTAGATCAGATTAATTGAAACGCTCAGTAAGTAGATATTTATGAACAAACCCTGGAATAAAATGGTGATCACACTGATAGTGTGGCAATCCTGCTACTGATTTTGTACTAATCATTTGATTGTCTTTTCAGTTTTGGTGCACATCCGTGTTTATCAGATAAGAAGTAAACAGGTTTACAAATAAACCTTCAAAGTTACTCTGATTTCCAACTATGGGAATATTTTTCACCAATGATTATTTAGATGAGAGGAGAAATTATAACGAACACTATTTTAAGCCAAGTTTGTCATCTTGGTGCTTTTACTAATGTAGGGATATGAATTTTCCTCTGACTCTCATTTAACAAATGAAAATAATTGTGTGTGCATTATATCCTATTTGCTTCCTGTAATACTTTCCCTGTCACGTTGTTGATAACACCATGATTTTCTGACTTGACATCCACATTCATTCCATATATATTATATAAATATAAATAAAATGAAGGCTAAGTAGTAACGTGTTATCTCGAATACACAAGAACAATGTTGCAATTAGGAATAAAATACTAATGTATCCTTACTTTTCTGAAAAGCTACTTAAGCATTCAATTTCAAAGTAGCCTTTACCATGGGCAACTCCTTTTTTTTATATAAAAAAAAGGGACATTGTCTCCATTCCAGTTTCTCAATCACCTCTGGATAAGTGGATTAATTAACTTCAGTTTCTTTTTATGAATGTTTTCCTGATCAAGACGTCTGCTTCTCCTATGCGTGTGCTTCATAAATATCTATAAGAAGGTTCATAATGTTTATGCTCATATTTCGAAGAAGTGAGTAATTTTATGATTATGTAAAGCCTGACGTATCGTACCTTCCGCAAACTGTGAAACTGAAATGCTACTTAAGAAATTCTTTCTGGTAGGGTTAAGATGACATGTAAATAAAATGAATACTTTATGCTATAACGTTTCAAAAGCCAATGACATTTCCTAAGCTGCTCCAATCCCTTGCATTAACATGCATTGGTGATGCAGTGGTAGTTATCAACAGTTGCATCAAATTGCTTGACTGGAACATTTTGCATTTATAGTGAATTTCTGCAAAGGGTGAAGATTTTGGGCCAATTATTTGCAATAATGAGTTGAACCAGAGACATTTTTCCCCCTTGACCCTGTGCTGAGTTTCATAGCCACGGCCTACCATCACTAAGATTGTGTACTTCCACCTTCACAACATTGCCCACCTTTGTCCTAACATCAGATAATCTGTTGCTGAAACTGTTGCCTGTTCTTTTGTCCCCATCAAACTTGATTACTTCATCATCCACTCTCCATAAACTCACTTGCCCAATACCCCTATCCTTGGTGACCTACACTGGCTCTCTGTCCTCCAGTGCATCTCCTTTTCCCTTTTTCTTATGTTCCTCTTATTTGTCTGTAAAATGCACTATGATTTCTTGTACGTTAAATGTGTTGTATAAATGCAAATTGTTAACAAAAGTTGCAGAATCTGAAATGTTTCTTTGTGAAGGTGGGGTGTTGTGGGGAGTGGAAGTCCAGCTTGCTACATAAACTGACTTTGTTCAGTACATTTGGCAAATAATGCAAATAAAATAATGAATGTTCTAACAATACAGTCAAAAGTTGTTCTGAGTTGGCATGTATGTATATTTTATACAAATATATAATATATGGAAATTGAACAAAAAGGACAGGACTATTGAATTTCAAGGTGTAGGGACTTAGCAAACTGCATGGAAATTGACAGTTCAGTGCGAAGTGACTAAGGAGAAATACAATGAATCAGAAGTAAAACTACAGTGCATTTTAGTGCATATGTAACTTCAGCTCAGTTGTGATACTCATTTAGTTAGCAGTTATATAACTGACCCGTTGAATGAAATTAAAACTATGTTTTTTAAAAATTCATTCAGGGATGTGGGCGTCGCTGGCTAGGCCAGCGTTCATTGCCCATCCCTAATTGCCCTTGAGAAGGTGGTGGTGAGCTGCCTTCTTGAACCGCTGCAGTCCATTTGGGGTAGGTACACACACAGTGCTGTTAGGAAGGGAGTTCCAGGATATTGACCCAGCGACAGTGAAGGAACGGTGATCTGCCCTTGTCCTTCTAGTTGGTAAGCCCCCAGATGTTAGTAAGGAGGACTTTGCAGGGTCGACAGGGCTGGGTTTACCGTTGTCGTTTCCGGTACCTTGGTCGATGCCGGGTGGTCCGTCCGGTTTAATTCCTTTTTATTGACCTCTTAGCGGTTAGGTACAATTGAGTGGCTTGCTAGGCCATTTCAGAGGGCATGTAAGAGTTAACCACATTGCTGTGGGTCTGGAGTCACATGTAGGGCAGACCAGGTAAGGACAGCAGATTTCCTTCCCTAAAGGACATTAGTGAACCAGATGGGTTTTTACAACAATCGGCAATGGTTTCATCATTAGACTAGCTTTTAATTCCAGATTTATTAATTAAATTCAAATTCCACCTTCTGCTGTGGTGGGATTCGAACCCATGTCCCCAGAAATACCCTGGGTCTCTAGGTTACTAGTCCAGTGATATTACCACTACGCCACTGCCTACCCTATTTTTCTATTTTCTATTTAGTGAAGGCTATTTCCCACCCCTGCCCCAATTCCTATCTGGTTATGTTGTTGGCTGGAGGTGACCAGATTGATGGCTGTGTCCAGTATGTTCCTTGTAGTTCATGTATGATGTAATAACTGGTTCAGTTGGTCAAGCAGTAAGCTGTTGAGAAAGAATAGTCACTATTGCTATGTGTTAGACATGCACCTGATTGCATTTATCATCAAACTAATTCAGTTTTTTTTTTTAGTTTGAGTTGGAAGTTATTAATGTAGTTCTTGGAGTTTCTGAATGTTTTGCTCATCGTTTCTCGCTTCCTCAACAGAACTCAGAGCTATTCACTCTGACCTATGGAGCTCTGGTTACACAACTCTGTAAAGATTATGAAAATGATGAAGATGTCAATAAGCAGTTGGATAAAATGTAAGTATATTTGAAAAATGTAGTCACTATACAATGGGCCAACTGTTCTTTTTTGTACTTGCCAGGTTTACTTTAATCTTTTCCTATCTGTGTTTAACTTTCTCCATTGTTAGTGAAAACACAAGCAAGCATGGGCTTGTTAGAATTAGGTTAACATGGAATTTGCATGTGAAAGCAGTATTTGGCTTTAAACATAGAAAATAGGAGCAGGAGTAGGCCATTTGGCCCTTCGAGCCTGCTCCGCCATTCATTGTGATCATGGCTGATCATCCAGCTCAGTAGCCTGTTCCTGCTTTTGGCCCATACCCCTTGATCCCTTTAGACCCAAGAGCTATATCTAACTCCTTCTTGAAAACATACAAGGTTTTGACCTCAACTGCTTTCTGTGGTAGCTAATTCCACAGGCTCACCACTCTCTAGGTGAAGAAATTTCTCCTCTCAGTCCTGAAAGGTTTACCCCATATCCTTAGACTATGACCCCTGGTTCTGGATTCCCCCACCATCAGGAACATCCTTCCTGTATCTACCCTGTCAAGTCCTGTTAGAATTTTATAGGTTTCTATGAGATTCCTCCCCCCCCCCCTCCCCCCCTCCCCCCCTCACTCTTCTGAACTCCAGCGAATATAATCCTAACCGATTCAATCTGTCCTCATACATCAGTCCCCCCACCATCCCAGGAATCAGTCTGGTAAACCTTCGCTGCACTCCCTCTATAGCAAGAACGTCCTTCCTCAGATAAGGAGACCAAAACTGCACACATTCCAAGTGTGGCCTCACCAAGGCCCTGTATAATTGCAGCAAGACATCCCTGCTCCTGGACTCGAATCCTCTCACTATGAAGGCCAACACACCATTTGTCTTTTTTTACCACCTGTTGCACCTGCATGCTTACCTTCAGCGACTGGTGTACGAGAACACCCAGGTCTCGCTGCATATTCCCCCTCAGTTTATAGCCGTTCAGATGATCTGCCTTCCTGTTTTTGCTACCAAAGTGGATAACCTCGCATTTATCCCCATTATACTGCATCTGCCATGCATTAGCCCACTCACTCAACTTGTCCAAATCACCCTGAAGCCCCTATGCATCCTCCTCAAAACTCACCCTCCACCCAGTTTTGTGTCATCTGCAAATTTGGCGATATTACATTTAGTTCCCTCATCTAAATCATTAATGTATATTATGAATAGCTGGCTTTATTACTTTTCCGAATTACTGTTCTGATGACGATACTTGCAGTCTCAATGAGAACAGTAAAAATGAAGCATTGAATTTTTTTTATTGATTAACAAAAGATATGAGGAATGGCGTTCCAATGGTTTCATAATGTCACAAGATATTTCAGTATTTTAGATTTTCTTTAAGTCATATGCTCCATGGCCAGCATGTGTTGAGATTCTATCTGGCACTCACAGATCTCATCTGGCATAACATTTTTGCTTTTAAATTATGCAGTTAGTTCCAGTTGGATGAATATTGTATATATTATCCCAGAAGTTAATGGCAGATTGTTGATAGGTTCAGACTAAACTAATGTCTGTTTACTCACATTGTTGATTGATTTAATTTAGTACAAAGCGCATTCTAAATTATGTAGACGTAAAACCGATTACACAGTGAATTTTGTAAGGACAGCTGTTTGAATCTGATACCTTTAGAACTGCATCTGGGATGCATTTGGATGTACAGTAGAACTGCTCCCTCTCAATGGATAATGGAAGGTTGCAGGAAATCAAGAGTGCCTAAATTTTGGTCTTGCTACAGTCATGCTTGGAAGGAGCTGTGATGAAAAAGACAATGAAATGGAAGAATTGGGAATTAAAAAAAGTCAAGTGTTAAACAAAACCGCAAGAACATGGACCCTTGTACCACAGTCAAATTGGAGTAGCAGTCACGTGACCCCTCCTGCACTGGAAATCAACAAACTTATCTGCAAGGATGGAACTCTTTAACCTCATCGGAAATAGCTCTGGGGAGTCGCCTTTGAGATTGAAAAGAGCACTATTTCATATTAATGACTCATCAACATGAATTAGCTAACAAAGGATTCTGGAGACAGAGGGACTCGCAGCTCAAACCAAAATTGAATAGGTGTAAAATAGCACCGTGTTTCCAGAATGATCCCCATTCAGACATCAATCAATAGCTGTGATCTTCCTATCCTGGTTCATTGTGTGGTCACTCGGAGAGTGGGCAAATGTCTCCTAACAGAAACTCTAATGTGATGAATGTTTACTTTTAAAAAGGTATCCCTCTAGATAGAAAGGGGGAGATCAAGCCAACACCTTCAGAAAGCAGTCCAGCCAGGGACTGTGAAACAGATCCAGCCAAGCTGCTAATTCTATACTTCAAATTGCTGCAGCAGAGAACTTAGTGACCACCATCTCCAGCCTGAAGTTTTAACCACCAGAAAATCTACAACACGTCAACAGGTTCAAGACAACAAACACCCAGGCCTGCACTTTTAAAAGAGACTGTCCTCCTGAGAAAATTCAACAGGTTTACCGTAAACCACGAACTCCTACTTACCCTTTTTCTCTCACATCGACCTATTCTTGTCTGTGTGTGAGAGTGAATGTGTGCGTGGGTGAGGTTACAACCATTTTGGAAATTGTATAAAAATAGTTTTTTTTTAACCTATGAGCAAACCTGTTGTGTGTTTATTTGACCTGAAAGACACTGACAAATACAGCATTTTAACAAAACACAAATACGGTCAGTTGGGAGGTTAAAAAGTGGGAACCACCCACACCCTATTCTACGGTTCGTAACACTGCAGAGGTAATTGCTGTAACAATCACTTAAGCATGGGAATGAAAACCAGTAGAATACAATTGCCGTGAACTGAATTTGATCTTTCTTGGGCTGAGAGATTGCATTGTCAGAATTAAGTTGGTCCTGGAGTCTGCAAAGAAGTGATCTTTCAAAGTTTTGTCCTATGAAAGTTTAGTAGATAGTTGGGAAAGTGGCTAAATGGAGTGAGGTTAAGGGGCTTCAGATGTATAAAACATTACTGGTGAATAAAGGTCTTTTTTTGTTTTACAGTAGGTAGGTAGTTTCACCAGTCAGGGAAAACTGTCACCATATGGTGAAAAGCATGATTCCTGATCGATCCCCCTCCCATTTCATTGTTTCTACGAAGTGATTTTAAATCAATTGGACACTGGTTCTCATGTGACATTAAAATTCATTTGAAGCAATAGAAGAAATTCTATTTCTTTTAATTTGTGAAACACCATATTGGCACTTGTGCAGTTTTATAGAAGTAGAACTTTTGCTTTTTCTCTGACTCAATTTTAATGTTAAAAGTGAAAGCAGCTGACTCTGGGTGAAAGCAATTGAAATTGATGATGGATTTGGGGTAGGTTACCAAAACTTCAGTATTTGGATCCCAACAGCACTACCTTTTATTTTTTGATTTTCGCCAAGGTCCATAGTACAATACAGTAAGCTTGAAGAGCTTAAAAGAGAAAATAAGGTAAATTGGGAAGCAGTGATAACATTGAGCATAGATTTTTTTTTAAATCGTAGGAAAATGAAAAGGAATTAGGAACTCTGCATTCAGTTTCATTTCAGAAAAGCAAATTTCATAAAACGTAGGTTTTGTTTATTCTCAATACGCTATTGTATGCTGATAAGTGTACATTATGCTCATTGCATACTATATTGATTTGTGCTGTTGATAGCAAGGGTATTTTTTTTGCAGCAGTGGAGATTGTTGTTCCCCATATCTAACTAGTATTTTTTAATAAAGGTTGCCTTATTTGAGTAGTTTATCAGGGATGCTAGGAAATATATGCAAGTTTGAAGGGAGTGTATACGTGACTTTTTTTAACGCGACTATTTTCTGCTAAATGAACAATATTAACTTACCCTGTGTTTCAAAATAGGGGGTACAATATTGGTGTCAGACTGATTGAAGATTTTTTGGCTCGATCTAATGTTGGAAGATGCCACGATTTCCGTGAAACCGCAGATGTTATTGCAAAGGTAAATTAAAACTTGGCATGGATTTAATGCAAATTAAATCTACTTTTAATTTATATGGTCATTTTACAGTAACAAATGCTACTTGAATTGGGTAGAATTTACAATGAACAAAACTGTTAGAAGTTAATAGAAATTGGGAAAATAAAACTGCTCCAGAATCCTGCTGTTACCGACAGCCTGTATATGTATTTTTAATGCTAGTATATGAGCTATTGTGAAGACTGTAGTCCAGTGGTCAATTATAATATTTTAACATTATAACTTCACATAATTCCAAGCCTTAGCTGGAATTTATTATCCCCTTTAGTGCAAACAATGCTGCAGTAACCATTGTTGGGATTATTTTGCTTGCCATTATAATTGGATTGTTAACATGGTACTATTCAGATTAGATTTCTATTTTGCAATGCTTTGTAATGTAAATTTTATTCAGGTTGTTTTATGCTTCAAGCCTTGTGATTTATTAACATGGTCATTGACATGGATATAGAGGTTTGAAAATTTGATTGACAGAGGCTGGATGGTTGGAGGGGTTCTACAAAGCTCTTTCAGCTTCCAATATTCCTGCATGGGCCAAGTATGCTCAACTTCCAAGTTTATTTTCATGGCAACAACTGTCAAGGCAATGAGATTATTAAATAGGTCACTTACTACTTTAGTTATCTGCCCTTGTGAAAATTATTGGCCTGGATTTTGTGGTCAGTGGTGAGTGAACAGCACTACACTAACAGCTGGCCACAGGTTTTCACGGGCTCTTGAGTGGAGAAATTTTCTAATGGCTGATCTACTGTGACACCCACTACAGGGCATCCACGAGAAGGACAAGAAACAGCTCTTGATTGAATCCTCTTTGAGACATGCTGGCCGGAATTTTGCGTCTCTTTCCCCTGCCACCCCCTGCCCACAGAGTGGGCTGGGAGGTGGGGTGGCATAAAATCATCTGGGAGGCAGGGGTGCAGTGCCCATCGCCTGCCCGCTCCTGCTGCTATGTTACCAGCAGCGGGGGAGGTGCATATGGCCCACCCGCCCCTGTTCAATTGAGGCCCTTAAGTGGCCAATTTTATAGCCACTTAAGGGTCTCCTTCAGCCATTGCTGGTATTTTACCAGCAACGGATGGGAATTTCAGAACATGAGAAGGTCACGCAGTGATACCTGGTGGCTTCCTTGTGGGATGGGGGTGGGGAACTCCCCTGATCGGACACGCTGTGCCCCACGGAGGCCCCCACCCCAGCAGCACTGGCCTCACTCGCTAAAACAATGCCACCTGCCTGCTATCCAACCCATTCACGCGCCTCCCCCACTCCCCTGTACTTGCCGGGTCCTAGCTGATTGTCCCCGGTGTGTCCCAATCCTTACTTGCCTGCTCCAAGGCCAGTGTCCAACGTTGCTCCTGTCGCTGGCTGCAGTCCCAACAGTGGCCACCACTCCCGGTGGTGCTGCTGAGATGGAAGAGCTGGCAACCACTCCAGTTTGATTTACTCTAATCTCCTCTGCAGAGTTCTGAGAGGTGCATTGGAAATGGTGAGGATTGTGATATATTTGTGCATTGCAATTTAAGGGCTGAATTTTATGCAGGAGATGCGGCTCTTGGCACTGGGCCAAAAAGGCAGGGGGAGCATCGTCTCTGCCTTTTCCTAATTAAAAAAAAAAGCCCCACCGCATTCCTCCAGTCTTTTTTTCTATCAAAGTTTCAGGAGACGGGATCCCCATTCCTTTAAAAACGTGGATTTCTCCTCCCATGAGCTGCCGGCCCTATCAGCAGCGCCACTGGGAGTGGTGGCCACTGCTAGTATTGCAGAGGCCTTGGACCCAGGCCCAGTGCTGGAACCCTGGACCAGTGGTAGGTGAGGCAGGGTTGCCAGGGCTCTGGAAGGCCTTGGCGAAGGGCTAGGAGGTGGTCTTGCAGTCCGGGTGGTGGTGGGGGGGGGGGGGGGCCACAGATCTTCCATGGAGGAAGGTCCCAACTGAGGCCAATTAAGGGCCTGGGCCATGCAAAATAGCAGCTTGACTTCCTGGCCTGGTGGAGGCGCCCCCCCCCCCCCCACCCCAATCCCCAACTTTTCAGTTGATGGCGGGGCCGCTGCCTTAATGTTAAATTCCAGCTGCAGAATCTAAACCAGGAAGCATAAAGCAGGAAGTATAAATTGGGTTTAAATCATTTACAGAGTGTGAAATAAAGATTGGGAATTAAAGATGGGGTTGAGAGAGAGAGAGAGAGAGAGAGCGATAAGAGACAAGCACACAAAGTTTTAAAAAAAAATTAATTTTTTTTAAACCCTCCATCGCCAATTAACTTCTGAAGGAATGAGGTTCCACACGTGTAAAATTAAACTTTGAGCAGAGAGGTTGTTTGGCAGTAATTATCACTTATTACATTGTTTAAAAAAAAAAATCACTTACACCTACACCTGAATTCACCAACCCTAACTTCTGGCATTTTTAGTGGGTAGCTATCACGCGAGTACCCCAAATTCACATCATTGCATTCATTTCAATGCCGAGCCTATCGGTGAGGTACTGTTATTGTATGGCCTGCGGAGGAGCTTGGGAACTTGGACCACAGCTTCTTGATTTCCACATTTAACTGAACATGTTCATCCTTTGGACTTGCTGCCTAATTTACTCCATAATAATGGCACATGCTGCTGGTTTCACTATGATTATTAATGCAAATTCCTATCTCTTTTTTGACAATTGTCAGGTTGTTAAATGGATTCTGTTGCTTTGCAATATTTCTACAATTTTTTGTTTTATTTACAGGTTGCATTTAAAATGTATCTGGGTATAACTCCCAGTGTGACCAACTGGAGTCCAGCAGGAGATGAATTTTCATTAATTCTGGAAAACAATCCACTCGTGGACTTTGTGGAATTGCCTGACAATCACTCCAGTTTGATCTACTCTAATCTCCTCTGTGGAGTTCTGAGAGGTGCATTAGAAATGGTGAGGTTTGTGATATATTTGTGCACTGACAATTTAACACTTTAATGCTCATCTATCTAAATCTATTGGGCATGAATTTGAACTGATTTGAAAGTTTATTCAGGTAATGGGACTATGCCTGACCCTTAATTTGAAATATAAGTTAAAGAGAAAAAAGAAAGTTGCATTTATGTAGTGTTTCGCAGCTAATGAAGTACTGTTCAAGTGTAGTCAAGTTGTAATGTACGGAAGAGCAGCAGGTAATTTACACGAAACATCACCTTCTAAGCAACCAATAGATTAGTGGCCACATAATGTTTTTAGTGATGTTGGTCGCGATAAATGTTAGTGCCATGGGATCTTTTATATCCACTTGAGGGAGAAAATGGGGCCTTCATTTAACATCTCATTTGAAAGATGGCACTTCCAACAGTGCAACACCTTCTCAGTACTGCACTGAAGTATCAAATTGGATTATATGCTCTGGTCCCTGGAGTGGGACTTGAAGCCACAACCTTCTGACTTGAAGATGAGAGTGCTATCACTGAGGCAAGATTGAACGCGTAACATTTTTAGAGTGAAGGTGCATTATGCTTGATCCTTAAAATGTTCATCCTTCTGTTTAACTCCCTTTATGGCCTTGCACCTTATTATCTATGTAACCTCCTGCAGTCCTAAAACCTGCTCTGACTATGGCCTGTTATGCATTTCCCTCCAGTTGTCCTATTGTCATCTGTGGCTACAGCCAACTTGGTT
The DNA here is from genome assembly GCF_036365525.1 of Heterodontus francisci. NCBI lineage: Eukaryota > Metazoa > Chordata > Chondrichthyes > Heterodontiformes > Heterodontidae > Heterodontus > Heterodontus francisci. The sequence continues at coordinate 41,181,234 of NC_090401.1, read as the reverse complement.
CCATACTCTTTACGTACCTCCCAAATCCCCTCCACATCTTTAAGACCATCGTTAAAACCCACCCCTTCTAATATCATCTTTGGTTTGGTAACCATTTTTGCCTAATTTGGCATTCCTCTGTGAAGTACCTTGGGGTGTTCTAAGTTAAAAGTGTTATGAATAAAAGTTGTTGATCCTTTCAGTAAAGTGGATTTGGCATGTGGCTATTTGGTGTAGCCCAGGCTAGAGCATGTCTGTTTCTTGAATGTCCAGTACTGGTCCACTTTCTTTATGCCTCACATCCTTTTACTGGGGTGTTTACTTACAAGTCATTATGTTTTCCTCCTCATTAGTTCCTGTGATATCAAATAACTGTGAATCACAACCATCTTTAAAATTTCACAGTATTTATTACAAATCACTTAACTCGTTAAAAATAGATGCCATAATTGATTAGTTGCTATGTTAATTTACTGAATGAAAGCAATTTATCTGGCTTGCAGCTCACCTATGTGTGATCTATATGCAATTTGAAAATCCATAAGAAGTGTACTCATATTTTTCAGTGGCAATTAAGTATACCATAATGTTTAATCCCAAATTAAATGGAATTTTAAAAACTTTGAAAGATTATATGTATTGTTCAAATATACAACACTGCTAATGTGCATATGGAGACGTGATCCAGTAAATTTAATGTTATAATGCTCAAAACGTGAGGTGGCCTGAAGTTAATTGACTGGGTTTAAAAAAAAAAACAGTTCTGACCTCTGTCAAGAGCATTATTAGAATCAACAGTACTGTGTATTCTCTCTCTAACTGTTTCTGTATTACCAGGTTCAAATGGCGATCGATGTGAAATTTGTCCAGGACACACTCAAAGGTGACAATGTAACGGAAATCAGAATGAAATTCATTAAAAGGATTGAAGAAAATCTTCCAGCAGGAGAAGAATAACATTTTATAGTGCAGTATTTTACTGGACAGTAAGAAGATATTCTGTCAATTCTATAGATTGTTGCATTGTGAAGTTATTTTATTGGCAAAAATCTGACTTTTAAAGAGGAATGGAAAACAATTTATTAGCCATGGAGTTAATCTAGAGAGACTCCTTAAACAGAATACAGCAGCAAAGTTCCTGTGCTCATGCTCTTTCACTTCTTTGAGGTCATATTCAAGAGTTTGTGCTTTTCTTTACTGTTCTGTAATTATCTGTATTTCTGTGGATTGCATATCTCTGTTTGGAGGCTTTAAAAAAATATGGTTCCTTCACCTGTTCTCCTGACACCACCCCATGGATTACTCTTTAAGGATGCAATGTTAATGTAAACAAGGTCACCACTGCCCACTCATCCCATACCCCAAAACTTTGTTATGGCCAAGACTGGCTACTCAGAATGAAGAGCCATATCACTAACATGCGCTTTTATTCCTGGTTATTAACATGACAGGTTTGTGGGATTTTGTTATGTTGGCGGTTATGTGGAGCTGGATGGAGCTTGAAGGAAACTTAAAGGCTACTTTAAAATGGTAAACAGAAAATGCTGGAACTACATTACCGTGCTGACTAACCTAAAGAGAGAAGACAGGTTAATGTGCATTTTGGGTAAAACCTGTTAAAGCTTCATGCTTTTCAACATTTCATTCTTTCTATTTCTAGCATTTGCAAATTTTTTATTTTATTAGAATGGTGGTTGAGCTTATTGAGGGTGCTATATATCCTGTATTATGATGATCTGGTTCTACTTTTACACTGTTTTACTTGAACTTGAATTTGGTTTGGACTCTACTCCAGTGTAAATCTTTCCCTCCAACTCTTTGTAAATTGTAATTTCCAGTGTTGATCTAATTAAAACCGAAATAGTGCTATGAAATTTCTTCAACAGTAATGTTCCAAAGGAAAATCAATGGAAATTGCTCCCCCAAATCCTTCTGATGGCGGACAATATAGCTGCCTGGTAAATGTGTTGCTGAGGCTTTATTTGGGTCAATGATGTAATGAACTTACTGGTAGCTTTTTTGTTAATTTAAATGTTCCAGATCTGGCACATACTTTTACAGGTGTAATTTTCAGTCCAAATTCGAACATAGCACTGGCATCCTAATACATTCTGTTGTTTCTAACTCTGAATCTCTCCAACACTTCATTTCATGATGTGGCAAATGTGCATATTTACTTATCTGTGTGATAACCGTAAGCCGTGACAATATTCACTGACAGTGAAAGATGTATGGAAAACTGGATAACAAAATAAAACTCATTCATTCAAGCTTTTGAAGAGAAGGAGGAAGAAAAATTTGGCTCTAATTCCAAGAAACAGATCTAGGTTGATCTTTTACAATGTACCCATATTCTTTTCAGTAGCACTTTGCTATCTAGTTTTTGCTTGATGGAAGAAGTTGCTATTGTTTCAAAAAAAAACTTACAAATGTGCCACTTTCACTTAATATTCTGTTTTAGCTGTTGAGAGAGTTCCAGATCAGTGGACAAAATGCAAGGGAGACTTGGTAACAAAAACTGATACAAATGTGGTATTTCTGCTGCTTAGTTGCAGCTTGCAGAATTTTCTAAACTTTGTACACCTGCATAGATTGTTGAAATAATATTTTGAAATTTACTCATTACAAATTATGCCTCATTTAACACTGATTTTCAGCACTAGATTTAGTCAGGAATTTGCTTTTAGCCATCTTGTTTGTTTGTTATGGATTCTGTCTGCACTAGATTTGATCAGAAGTTAAGCCAGTTCAATTTTGAAGGGTGAAAATGAAACTAGTGATATTCTGCATATGTAGTGATATGTCCCCCAGACGAACTCAAAACTGGAACCCTGATTCAAATCAAGAGCAGTACAAGTCCAGCATTGCACTGTACAGGAGATGTAACATTTAAAATGTGTAGTTTAATATCTAATAAATAAAACTATGGTTTGCTCTATTTTTAAGATGTAGACTTTATTAGAAAACTTACTTCAATATTGGAAATTCTGCCTTTATTAAAACTTTCTTAAAGGGACATAGTGAAATGCAGCACAGACCAGGAAGCAGACATGTTGATGGACCATTAATATAACTTTTTTATTCTAAGAAGTTGCAAATATTTATAAAAATAAATTGCATTAAAATGTACAAAAACACAAGGCATGAACTAAGTTAAGTCATCAAAACTATACATTTCAATAAAAATGAAATTGCTTGAAGGATGTATTTTTTCACCTTGTGATTTAAAACCAAATCTAAAATAGTTTACCATGAACATGAAGTCTGGAGTGAAAAAACTCCACTCCTGCTCCTTTCAATAGGTTATGTACAATTTGCTTTGGAGTTCATTTCAACTGAAGGAGAAAAGGAACATGGTTACATTTTAAAAATGAGGTTAAAATTCCAAAACATATGTGGATATCAGTAAGCCTAATTTGTTGCTCCTAATTAACTGCACCAATCAATAAAGTTAACTGTCGGCCAACTGAGCAGGTTAATTATCAGTGTTGCGCAAAGGTTGTGCAGTGTTTTGGTCAATGTCTCCTGATGGTACAAACAGGCCATGTTCAATCCCTTGAAGTGATTCTTTAATTTTTCACTCACAGAAGAATGTTTCAGCTTATCTTTATGTGGTTGTTAAATTAATGGTTTCTGGACGGGTACCTGAAGAAGGATCGAAGCCGTTCAGTCCAAATAGAAACCTCTTCTGTGATTTGTTCAAATCTATATTTTTGATAGCTCTGTTTGAATTAAACTGAGTTATTTAAATTCATTGGGTCCTAGTTATTTTTTGTAGATATATTTCAGCTTGCCTTTTTCAAATCAAAGAGCACGTTTTGAGCCTGTGGGGAGAGATAATTAGACCAGATAACTTCCTTAGCGAGGAAAAAAGGAAAATAAATTGCATTAAAATTTTTTATTGTTTAACACAACAGTTACAAATACTATTTACTAGTGGTAGAGCTAGCTAAATTTAACCAGTTAAAATTATGTTTTGCGTTACTGCTACTATTTGCTTGTTCCATACAGTTCAATACATTTGCCATTTAATTCTCAAGTCAAAGTCTAGTTGTGCTATTCTACACCTCCCAAAGACCAGGATCATATGAAAACATGGTATAAAACTTATAAGTAGATTGAAGAGGGTTCTATGTTCACTTCCTACCACGCTACAAATTTACTTAGATATCTGGGAAAATGAAAATGCTCTTTTTGGGAGGTAGGGACACTATTTGCCCACAAGAATAGGACTGGCACATGAAAGCCAAAGCGATCTAAAGTTTAAAAAAAAAAATCGAAGTCTGATAATGTAACAGTGGGCCAAGTTATGATGGGGTGTTCTCCATCACATTTCGGGTCATAGAGGCACTTTAAGTTTTACTGCAGACTATTTCTTCGAGTTGGGGATAAAATTTACATTGTGGGTGCCTGGAGCTTGTCATTACAGGGAACCATTCAGGTACATACACTTTTTTAATATGTGAAGACATTTAATTGTAAAGCAAGTATAAACCACTTAACACAGCATGCTTGTTTTATTCTGAAAACGATGTGATGTACAAAATTTGATTTTGATCTACCTTTTATTGTGTAACTCGGGCCAGGTGCATTTTATTTGCAGGATGTGATTTGACAGTCCAGATACTTGAAAACTTCTCTTTCTTACACCAGATAGTCCAGAAGATGTCCTTCTATGGGAGGTGTTGATTGGGCCTACAGCTGTAAATCAGTAAGATATATTTTGGTATCCAGCTACGACTCTTTATCTTGATAGATCTGAAGAACTAGAGAATGGAAACACTAATGGTTAAACAAAACCAACCGTGTAAGTCCTGTGTTGACATTAGTTCATGTTTACAGTTACTAAGAAAATTGCAAAGTATTTTGTTTTGCACGAGGTGTAAATTTAAGATTCTATAAGTGAATGTCTATATTAATTTTCTGCTATTGTTTACCTTTATTTTTAATAAACCTAATTTGTAGTTTATAGATGAAGTTTCAGACTGAAAGTGTTTATTCTTCCACAAGCTGAGGATTTGAGAAGAATCAGTTCAGCGACCAGTGTTTCTGATTATTCCTGAACAATACTACACTGTTTCATGGGGAACAAAAGCAGACTAAATGGGGATCTTTGGTGCTGAGCACAAAGAAACTATGCTGAACAACAGCAACAACTTATATTTATATAGCATCTTTAACGTAATAAAGCATCAAGATGCTTTGCAGGAGCATTATAAAACAAAGTATGACACTGAGCCACATAAAGAGATATTAGATCAGATGACCAAAGGCTTGGTCAAAGAGGTAGGTTTTAAGGCGGGTTTTAAAGGAGTGAAGTGGAGAGGTAATTCCAGAGCTTAAGGCCAAGGCAGGTGAAGGCATGGCTGTCAATGGTGGAGCAGTTAAAATCGGGGATGCTCAAGAGTCCAGAATTAGATGAGTGCAGATATCTTGGAGGGTTGTGGGGCTGGAGGAGATTACAAATAGGGAGGGGCGAGGCCATAGAGGGATTGGAAACGAGGGTAAGAATTTTTAAATGGAGACGTGGCTTCACTTGGAGCAAACGTAAGTCAGCAAGCACGGGCAATAGGTGAATGGAACTTGGTGAGAATTAAGACATGGGTAGCAGAGTTTTGGGTGACCTCCAGTTTATGGAAGGTAAAATGAGAGACCAGTCAAGAATGCATTCAGATAGTCAAGTCTAGAGGTAACAAAGGCATTCATGAGGGTTTCAGCAGCAGATGAGCTGCGACGGGCAAAGTCGGGTCATGTTACAGAGGTGGAAATAGGTGGTCTTGGCAATGGTGCAAATATGTGGTTGGAAGCCAAATATTGACACAAAGATTGTGAACAGACTGGTTTAGTCTCATTGTTGCCAGGGTGTGGATGGAGTCGGTGGCTAGGGAACAGAATTTGGAGCGGGGAGCAAAAACAATGGTTTCAGTCTTCCCAATATTTAATTGGAGGAAATTTCTGTTCATCCAGTACTGGAATTTAGCAACTGTCAGGAGAGGTGATGGTGAGGTAGATCTGGGCATCGTTAGTGTACATGTGAAATCAAACGCTGTGCTTTTATGTCACCATAGGGCAACATGTAGATGAAAAATAGGAGGGCATTGAGCATACCAGAGGTAACGATGTGCGAATGGTAAGAGAAGCCATTACAAGTGATACTCTGGCTAGGATTGGATGAATAGAACCAGGTAACACAAGTCCCACCCAGCAGGACAGGCATTCTCGGAGGATTGTGTGGTCAACTGTCAAAGGCTGCAGATATTCAAGAAGAATGAGGAGGGATAGTTTACCTTTGCCACAGTGATGTAGGATGTCATTTGTGACTTTTTGGCAAGATGACGCTCTAGCAATGTAGCAATTAGATTAAAGGAAGATAGTTCTATGTCCGACATTGATGTTTCTTGTACAATATTCAGAACCATCATTATTGGACAATGTGGAGGTACTATTTAAAGTATATTTGCATGTGCAATTATTCTTCCTGGCCTTCCATGTAATATTTACTGAGTATTTGATTGTGTTGATCCCTTGCTGCATTCTGAAATGGAAAACTTCACAATGCATTAGTTAGTTAAAAGGCAAACTACCTTTACCACTAGATGGTAGCATTGTACTGAATGATGAGCCTTAATGGCAAATTCTCATATGTGTTTGGTCAGCATTATCCCTAAAGTTGCATGCAATAGAGAAGTACCACTCGTTCAAAGTGATGCAGACCCGGTTATTTGAAATAAGCGACAGTAGACATTGATCCAATAAGAAATATGATTTGTAAAATAAAAATACAACACTGATTAGGAGGAGGTTTACTAGAATGATACCAGGGATGAGGGACTTCAGTTATGTGAAGAGACTAGAAAAGCTGGTATTGTTCTCCAGCACAGACGGTTAAGGGGAGAATTAATAAAGGTTTTCAAAATTCTGAAGGGTTTGATAGAGTAGCTAGAGAGAAACTTTCCTCTGGCAGCAGGGTAAATTATCAGAGGACAGATTTATGATATTTGGCAAAAGAACTAGGGGAAAAGAGAATTTTTTTTGAGTGATGGAAGCAGATTCAGTAGTAACTATATCTTGTGTTACTGCTGCTATTTGTTTGTTCCTTATTGTTTAATAACCTTGGCATTTAAAAATTAAATGAAAGTGAAGTGCTATTCTGGGCCTTCCAAAGGATCATGTGTAAGCATCGTATAAAAATAATTTGTAACTGTTGTTCAATTCTATTGCTATTTAAAAATATATAGTTTGATATAGGAACATAGCAGGAGTAGGCCATTCAGCCCATTGACCCTGCTCCACCATTTAATACGATAATGGCTGATCATCCACTTCAATGCCTTTTTCCCCACACTATCCCCATATCCCTTTGTCATTGGTATTTAGAAATATGTCTATCTCTGCTTAAACATACTCAATGACTGAGCTTCCACAGCCCTCTGGGGTAGAGAATTCCAAAGATTCACAACCCTCTGAGTAAAGATATTTCTCCTCATCTCTGTCCTAAGTGGTGCCCCCGAATTTTGATTTTGTGTCCCCTGGTTCTAGACTCCCCAGCCAGGGGAAACATCTTGCCTGCATCTACCTTGTCTATCCCTTTTAAGTATATTGTAGGTTTCAATGAGATCGCATTCTTCGAAACTCTAGAGAATACCGGCCCAGTTTCCCCAATCTCTCTTCGTAGGACAGTCCTGCCATCTCAGGAACCAGTCTGGTGAACCTTCGTTGCACTTGCTCTATGGTGTTACAACTGAGGCAGGAATAATGCACTGTCAATTCAGTCCCACTATGCAGGTCATAGCATATTATTAAAGTTTACCAGCTACCAGAAATTAACCAGATTAAACACTTTATTAACCCCCAGAATAAAACAGCTGAAGGGACTTGAGGAAGGAAGGGAATGGCAGTCCAAGAGAAACAGGCAGGTAGTTCAGGAGTCCCCTAGAGTCTCGCTTGCAAATCGGTATTCCATTTTGGAGGCTGATGAGGCTGGTTCCTCCAGGGAGTGCGGACAGAGCCAAGCTTCCTGCACCACAAGCAGCCTGTCTGCACAGGAAGGGGGAAAGAGAGGAAAAGCAATAGTAATAGGGGATTCTATAGTCGGGAACAGATAGGCGCTACTGTGGCCGTCAACGTGACTCCAGGATGGTGTGTGGCCTCCCTGGTGCCAGGGTCCTGGATGTCACTGAATGGCTGCAGGGCATCCTGAAGGAGGAGGGTGATAAGGCAGAGGTCATGGTACATGTTGGTACCAAAGACATAGGTAGAAAGAGGGATGAGGTCTTGCATCAAGAATTCAGGGACTTGGGCAGTAGACTAAAAAGCAGGACCTCTCGGGTTGTAATCTCTGGATTACTCCCAGTGCCACGTGCTAGCAAGTATAGAAATAGGAGAATAGCACAAATGAATGCGTGGCTTAAGAGTTGGTGCAAGAGGGAAGGTTTTAGATTCCTGGACCACTGGGACAGTTTCTAGGGAAGGTGGGACCTGTACAAGCGGGACGGTCTACATCTGAACCAGCGGGGGACTAACATCCTTGCTGGCGGGTTTGCTAGTGCTGTTGGGAGGAGTTTAAACAAATTTGGCAGCGAGAGGGGACGCAGACTCCTAGCAGAATAGGGACACAGCTAAACACAGGAAAGCAAACAAGTCAGAGGGAATACAGCGGAAGTAAGTTTCAAGGGAGTAAGACCAGGATGGATGGCCTCTACTTTAATGCCAGGAGTATTACAGGTCAAACGGATGAGTTAAGGGCAGGATTGGCAGCTCAATGTCCCGGGGTATAGAATCTTCAGGCAAGACGGGGGGTGGGGGGTAAAAGAGGAGGGGGCATTGCAATATTAGGTAAGGAGTCAGTTACTACAGTAAGGAAAGGAGATATCTTGGAGGGGGCATCAAATGAAGCTTTATAGGTAGATTTTAGGAATAAAAAAGGGACAGCCACATTGCTAGGTATTATAGACCCCTAGATAGTCAGTGGGAAATTGAGGAGCAAATATGTGTGCAATTCAGAGGTGTGTAAAAATAATAGGGTAATTATATTAGGTGATTTCAACTTTCCCACCATTAATTGGGATAGTCATCGTGTTAAGGGTTTAAATGGAGTGGAGTTCTTAAAATGTATACAGGAGAACTTTTTAGCTCAATATGTAGAGGATCCAACAAGGGAGGGTGCAGTGCTGGACCTAATTCTAGGGAATGAAGTCGGACAGGTGGTTGATGTGTTGGTGGGGGAGCATTTTGGTGATGGCGACCACAACATGGTACAATTTAAGCTTGTTATGGAGAAAGAAATAGACAAGTTGCAAAAAAAGGTTTTGGATTGGGGAGAGAGCGAATTTTAGTAAAATAAGGCAGGATCTGGCCAAGGTAGACTGGAAAGAGTTACTTGTCGGGAAATCTACAGAAGAGCAGTGGGGGGCATTCAAAAAGGAAATGGGGTGGGTACAGGCCCAACATGTTCCCTCTGGGGTAATAGGTAGGAGCAACAAGCCCAGAGAACCATGGATGGCCAGAAACATTCAGGGTACGATGAGAAAGAGAACAGAGGCTTATCGTAAATACAAGGAGAGCAAATCAACAGAAGCATTAATGGAGTACAGAAAGTGTAGGATGGAGCTTAAGAAAGCAATTAGGAGAGCAAAGAGGGGATATGAGAAAGCTCTGGCTGGTAAAAGTAGGGAAAATCCCAAGATATTCTATACGTATATCAACGGGAAAAGGATAACTAGGGAAAGAGTAGGACCCATTAGGGACCAAGAGGGAAATCTGTGGGTGGAGCCTGAGGACTTTGGTAGGGTGTTGAACGAATTCTTCACATCTGTCTTCACCCAAGAGAATGAGGATGTAGATATGGAACTCAGAGATTGAGGTTCTTGAGCAAATTGTCATAGGGAGTGGAAAGGTATTTGAGGTTTTGGCAGGCTTAAAAGTGGACAAATCTCCAGGTCTGGAAGATTTGTGTCCCAGGATGCTGTGGGAGGCGAGGGTGGAGATTGCAGGTGCTCTGACCCTAATTTTTAATACATCTCTGGCCACGGGGGAGATGCCAGAGGACTGGAGCACAGCTAATGTGGTCCCGCTATTTAAGAAAGGTTGTAGAGATAAGCCAGGGAACTACAAACCAGTGAGTCTCACGTCACTGGTAGGGAAACTATTGGAGAAAATTCTGAAGGAGCGAATCTTATCTCCACTTGGAGAGGCAAAATTTGATTAGGAATAGTCAGCATAGCTTTGTCAGAGGGAGGTCATGCCTAACAAATTTGATTGAATTTTTTGAGCATGTGACCAGGTGTGTCGATGAGGGTAGTGCAGTTGATGTCGTTTACATGGATTTCAGCAAAGCCTTTGACAGGGTCCCACATGGGAGATTTATCAAGAAAGCAAATGCACATGGGATACAGGGTAACTTGATAAGGTGGATTCAAAATTGGCTTAGCTGTAGGAGACAGAGTGATGACAGGCGGCTGTTTTAGTGACTGGAAGCCAGTGTCGAGTGGTGTACCACAGGGATCTGTGCTGGGTCCCCTATTGTTTGTCATTTATATAAACGACATGGATGACTATGTGGGGGGTAGGATCTGTAAGTTTGCGGATGACACAAAGATTGGCCGTGTCGTTAACAGTGAGGTTGAGTGTCTTGGGTTACAGGTAGATATAGACTGGATGGTCAAATTGGCAGAAAAGTGGTAGATGGAATTTAACCCTGAAAAGTGTGAGGTGAGGAGTAATGTGACATGGAAGTATTCAATGAATGGCCTGACACTGGGAAGTTCCGAGGAACAAAGGGACCTTGGCGTGTTTGTCCATAGATCTCTGAAGGCAGAAGGGCAGGTTAATAGGGTGGTGAAGAAGGCATATGGGGCACTTGCCTTTATCAATCGAGGCATAGATTACAAAAGCAGGGAGGTCATGTTGGAGTTGTATAGAACTTTGGTAAGGCCACAGCTGGAGTACTGTGTGCAAGTCTGATCACCACATCATAGGAAGGATGTGATTGCACTGGAGGGGGTGCAGAGGCGATTCACCAGGATGTTGCCTGGGATGGAACATTTAAGCTATGAAGAGAGGTTGGATAAGCTTGGGTTGTTTTCGCTGGAGCAGAGAAGACTGAGGGGGTGACCTGATTGAAGTGTACAAGGTTGAGGGGCATGGACAGGGTGGATAGGGAGCAGCTGTTCCCCTTAGTTGAAGGGTCAATTACGAGGGGACACGAGTTTAAGGTGAGGGGCAGGAGGTTTAAGGGGGATTTGAGTAAGAACTTTTTTACCCAGAGGGTGGTGACGGTCTGGAATGCACTGCCTGGGAGGGTGGTAGAGGCAGGTTGCCTCACATCCTTTAAAAAGTACCTGTATGAGCACTTGGCACGTCATAACATTCAAGGCTATGGGCCAAGTGCTGGCAAATGGGATTAGGTAGATAGGTCAGATGTCTTTAATGCATCAGTGCAGACTCGATGGGCCGAAGGGCCTCTTCACTGTATTATTCTGTGATTCTGTGAACACACCAAACCAGGTTTCTTTAAACAGCAACAAATTAGCTATTTATTAATAAACTAAATCTTAAACAATATCGAGATAAATCTATGTCTAAAATGATTTTATAACCTCTTATTCCTCCTAACCCACAAACACACACACACACGTTCAAAAACCAATTTCCAGCATTTCTTGTTTTTATTTCAAAAACCAACGGTTAACTGGTTTTAAAAATTATGTTTTAAACATTCAAGCTGTTTCTTAAGAATAAATAAATAACTGGGTTGTAAGTCTTGGTGGGTTATGTTACCAGTTTGGTGAAGTGTCCCAGAGTCGAATAGTCAGATGCCACCTGAAAACTCCAGGCAGATTTGATGAACAGTCTGAAATGGATCGGCATTCAAGGCATTTCGGCTGCACAGGCGTCACACAGATCTCTCCACGAAGAGTATAGCCACAGATCTATTTGGATTTTGAATTAGCAGTCAAATAGTAGAAACTTTACTGAGAATTCCTGAACCTCCAGAAACACAAAAGGCAACAGAAAGTCACTCCTGAGGCAGAGACTTCTTAGAGACTGGAAGTAAAAAGGAGTTTGCTATCTCTAACGATGCAAAAATTCCGCTCCAGGAGTCTTTTCCTCTTTAGACGAAACACAGCCTGTTGGCCAATGTAGATTTTCTGCTGAGAGACACTTCCTTCCTTCAGGGACAGCACGCTTCACTGGTCTGCCAGATCAAACTAATTCTAGCCAGTCGTGTACACAGTCATTGTATCAAACTGATACAATATGGCATGTGAACTCCTCTCTCGTTGTTGCCTAGGAACAGGCTTGCAGTTTGCACACACTGTTCCCAGAGAAATAAAAACTTCTTAAAGGCACATGGATCCCCCTTAGATTTTAAAAACAGAGGGGAAAAAAACACTCCCATGACAATAATATCCTCCCTAAGGTAAGGGGACCAAAACTGCACACCGTGTCCCAGATGCGGCCTAACCAAGGTTCTATATATTGAAGGAAGACTTTGCTACTCCTTTACTCAAATCCTCTTGCGATAAAGGCTAATATACCATTAGTCTTCCTAATTGCTTGCTGCACCTGCATGTTAGCTTTCAGTGGCTTATTGATCAGGACACCTGGGTCCTTTTGTCCATCTACATTTTCTAATCTCTTACCATTTAAGAAATATTTTGCACATCCGTTCCTCCTACCAAAGTGTATAATTCTAATTTTTCCACATTATCACCTGCCATGTTCTTGCCCACTCACTAAGTCTGTCCAAATCCCCTTGAAGCTGCTTTGCATCTTCCTCACAACACACATTCCAACCTAGTTTTGTGTCGTCTGCGAACTTGGAAATACTACATTTGGTCCCCACATCCGAATCATTGATATATATTGTGAACAGCTGGGCCCAAGTACTAATCCGAAGAAGGGTCACTGACCCGAAACGTTAACTCTGCTTCTCTTTCCACAGATGCTGCCAGACCTGCTGAGTGAATCCAGCATTTCTTGTTTTTGTTTCAGATTTCCAGCATCCGCAGTATTTTGCTTTTACCCAAGTACTAATCCTTGCGGTACCCCACTAGTCACAGCCTGCTGATGCGAAAATGTTTAGAGGAAAAAATAGCAGAACTATGAGGAAAGCAGGACAATGGGAATAATTGGATAGCTCTTTCAAAGAGCTGGCAGAGGCACAATGCATCAAATGGCCACCTCCTGTGCTGTTGGATTCAATTATTAATGATTTGAAATTTTATAAATTCCATCTACAAAAGATGGACATGCAGCAAACAATTAATTTGGATAGGGTGTCTTCTCTTGGTGCACCTTTGGTGATGGCTGTGAAGGCCAATTCTTGAGAGGCCGTTTGACTCGTAGTGTAAAAACAGAAATTGAACTAATTTTTCCGGGGCTGGGGCAGGAGACTGATGGAACCACTTAACTTCAGAATTTGTAGTATTGGATAAAGCTAAGTAGTCGCCCAGAACTTAATTTCTCACCACTTAAAAAAGAAAACTTTGAACGATAGCGAACTGGTATTTTATTTGCATTTAAAACAGCAGCCCTCATCCAGGGAAGAGGAATGCCGCAACACAAAAGTGAGTTACATGCACATAATAGGCTGTGAATCTAATATTCAGGAGTGCTGTTTACAGTGGGGCTTTGACTGAGGAATATGCAATACTGGAAGATGATCCAAAAGGATTTTGAATGACTCCAATTCTGCTACCTGTGGTTTTGAAAGTAACAATGGTCATGAATAATCTGTCGACTGGATCTTTCCAATCACAGGGAGGTGATATCCAAGGAAATCACTGAAAGTACTGTACATTTGGATTTAGGAAGTAACTATTTAAAGCACTCTTCCTGAAGGCTTGGTCATAAGATGTGGAGCAAAAATAGAAACCAATATTAACATTTTATACCATTGTTGACTTCCCTGGAGTTCAGAATGCTGTTGACTGTACACAAGTGGAGATGGAGGTGCCAGTAGCCAATATTAGGATAAAATAACTACTAGGCCTTGTGTTCCTTCAATATGCAGGTGAGTTTAATGTCCAGGGTCAATATGTGACTCCCACATCTTTAGCCAGTCACATGGCTGGTTTGTTTGGGACAATGAACTGCAAGAATGACACTTTGACCTATTTTAAAGGAGAGCAGGATTGGTGTATGTGGGCATCAAGGTTGATAGAAAGCTGGCCTGCCCTCTGCAGCCTAAGGACTAGGAAATTTTAACTTCAGGGCCTTGTGTATATGCATTGCAGCGCGCTCCTGCTCAAAATTAATGGCAAGGGTTACCTGGGTGGCAGGCAGTAGCTGGAGTTCTGGAGCCTGAAGGCTGCCCTCTGAGGCCAATTGGAACGGATCCCAGCACTAAGGTAAGTTTGTAGGAGAGCATTGGGGTAAAGGGAGGGAAGCCTAGGGTTGCGAAAGCCTAAGGTTTCCTTGTAGCAGCAGAGGAGATCCTTCATGTCCATAAGCAAATGAAAAGAAATTAAAATAAACTTGCTGTCTGGGTTTCTCCTGGCCCTGGCTCCTCTTCCCAATAGGTTTGATTTTGGTGAGAAAGCCACGACAGTTTGTCTGCACAGGCCTTGGGTTAAGATTGCAGTAGAGCTCTGATCAGCATATTTAAAATAGGATCACTGCCTCTGGTGAGTGCTTGCTCGCCTGCTACAAAGGATGCACTAATATTAAGACTCGCCTGAAGACAGTGGGATCAGAGTGGATAATTCGCAATGGACATTTTAACTGTCTACCTGAGTTCTTCTGGGTGGGAATGGTTAAAATTTGACCCTGGATGTCAGATTTAGATCTTAAAACTATGGTCCATTTGTTGACTCTTGCACAACTCTTTGGTGCCAGCAAATCACAATTTTAATAAAACTCTAGTTTTTTAAATTCTTCTCCCTCTTCTGAAGGCGTTAATTTTTTGCTGGGTTATGATCTTGTGTTTCTGTGCTGATTGTCTTCTGAAACTTATCCATTAGTCATATAACAATAAACATTAGTGAGTTATATGATGTGAGGCATCATAACTCAGCCCAAGTAAAATCAGTAATGAAAAAGTAAAATATTGTGGATGCTGTCTGAAATAAAAACAGAAAATGTTGGGAACACTTAGCAGGTCTGGCAGCATCTGTGGAGAGAAAAACAGTTAACATTTCAAGTTGATGTTTTGTCAAAACTGTACAACTCAATCCAATCCTGTTCTCTCCCAAAGTTCACTGTGCACTTCCAGCAGGTGTCACTGGATAATAAGGACAGGTAAGACCCCTGGACATTTTCCTTCCCCACCTTCATAATCCAAGGATGTTGGGACCAATTGTAAATCCTTTTCTGTAACCTGGACTGAGACCAGCTAACTTGGCATTGGACTGAACTTAGGGTTTCTGTGGTGTCTTAGTGTAATATTTGAAATTAAATGCTTCAATTATGATAAAAGAAATTAAGGATCCAATGCAGCATTTTCCCATAATTGGTTTAGTCCAGTTTTCACCCATGTTACCATTTAATGAAAGCAGTGTGGTCTTTATGCTGTATAATTGAAATGCAATTTTTGATTTAAGTTGATGCAGTTCACAGATTCTCTCAGATTTAGTTGATTTTAAGCTGGTCACAAAAGATTTTATTTTTGTACTAAAATCTTGGACTTCTTTGTGTTTAAAAAAAAAATGAAAGAAGGATTTTGCTCCGTGAAGGACACCTGCAAAAATAATTGGAATTCCAACAATGTTTTGAAAGGAAGTTCAGAACAATGAGTTGAACTTTATGGGTGTTTTGAAAGGAAGTTAAACTTGGAAAGGGGTAGGAAGGTCAGCAGTTTCAAGGAAATCACAGGGGTTTGACCTTTCTTCAGAGCAGCTTGAGTGACAAGAGTGAGACACTCTTGTGTGGCACAGTGGCGCAGTGGTTAGCACTGCAGCCTCACAGCTCCAGGGACCCGGGTTCAATTCTGGGTACTGTCTGTGTGGAGTTTGCAAGTTCTCCCTGTGCCTGCGTGGGTTTCCTCTGGGTGCTCCGGTTTCCTGTCACCGCCAAAAGACTTGCAGGTGATAGGTAAATTGGCTGTTATAAATTGCCCCTAGTGTAGATAGGTGGTAGGGCATATGGGATTATTGTAGGGTTAGTATAAATGGGTGGTTGTTGGTCGGCACAGACTCGGTGGGCCGAAGGGCCTGTTTCAGTGCTGTATCTCTACATACATACATACATACATACATAGTGTGTCTGGACATGTAACCATGTTTTAGGAAGGTGATTTATTTCACTTTGGACCATTTAAAAGCCTGTGAATTGGGCAAAGAGCAGGCATTTGAAATCTTTGCTTGATCTGCCTGTAGCCAGAGAGAAAAGACCCAGAAAAGTGCTACCTCCCTCTCTGTAAAGGAGACTCCTGTCTCTTGAAAAGGAATTCTGCATTTGAAAGGTAGCAGATTCCTATTGCCTCCGGTCTCTAAAGAATTTCTGCGTTCAGTGAGATGCCTGCTGCCTCCTGTGTTCTAAGAAAGTCCTGAAATCTGAAGAATTCTTCTATTGCTAGACTGCTGCTTCAGAACACAAGCAGACCTGCTGCTACACCCCTGATGGAAGACCTATATGACGCCTGCTGCAGTTAAATTGCCATGAATACCTACCCATCACAGACTGTTCATCAACCTCGCCTTGAGAGACTTCAAGTGGCATCCGACTATTCAACTCTGGGACACCTCACTGTACCGAAAACATCCTACCAGAACGTGAATCTCAATTTTTTTTATTATTTCTTCTATTCCTAAGAAACAGTTATAACCCCAAAGCCACTTTTGAAACCGGTTATCCGTTTCTTTTTGAATGTATGTGTGAGTGAGGGTTAGGGAATAAGGTTTATTTCATGTATAGATTTATTTCGTTAGTAGTTAAGACCTAATATTTCTTTTCTAATTAATAGTTAATGTCGTTGTTTAAAGAAACCTGGTTTGGTGTGCTTTACTCTGGGGAGACAATAGTGTTAAATTTGGTTATGCTTCGGTGGGTGGGAAACTTTATTTGATATCCTATGACCTGTGGAGTAGTGGGACTGAATTAACAGTGCATTACTCCCGCCTTGGTCATAACAAGCTTGATGTGATCAGTTGGTTGTTTCTTTAAAGAAGCAGAATATATGGAATGAAGATTTTTTTAAGCTCTGCATTTCTAGCAAGATACCAGAGCATTCTGTTGAATAATGGGCTCATTCATAGCTGTTCTTTATCTGGGGCCTTTTCTCTATAGAGGGTAAGTATACCAAGAGGTCATTAGAGTTGAATATGTGGCTTTTTCACGAAAATGTTTCAAACTATTAAAAAAAAGTAGACCTTTTTATTTATATATATATATATATATATATTAAAAACTCCTAGACAGTAAGGAAACTAGAGGTGCAATTAATGTACAGCTGCAAGAAGTTAAAAGATTGCAGCAACTAATCCAGCCAATTTATTTTAGCAACAGATAACGTAAGTGATTGCATTTCAACATAAATACCTAGCCAGGGTTTGGACTTTGATGTTGTATTTACTAAGAGTTTCTTGGAACTGTAGCTCTGCAGGAATACATGGTTAAGTATTGAGAGTTTGATTGGCCTGATACTGATAAGTAATGGTCTGTGTAATGTGAGCCAAGGGAAGCAAGTTATCGTTTAAAGTTTTTTTTTACTTGAAAGGGGGATTTTCTCAAAATAACTTCCAATAGCTCAGAACCAGTTATTTATACGTGAAATTCAAAATTGAACAAAATGTTCCCTTGACCATATTTTCAAGGTCACCATCCACATATTCTGAATAGTAGTCTAAGTTCATGGCTTTTGCTTCTTTTGTTTTCTATTTTATCTCCCCAACCCCCACCAGTTATTCCTGAATTGTTATTTTTGATTCATTTCCCATTTATCTTTTCTCCATTTTCTCCCCCTTCATTCAGTCTCCTTCCACTGTCTTTTGTCTCTGCTACAACTATTTATTTACTTGTGAGATATAGTTGCTATGGAGTCCGGTAGTGTCCGTTATATTTTCAAGTCACATATATCAGGGTTGTGCTTGTAAGGTATCTGGCCAAGATATAGTGGTCTCCAATTGTACTTTGCTTTATGATGCACAAAACAGATGATTTATACTTTAAATTTGAGAAGTACCAATTTTTTAAAATACTGCATATTCTCCTATAGTACTGCTAAAATATATTAATAGAGGTTTTACCTTTCCCTGCTGTTGCCAGTTTTTAGAAATATGTTCCTTAACGGAATATTATCAGATGTATATTTATACAATCTATGACTTTTAATATGCCTCACCCCAAATACAATAAGGTAAATCCCAAGGTACTTGCAATTGCCTTACAGTATTTATCATACTTTCGTAGATCTAAGATTATACATATTAAGGTAAAGGGGTATACTCTGTTCCCTACACTTCTTTTGCAGCTGGCATATGGAGAATATCATATCCACAGTAGATCTGCCAGCACGGAAACTGTGCTGTGCTTCCGGGTACACTCGGTCTTCAAGTAAATGGAGTCTTTTGAGTATGACTCGAGCAAAGGCTTTCCCCGTGACACCAAGGAGTGAGAAGCCCCTGTAGTTGTTCCAGGCTCCTCTATTGCCTTTGTTTTTGTATAGTGTGATGATTTTGGCATTACGCATCGCCTGTAGAACGGAGCATACTTTCCAGCAGTGAAATAGAAGGTCATAAAGGTGTGGTAATACATGGAACTTACATGCCTGAGCAAATAAAAACAAGAAATGCTGGAACCACTCAGCAGGTCTGGCAGCATCTGTGGAAAGAGAAGCAGAGTTAACGTTTCGCGTCAGTGACCCTTCTTCAGAACTGACAAATATTAAAAATGTCACAGGTTATACGCAAGTGAGGTGGGGGTGGGGCAGGAGATAATAAAGGAAAGGAACAAAGGATGCCTGAGCAGTTCAGCTGGGATTCCGTCTCTGCCAGGTGCCCTTCACTGGAAGTTGTTAGCAAATTCTGCTACCTTGGGTCCACAGTGACAGAGAATCTGTCCCTTGATGCAGAGCTCAATACACAGATAGGGAAAGCAGCTACCACCTTTGGCTGACTTGCGAAATGCACAGAAGTGCACATGGGATAACAGCAAGCTGACCCTTAGGACCAAGCTGCTGGTTTATAAGGCCTGTGTTCTCAGCACCTTGCTGTACAGCTGTGAAACATGGGCGACTTGCAGCTACCAGGAAAAGCTCAATAATTTTCCATCTTCACTGTCTACGGTGCATTATGGGTATACCCTGGCAGGACAAAATCACAAATGTAGCAGTCCTACCAAAGGCAGAGCTCCCAAGCATGTTGGCACTAATCAAACAGAGGTGGCTTCGGTGGATCGGACACATCCACAGGCTGGAGAATGGTCACATACCCAAGGATCTTCTGTATGGTGAGGTAGCCGATGCCAGGTGACTAGTGGGGCACCCAAATCCCCGCTTCAGGGATGCTTGCGAGCATGACGTAAAGGACCTAAATGTTGACCATTGTACCTGGGAGTCACTAGCTGGTAAAGAGGCATCCTGTGGACTGGTGTGCACTACCACGATGACCAGTTGCTACAGCAACTTGGCAACAGGTGCCAACGTTAAAAACAACTCGCATCTCTTGGCAGCTTCACATGCAGCACTTGTGGCAGAATCTGCCCCTCAAGGATTGGCCTTCACAGCCATCAGCAAAGGTGCGCCAAGAGAAGACACCCCACCTAAATGGATTGTTTGTTGTGTTTCATAGAGTCATAGAGAGATACAGCACCGAAACAGGCCCTTCGACCCACCGAGTCTGCACCGACCATCAACCACCCATTTATACTAATCCTACATTAATCCCATTTTCCCTCTCACATCCCCACCTTCCCTTAATTCTCCTACCACCTACTTACACTAGGGGAAATTTTTACAATGTTTAATTTACCTATCAACCCGCAAGTCTTTGGCATGTGGGAGGAAACCGGAGCACCCGGAGGAAACCCACGCGGTCATGGAGAGAACTTGCAAACTCTGCACAGGCAGTACCCAGAACTGAATCCGAGTCACCTGGAGCTGTGAGGCTGCGGTGCTAACCACTGTGCCACCCTCTTTCGTAAATGGAAGGATGCCAACCATAAATAACTTTTCCAATATTTTATGCTGAATACATGGGGGTGAAAACCAACCTTAAAAGGCATCTTTTCCAGCATGTTGCAGATATATTTGGATATAGGTGATGTACTCTGGATGGAATGTAATTTGTTTCTAACGCATGCTGGAAATTGATGTGCTAGAAGCTGAGGTCTGGATGATCCATACAACCAACAGCACTCGTAATTATTTTTATTCATTCATGGGATAAGGGTGTTGCTGGTAAGGCCAGCAGTTATTACCTATCCCCAATTGCCCTTGAGGTGGTGGTGGCATGAGCCACCTTCTTGAAGAGCTGCAGTCCTTGTGGTGTAGGTACTGCACAGTGCTATTGGGTAAGGAGTTCAGAATTTTGACCCAGTGACGATGAAGGAATGGAATCCAAGTCAGGATTGTGTGCGACTTGGAGGGGCACTTGCAGGTGGTGGTGTTCCCATGTGCCTGCCTCCCTTTCCTTCTAGATGGTAGAGGTTGCTGATTTGTGAGGTACTGTTGAAGAAACTTTGTCAAGTTGCTGCAGTGCATTTTGGAGATGGTACTTTGTAGCCACTTTGTGCTGGTGGTGGATGGTTTAAGATGGTGGATGGGGTGCCAGTCAAATGGGCTGCTTTGTCATGGGTGCTCTCAAGCTTCTTGAGTGTTGTTGGAGCTGCACTTGTCCAGACAAGTGGAGAGTATTCCATCACACTTCTGATTTGTGCCTTTTATAAATAGTGGAAAGGCTTTGAGGAGTCGGGAGGTGAGTCACTCACTGCAGAATATCCAGCCTCTGACCTGCTGTCGTAGCTTCAATATTTATGTCACTAGTCCAGCTAAGTTTCTGTTCAATAGTAACCCCCATGATGTGATAGTGGGGGATTCGGTGATGGTAATGCCATTGGATGTCAAGGGGAGCTGGTTCACCCTCTGTTGTTGGAGATAGTCATTGCCTGGCACTTGTGTGGTGCAAATGTTACTTGCCACTTATAGCCCAAGCCTGAATGTTGTCCAGGTCTTGCTGCATGCAAGCACAGACTGCTTCATTACCTGAGGAGTTGTGAATGGACCTGAACACTCTGCAAATCATCAGTGAACTGCTCCACTTCTGACCTTATGATGGAGGGAAGTTCATTGATGAAACAGCTAAAGATGGTTTGACCTAGGACACTGCCCCGAGGAACTCCTGTAGCAATGTCCAGGGGCTGAGATGATTGGCCTCGAACAACCACAGCCATCTTTCTTTGGGCTAGGTATGACTCCCAGCCACTGGATATTTTTCCCTGATTCTCATTGACTCCAGTTTTGCTAGGGCTCCTTGATGCCACACACGGTCAACTGCTGCCTTGATGTCAGGGCAGTCACTCTTGTAACACTTCTGGAATTCAGCTCTTTTGTCCATGTTTAGACCAAAGTTATGGTAAGGTCTGGAGCTGAGTGGTCCTTGTGGAAGTCAGTGAGCAGGTTATTGGTGAGTAAGTACTGCCTGATAACACTGATGACACCTTCCAACACTTTGCTGATAATTGGCTGGATTGGATTTGTCCTGCTTTTTGCAGACAGGACACGCCTGGGAAATCTTCCATTTTGGACTTCAGTAAAGCCTTTGACAAGGTCCCTCATGGCAGACTGGTACAAAAGGTGAAGTCACACGGGATCAGAGGTGAGCTGGCAAGATGGATACAGAACTGGCTCGGTCATAGACAGACGGTAGCAGTGGAAGGGTGCTTTTCTGAATGGAGGGCTGTGACTAGTGGTGTTCCACAGGGATCAGTGCTGGGACTTTTGCTGTTTGTAGCATATATAAATGATTTGGAGGAAAATGTAGCTGGTCTGATTAGTAAGTTTGCGGACAACACAAAGGTTGGTGGAGTTGCGGATTATGATGAGGATTGTCAGAGGATACAGCAGGATATAGATCAGTTGGAGACTTGGGTGGAGAAATGGCAAATGGAGTTTAATCCGGACAAATGTGAGGTAATGCATTTTGGAAGATCTAATGCAGGTGGGAAGTATACAGTAAATGGCAGAACCCTTAGGAGTATTGACAGGCAGAGAGATCTGGGCGTACAGGTCCACAAGTCACTGAAAGTGGCAATGCAGGTGGATCAGGTAGTCAAGAAGGCATACGGCATGCTTGCCTTCATTGGTCGGCGCATAGAGTATAAAAATTGGCAAATCATGCTGCAGATGTACAGAACCTTAATTAGGCCACACTTGGAATATTGCGTGCAATTCTGGTCGCCACACTACCAGAAGGATGTGGATGCTTTGGACAGGGTACAGAGGAGGTTTACCAGGATGTTGCCTGGTCTGGAGGGTATTAGCTATGAGGAGAGGTTGGATAAACTCGGATTGTTTTCACTGGAACGACGGAGGTGGAGGGGCGACATGATAGAGGTTTACAAAGTTATGAGTGGCATGGACAGAGTGGATAGTCAGAAGCTTTTTCCCAGGGTGGAAGAGTCAGTCACTAAGGGACATAGGTTTAAGGTGCGAGGGGCAAAGTTTAGAGGGGATGTGCGAGGCAAGTTTTATTACACAGAGGGTGGTGAGTGCCTGGAACTTGCTGCCGGGGGAGGTGGTGGAAGCAGGTACGATAGCGACGTTTAAGAGGCATCTTGACAAATACATGAATAGGATGGGAATAGAGGGATACGGTCCCCGGAAGTGCAGAAGGTTTTAGTTTAGACAGGCATCAAGATCGGCGCAGGCTTGGAGGGCTGAATGGCCTGTTCCTGTGCTGTACTGTTCTTTGTTCTTTGTCAGGTGGATGCCAGTGTTGTAACTGTAGTGGAACAGCTTGGCTAGAGACGTGGCTAGTTCTGGAGCACAAGTCTTCAGAGCTTCACCTATGTTGTTGGGGTTCATGGACTTTGCTGTTGTAAGGGGTAGGGCTTGCCCCGGTACCCATAAACGCCTCGAGAGTCGGGTGTCTTATCCAAACAAGCGATCTTTATTATGAGCATGCAAGGAGAAGTCCTACTCTCACGAATGATTGTAGGCATTCTATTAGTACAATATCTGAGCAGTCACTTTATACAGTTTACAGGAGGTTTATTTGATAAGCTGTTTCTTTAATTATCTCCTCTCCCACCTACTGTCTTCCCTAATCTCATCCTACCTTGATTATATTATTCACCTCGTCAACCTCTTGATTAGTTTTTTCATGTGATTCGGGTGTCTTCCTCCTGATCTTGTTTACCTTTTGATCATGTGATTTGTGTGTCTAGCAGGCAAGCTTTTCTTCAGTTTCAGGGACCTAAGTTATGCCAAATATCCCATAGTCCCCATAGGCCAGTCTCCCCTACAGACCCCCCTTTTGGCCCTTGGCAAGCTCCTGGCCCCAGGTAGCCATTACCATAGAATCCTCTGCCCGTCAAATAATCCGTGGATCCTACCAGTTTCGATGAGCTTCGGATCCTTCCCGAGCATCCTCTTATGACCTCACCTGTGTCCTAGTAACCAGGCTTAGTCTTGGATTGATACTTTGTATTATGCTACATAAATTACAGCAATTTTAGTTAAGCCTGCCATACTGCCAGGGTACATCTCTTTAGTCTTCCCTTTTGGCCCTTGGCTATGAGCAAGATGGCCAACTAATGCTAAGTGCTCCTTGCTCCATCACTGTTGGTCAGACAGGCAATTAGATTTGCACGGTTACATTTTCTAAATTGTCTAACATCTCAATTTAGGTGCTAGGGTACAACATTCAACCATAGCAATTAGCAACTGCACCGGTACCAGCACGTGCAAATCAATTCTAATCCAGTGGTGAACGTCCACCCTAATACCCCAGTCCCAAACCACCTCCCACCACGATGCTTTCTCCAGTTCGGCTTCCACATCCTCTCCCAGTTGTTTGACCTCCAGTTGGATTCGGTGATACTGCTTCATTGCTGTCTGGGCCTTTTCCTTCACCTTCAGTAGATGTTCCAGCAGTTTAGGGAGACGCTTCCCCTTGGGAAGCAGATATCTTATTAAGTCCTCCGTTAGATCATCGGTTATGCTCATCCACTCCCTATGGGGAGGCTGGATGTGAGCTATTGCCGAATGTCTGATTGTCGTTGGGGCCCGGGGGTGGAAGCAGAAACTCAAGTTGATCACTGGGCAGTGGATGTTACCGTACTGGTATTAAGGTTTGCTGGTGGTCACGCAGTATTCCCCTTCTCCACGGTATGCCACCTGCAAGGGTTCATGGCGGGTGCTGGAAATTTCAAGGATACAGTTTAGGGTGGTATTAAAATCATGCGCGGCTCTCATCCCTATCCCTATGGGATGTGGACTGACAACATTATTCCCTACACCCAGCCAGTGAGATTCCGTAAGGCAGGAATTTCTCTGGGTCACGTATTTGGGTACGAGGTAGTACTTTGGCCAATTGCTATCTCCCATGATCCCTGTATTCTCTACCCTGAGAAGGGTTTGGATGCCCCTGGTTCTTAAGTGTTTTGCTGGCATGTTGGTTAAATTCAAAGCTAACTTATAATTCCATTTAAACATTGCTTTGCTCAATATGATTTAGAAGTCAGCAAACTCATTATAGCCAGCAGCTGTAATTCATTATTAAAATACAGACTGGCTCTACACAATTATTCTAGCAATCCAATTTAAAAAAAATTGAGTTACAATTGAATCAGTGAATCTGGCTGTGCAGTTCAGCCACGAAGCTAGTCCGTGTGCTCATGTACACTTAATGGACTCGAACAACCTCTCATTCAGGATACAAATAATGAACAGATTACCTAAAATGGGACCCTGCAGTCAACATTCACATTGGTTAGACAATTTAGTAACAAATAACTTGAATAGAACTTAATCCAACAAGTAACTGCTTACAGATAGAATAGGGGTTATAAAGTTAGAACTCCAGTGGATGATACTGATGCTAGATTTATGCATGACTGCTTTAAGTATAAAGGGAAGCTTCATTGCCATGCTTTGCAACTTCAGGCGCTGCTGTTCCCCATTCCCAACTGCCCTGAGCTACTCCTTAGGCATACTAGTTTGTTAACCATGACATTTAATGTTCCACATGCCTGATCGCAATTGGCATCGTTCAAGTTCTTTTAGAACAGGCCTTGTTGGGTCCCACAGTCAACCGACTTGGTTCCTTCCGCGATCGAGGTTGCCAGACATATAAGCAGTACTGCGGTTTTCATGGTCCTGTAAAGGGAGAACATAGCGAACGCCGGTCATCACCGGTTAGTCCTGATTATTCTTTGTGTTTCCATACTCCTTGATCTGTGTCCAGTGTTTCTACCGGCCTTTCCCTTCCACATCCACATGTACAAGTGTTGCTGGTCATTGGGACCTCGTAAGGTCCTTGCCAATGAGATGCTAAGCCTGGTTTTGCAAGTAGAACCCTAACAATCACTTGATCCCCTACTCCTGGCAACGTTTCCCTGTCCTTTAGAATAACTTCCAAGTTCTGATCCATACTTAACTACATTTGAATTGCGTCATCTTTAACTTGCTGCAAAAGTGTGAAAGGTTAAAACTGGGTTTCTGCCGGACTTCTACAAGGCTCTGGACTTATCTTTATATTTGGAAAACAAACTGGAGCTTCATCCCCAGTTGCCAGTAGTTTGTGCCAGCATGTCTTAGTTTTAAAATTGCGCTGAAAATCACAAATTCAAGCACACAAGCATCATGCACCCAAATAAAATAAATAAATCCACACATACCCACAGACATAAAAGAATAGCACGTGCGTTTAAAGGAAGAGAAACAGAAATAAATCAATACGTCAACGATCCCAATTCTCTTTTCTTCAAATATAATTAGAAACTAAAGGAAAAAGATAAACTCTCACAAAGCAGACAAACTGCAAGAGGTTATGCAGCAGCCTTTCACAGTCATTCTTGGACGAGTATTCTGAACTGGCTGATATGCATCGCCTTTTCTGAGGCCCATAGCCATAGTTACCCAAGTCTTCATTTTGTCTCAGGTGCGGAGCCATTCTCCCTTCCTCTGGTAGGGCTGAGTAAATTCCTGAGCTTAATTCATAGTCTATCCTGTTCCCACACTCTGCCTTAACATTGTCTCACTCCTGCTCAGCTTCGCTACACCTCTGCTTTAACAATCTCTCGTCCATCTCCCTCTTTTCCCCTTCCTTTGATATATCTGCACAATATGCCTTCAGGAACTCCACTTTCCCAGCCCACTGACCTGTCTCTTAATTGACTTTATCCTGTCAACTATGGCACACCTATCTTCCTTTTCTTTCCTTAATTTACTCCATTCTAATTCCAACTGTCTATACTTTTCCTCCTGGTGCTTACACTTAGCCTGATACTCCAACAGCCAGACTGCTTTCATTTGTCTGTCTTTACATGTGGACTCCTGCTGGGGCAGCACAGTGGCGCAGTGGTTAGCACCGCAGCCTCACAGTTCCAGCGACCTGGGTTCAGTTCTGGGTACTGCCTGTGTAGAGTTTGCAAGTTCTCCCTGTGACCGCGTGGGTTTCCGCCGGGTGCTCCAGTTTCCTCCCACAGCCAAAGACTTGCAGGTTGATAGGTAAATTGGCCATTGTAAATTGCCCCCAGTGTAGGTAGGTGGTAGGAGAATTGTGGGGAGGTGAGAGGGAATATGGGATAATGTAGGATTAGTATAAATGGGTGGTTGATGGTCGGCACAGACTCGGTGGGTCGACAGTGCTGTATTTCTCTATGAATCTACTGCTCTGCCTTACTGATAGGGTTGTCTGCAATTTGTACAATCTGGATCCACCCTATAAATTTCGCTACCAAACAAAGCAAGTTAGAAAGCAATGCTTTCTAATAACTTAAACACTCCTTATCGTAGCTTCTTTTAACTTACACCAATTTAATACAACTTCACTCAGAGATGCTTCACACATATTTACGTTTACCATTCAACAAGTTCTGAACACACAGACCAAACATCAACATAGACTTACATGCACCCACACACACGCACAAACATTGTCCTCCTTTTGGCCTTTCAGCTGTATTCTAGACTACTGTGGTACTTCCAATGTAATTTCTACCAATCGTTTTCTATCTCTAGACTTGTTTCTGGACTCTGTTAATTTGTTTCTGCTTTTGAGAATTTTGGTGGACTCGCCGGCAGAGTCCCATATAAGAATTGATTATGATCGCAATTGCCTTATCTCCCGACCTTTCTTTTGGCCCTTCCATCATGCTCTTTGTACTTCTGGGTGGTCGTTAGATTTCCACCTACCCTTTTTCATTTTACTAGTCAAATTTTCACATTCATCTGCCATAAACCCGGACCCCCCACCCAGTCCCCAAATCTAGGCCTTCTGCACTATTGGTCATTCTGTCAGAGCAGTATTGACCTGCAGAATACCCTTTAAATCCCCTGAACGGTATTGATCTGTGGGATGCCCTTTAAATCCCCTGGGGGGTATTGACCTATGGGATACCCAGCTCGACCTCTTGTGAAGGTCTGCCTTGCGGTCTTTCTCAGCACGGTCTCCTGCGTGGTAACGGCCTTTGGGATACCTCCTAAATCCCCTGCGCGGCTCCGCCTACAATGTGGCTCTGCATTGCAGCTTTCTCAGCGCGGCTCTCTCCCCGGTTCTCTCAACTTGGGACCCACTACCCTGGCGCGCGCTTTGATCGCTCGGTACTCGAGTCTCCAGGCATTGGTTCTTTGATACCCACTTAAAGTACCAGTCCTGCGACTGTGAGGTAGACCCTTCCTAACTATGGGTGGTAAAATAAAAGGTTCTTGCCCCTTGATTGGACTCCTCACTGTTGCAGTCCCGATATGGTATATTCTGCCAACTTTCTTTGGCCTCCTTATCTCGAGAGATAATGGGTAAGCGCCTGGAGATGGTCATTGGTTTGTGAAACAGCGCCTGGAGTGGCTATAAAGGCCGATTCTAGAGTGACGGGCTCTTCCACAGGTGCTGCAGAAAAATTTGTTTGTCGGGGCTGTTACACAGTTGGCTGTCCCCTTGCGCTTTTGTCTTTTTACTTGCCAACTGCTAAGTCTCTTCGACTCGCCACACTTTAGCCCCGCCTTTATGGCTGCCCGCCAGCTCTGGCGAACGCTGGCAACTGACTCCCACGACTTGTGATCAATGTCACAGGACTTCATGTCGCGTTTTCAGACGTCTTTAAAGCGGAGACATGGATGGCCGGTGGGTCTGATGCCAGTGGCGAGCTCGCTGTACAATGTGTCTTTGGGGATCCTGCCATCTTCCATGCGGCTCACATGGCCAAGCTATCTCAAGCGCCGCTGACTCAGTAGTGTGTATAAGCTGAGGATGTTGGCCGCCTCGAGGACTTCTGTGTTGGAGATACGGTCCTGCCACCTGATGCCAAGTATTCTCCGGAGGCAGCGAAGATGGAATGAATCGAGACGTCGCGCTTGGCTGACATACGTTGTCCAGGCCTCGCTGCCATAGAGCAAGGTACTGAGGACACAGGCTTGATACACTCTGACTTTTGTGTTCCGTGTCAGTGCGCCATTTTCCCACACGCTCTTGGCCAGTCTGGACATAGCAGTGGAAGCCTTTCCCGCGCGCTTGTTGATTTCTGCATCTAGAGACAGGTTACTGGTGATAGTTGAGCCTAGGTAGGTGAACTCTTGAACCACTTCCAGAGCGTGGTCGCCAATATTGATGGATGGAGCATTTCTGCCAACTATGCCAAATGTAAGGGGTAGGGCTTGCCCCGGTACCCAAAAATGCCTCGAGAGTTGGGTGTCTTATCCAAACGATTGATCTTTATTATGAGCATGGAAGGAGAAGTCCTACTGTCTCGAATGATTGTCGGCATTCTACTAGTACAGTGTCTGAGCAGTCATTTTATACAGTTTACAGGAGGTTTATTCGATAAGCTGTTTCTTTAATTACCTCATCTCCCACCTACAATCTTCCCTAATTACATCCTGCCTTGATTATATTATTCACCTCGTCAGCCTCTTGATTAGGTTATTCATGTGATTTGTGCGTCGAACAGGCAGGCTTTTCTCAAGTTTCAGGAACCTAAGTTATGCCAGGTATCCCATGATCCCCATAGGCCAGTCTCCCTTACACTGCATCTGGTGAATTCTGCCATTTCTGATATCAACTGGCATCAATAGAAGGCAGCCAATTCTGTGATGATGGAGACCTCAGGAGGGCACAGTGATGGATCATTCACTTGACACCTCTGGTTGAAGATGGTTACAAACACTTCAGCCTTGTCTTTTGCACTTGTGCTGGGCTGCGCCATCATTGAGGATGGGAATGTTTATGGAGCCGCCTCCTCCTTTAGTTGTTTCGTTGTCCGCCACCATTCACAACTGGATGTGGCAGGACTGCAGAGCTTTGATCTAATCTGTTGGCTTTGGAATTGCTTAGCTTTAACTATTGCATGCTGCTTCTGTTGTTTAGCATGCATGTAGTCCTGTGTTGTACCTTCATCTGGTTAGCATCTCATTTTTAGATACACCTGGTGCTGCTCCGGTATGCTCATCTACACTCCTCCATTGCAATGGGTTTGGTCCACGGCTCGATGACAATGGTGGAGGGAGAGATATGCCAGGCTATTAGCTTACGGATTGTTGTGGAATACAGTTCTGCTGCTGATGGCCCACTGCACCTCATGGGGACCCAGCTCTGAGCTGTTAGATGGAATAGATTCAGAACAGACCTAGCAGAGTTGTAGTGCCGTACAACACAATAGAGGGCGTCCTTGGTAGGAACATGGGGCATCATCTCCTCCACAATGTCTGTGTGGTGGTCACTCCTATCATGGATAGATGCACCTGGAATAGGACATACCCAGGGATGGTGATGGAGGAGTCTGGGACATTGGCTGAAAGGTATGATTCTGTGATTATAACTGTCATATTATTGCTTGTCCTTTGTGTTGGTTCTCTCACCATCTGCCACAGGCCTAGTCCGGCAGTTATGTCTTTCAGGACTCAGCCAGCTAGGTCAGTAGAGATGCTACTGAGCCACTCTTGGTGATGGATATTGAAGACCCCATCCAGAATACATTCTGTGACCTTGCTTCCTTTATAACTGGGGACGGTCGCATGGTGGTAATGTTACTGGACTAGTAATCCAGAGGCTCGGGCTAATGCTACAACAACATGAGTCCTTACCCAGTCTGGCCTACATGTGACTCCAGACCTACAGCAATGTGGTTGACTTTTAATTGCCCTCTGAAATGGCCTAGCAAGCCACTCAGTTATAGGTGGCTCACCACCACCTGCTCAAGGGTAATTAGAGATGGGTAATAAATGCCGGTCTTGCCAGCGATGCTCACGTCCCAAGCACGATTTTTTATTTTTTAAAGTTACTTCCAAGTGGTGGACAACATGAAGGAGTACTGATTCATCAGCTGAAGGAGGGCAATAGGTGGTAATCAGCAGGAGGTTTCCTTGCCCATGTTTGACCTAATGCCATAAGATTTCATGTAGTATAAAGTTAACATTGGGGATTCCCTGAGCCACTCTGGGCCTGCTTTACCTGTGGAACAGGACATATTCGGATGGTGCTGGAGAAGTCTGGGACATTGGCTGAAAGGTATGATTCAGTGATTATGACTCCCCCTCGGTGACTAGTCTGTGGGACAGGTCTCGCAATTTTGGCACAAATCCCCAGATGTTATTGAGGAGAACTTTGCAAGGTCGTCTGCTCTGGCGTGTCAAGTGCCTAGCTGACGCCAGGTGGTCTGTCTTATTGTATTTTTCTTATTTTTTTGTAGTGGTTTGTTGCAACTGAGCAGCTTGATAGACCATTTCAGAGGGCACTGAAGAGTATTGCTGTGGATCTGGAGTCACATGTAGGTCAGACCAGGTAAGGACAACAGATTCCCTTCCCAAAGGACATTAGAGAACCAGATGGGTTTATACGACATTCAGGTAGTTTCATGGTCACCATTACTGTTGTTAGCTTTTTATGCCAGATTTAATTAATTAATCTGAATTTTAATTCACCAGCTGCTGTGGAGGATTTGATCATTAATCTGGGCCTCTGGATTACTAGTCAGTAACATAACCACTCTGCTTCTGTACCTGTATTTCCATTTTGTAATCCTGTTTTCAGATTGTTTGGGTATTTGCCACAACTGCATTGTCACTTGTATAAATAAAGTCACCATGCAACGTTAGATTTGCTGAATTAAATTCTAGATTTCTATTCTCAGTTAAATCTCAGAACTCTACTTATACAAAACATCACATGCTAGTTTGAAGCTTTGCTTTAATTGGTCAGATGTTTTAATCATATTCTTAATTAACTGATTTAGTCCTTCTAGTCCTTTTATACATTAGCACAGCAGTGTAACAAAGAGGGACTAATTTTCATTCCTGTTTATGGATGGGAACAGGGCAATAGTAGAAAGAAACCTGGAATACAGGACTTAGCCCTCCCCCCACGACCGTTATTGCCGATGTCTGGGTTGTCCCATCTTGAGGGGCTCCTTGAAATGGGTGGCACTATTGCCTGCTAAAAACAGGTGAGTGCTGCATTAGCCCATAGAAATCAAGACCCTATGGTGCCAATAGAACTCTGATGCAATTTTCTGGTACTAATGGGCAGAGCATGTGCCATATATGCTCTGCCCATTACTTCATGCATTGAGTGGCCTAACCAGTGGTCCTTAAAGGGACTACGGCATACTGCTTAAACACAAGTAAGTTAAACTTTTAAAATGATTTTTGTGGGATCCGCCCTCCCCAGGCTTGGTTTACAAATGTGGCTGGTCTCCGCACTGGGACCATCTGGTTTTTCAGTCTCTCTTACTGGTGAACTGTTTGACTGTATGAGAAGATTTCTGGCAGATATGGAAGTGAGGCCTGACATTGAAAAATTATTTGGGCCTTGGACCAATTCCATTGGTCTGGCAGTGGGTTTGCACCATCCGCTTCTTACCTGATGAAATCGGACACATGAAAATCTACCTCAGATTTAAATGAGCAGTGTGACTCTAGATTGCACTTGGAATTGGACAGTGACTCCCAGCAGCTGAGAGAGTCAAACCTAAACTGAAGATCTGCAACTGCAGCATAATCTTAGTCTTCAGTCATGTGAATTCCAAACGCTTCTCCCTTATCACGGGTAGTTTTGTGATGCCATGACATCAGAACATGACAGAGCTAGAAATACAGCCTCAGACAGAGCAAGTGAGAATTGGTTTGAAAGAATCAGCTGTTTAAACTTGCAATGAACTTGAGAACAGTTTGCTATGCTCAGTATCAATGCACACTAAGCCCATTCTTTTTTCCATAACCAGAATGAGCTAGGATTCCTGTAACTGCTTAAGAAGGTGGCGGCGTCCTGTACAGATACTGAAATTCTTGTGAAATTTGCTGCAAGTTTAGAAAGCTCATGATGCAGTTTTAAACTAACGTCTTGGATCTTTAGCATTTAGCAAAGTTGTTCCACAACAGTTTAGTTCTGATAATTCAGTCATTTCTTGTGCTAAAATTTGAATTATCCAATAATTTGAATGAAGCAATGTAAATAACAAAGCAAAATGAGAATTTAATACCAACAAAATTTGAATTATCTGATAATTTGAATTTAGTAATTTTGAATTGATTAGACAATATACATTTATGTTACTTGCTGTTTGCCTTTCTTTGCTGTGTCTTGCTCCTATTTCCTTTTGCTATTGTTTTAATTTGTTTTATTAATTCTGTCCACTCATCTGTACTCATTAGTGTCACTTGTTTCTCTCTCTTGTTTTGTCTGCTCCCTTCTATCTTCCCATTGATTTTTCTTTGCTCTCTGCTGCATCTTAATTTCTCTCCTTTTTCCCATCTCTCTGTCCTTCGGTTCCCCCTCCCACCACCTCCCCCCGCACCCCCTCTCCCCCGCACTCCTTGGTTCTTTTGATTCCTCTGTTTTTTCTGTCCTATCTCTTTCTGTAAGTACTACATGACAGCTAAACTATCTTCCATTTATTCCTACTGCACTGGCAGATTGTGAACTATGAGTGCTGGACCCGTGATACGGGCCTGGCTGCTGGCCTGCGGCCAACTGAATCACTTAATGCAGTAGCCATAAATCTGAAAAATATTAGATATGCTTCTTGCCTACTCTGTGCTGTCTTATTGAAATACGTTTTTAGCACTGCTGTTGCATGTTAATTAAACAGTCACAGACATTGCTTTGATCCATTTCTAGCTGCAACCTCTAGTGGAAAATCTCAATGCATTTTGAGTAATGGTACACTAATGGTTGTAATGGCACACTAATGGTTGTAATGGCATTAGATTAGATTAGAGATACAGCACTGAAACAGGCCCTTCGGCCCACCGAGTCTGTGCCGAACATCAACCACCCATTTATACTAATCCTACACTCATCCCATATTCCTACCAAACATCCCCACCTGTCCCTATATTGCCCTACCACCTACCTATACTAGTGACAATTTATAATGGCCAATTTACCTATCAACCTGCAAGTCTTTTGGCTTGTGGGAGGAAACCGGAGCACCCGGAGAAAACCCACGCAGACACAGGGAGAACTTGCAAACTCCACACAGGCAGTACCAGGAATCGAACCCGGGTCCCTGGAGCTGTGAGGCTGCGGTGCTAACCACTGCGCCACTGTGCCGCCCTAATGTTCCTGAATGCAGCTGCAAAACCACAAAAACCATCAAAATGTAACATCCACAAAACAAATGTTTGACATAAATTGTGAAAAGTGGTTAAAATGGGAAGAAAAACATTTTTAAAGATTGCCGGATACTGTGAATAAATTAACTGCATGACCTTAGTGCACAAAAGGTTCATTTAAGCCAAATTCATGTAAGAAGTCTGTGGGAAAACTAGAGCAAATTATTACAAGACAGAAATGAAAATACTCTATCCAGGACACTAAGTAAATATGAATGCTTTGAAAGAAAACACTCGACAAGCCATTAGGCTTTGTGCGCATTAAAATAATTTGATGTACCAAAGGCATTTTTATTGGTTATAAGGAGTGAGTTCCAAGAAGAATCACCCTTCACTTTGATACTATTCCCTGTAGAATTCCCAACATATTTTTCCCAATTTATTTTTTAATCATTCATGTGAAGGCCAGCATTTATTGCCCATTGCTAATTGCCTTTGAGAAGATGGTCTGGAACTGCTGCTGTCTATGTGATGCAGGTACACCCACAGTGCTGTTAGGGAGGGAGTTCCAGGATTATGACTCAGCGACAGCAAAGGATCAGCGATTTAGTTCCAACAAAGAATGGTGTGTGACTTGGAGGTGAACTTGCAGGTGGTGGTAGTTTGTGCGTCTGCTGCCCTTGTCCTTCTAGGTGGTAGAGGTTGCAGGTTTGGAAGGTGCTGTTGAAAGAGGCTTGGCAAGTTGCTGCAGTGCTTGTACGCCGGTGGTGGAAGAAGTGAATGATTAAGGTGGTGGATGAGATGCTGATCAAGGAGCTGCTTTGTCCTGGATGATGTCGAGCTTCTTGAGTTTTGTTGGAGCTGCACCCATCCAGGCAAGTGGAGAGTATTCCATCAAACTCCTGGCTTGTGACTTGTAGATGGTGGACAGGCTTTGGAGAGTCAGGAGATGAGTTAGGCGTCAGGCAGAATTCCCAGCCTCTAACCTGCTCTTATAGCCGCAGTATTTATACGACTGGTCCATTTAGGTCAATGGTGACCCCCAGGATGATTTTTGGGGTTTCAGCTATGGTAATGCCATTGAACTTCAAGTGGAAATGGTTAGCTTCACAGCACTAGGCCTTTACATCATGTGTAATTGTGAAGTGCCACATGACCTTGGAAGGAGAAGGGAGGAAGAACAGCACAATAAAGTTTTTCTAATGGTAAGATAATTGTCTTAAGTTTCATTTAGATAGAAAGCAAAGCATTCAATAAGCTGTCCTGACATTGTACAACTTCAGAAGGGTTAGCCTTATTAGATGGTCAATGCCACTAAGCCAAAGAGTTCCAATTTCCACGTTCAAAGTGAGGTTTGCCAAATTAGTGCCACTTGCTGTGAAGTCTGAGGGCAGTTTTGCTTCTGCTGTCTGGGAACTGGGTTGTGACTGCCTGAGCTCATTTCCCTTTGGGTTTTAAAGAACTGTCAAAATGAGTTTTAAAAATTCCATTTATTTATATTGAATTAGACCTAGCCTAAAAAGTGAAATGACACAATTCTCACATACTATGCCTGCTGGTCTCCTGTTTCATCTTTTAAGTACCAAATGCTTACAAACCTGAGCCATTTGTGAACTTGAATCCTTTGTATTAACAACCTGATTTAACTGATGTTGCCACCCATCTGAAAATCTTTTTACTAGTATTGCTATGATGTTTCCCAGTGTGAATATTTTGCATCCACTTAGTGCTTCAGCTAGAAATTTCAGTAAGAACTGAAAAAAAATGGAATTGCAATGGAAGGAAAATAATTTGAACAACAAATTGAACCTTGAGTCAGTTCTTCAAGGAATAAAATATCTACGTAAAGAATGCCTCTTGCTGTAACTGGTAATGTGCTAAGATAGACCTTTGGACTTTTACAGAGCTGTTATAGAACAGACACGTTTATATTACTGGTCCTACTTTTCACTATTCAAGTTTCCCCCAAGTTGATGCATACAAGATTATTCTTCCAAGTTGCAAAATTTCTTCAAATTGCAAAGAGGCTTTAATTTTAAGAGCAATCACAGAGTCAAATTCCTCTCAATTTTTATTGAGGAATGTCTCAGGACAGTTAAGTCATTGAAATAGAGATAAAACAGCTATTTATTTTAGTAAGATCTTGATGTTATTTTAATTGTGCCATAAATCAGGCACAATTTAGCTACAATTTTGGGTCGAAAGGTCATAACTATTTTTGCAGTTCTGCTTGTACTTTTTGCAGCAATCAGATTGGCGATCTGTTTGTGGGAAGTTTTTTTTCACTGTATCATGTTTTCTCATTATTACATGTTTGACACATGCACGGAAACGTTCACAAATTCATTTTCTACAGCTTAAATAACCTTTAACATAATGGTTCTGAAATATCAAGCAAAACTGCTCTTGTTAACAAATGAAGTGAAAACTCCAGGCAAGGAAACAGCAAGACATCATTTACAGAAAAAATAATTCTGGTCATGTTTGGAGCAGGACTGTAAAGCAGGAAACAGCACTCACTTTAGGAAAGGGAGGATAATATCCACTTAGGAAAGAGCGCCTAAACAAGACACAGGACAGCTTAATGGTGAAAGCCAAACAAACCTCTCATACAGAGAGGAAAGCAAAAAGAATGGTAGAACAAAAAAAAATGCTGCTGCCTGCAATCCCATATGTGGATGAGGAGAAAAAAAGCAGTTACAAAGGCAAAGGGATAGCTATTTAATAAGAAAAGCAGGACAGTTTTAACACGCGGGCATAAATGGATGAGAAAACTAAATTCCAACCAGGCAACGTCATGTCCCACTAAATTTAGACATTTCCCAAGTTATTGGAATCCTGCTAAGGTTTTTCTTAATATAAGATTATACCAAATATTAAATAATTTATTGTTCAAAAGCCACTGAGCAAGAGAAACAATCCATGCCAGAGGACCAGATACAGGTGGTGAACCTGTGCAGGTACCAAGCATGCTGAGGGAAGGATTCTGAGATAAAAACAGAAAATGATGGAAATACACAACCGATCTGACAATATCTGTGGAGAAAGAAACCGGTTGATGATCTTTTGTCAGGATTTTTAACATTGGTCATATTTGTCACAAGTGAACAAAAACCTGCTTTGGAAACCGTTATTCAATGTCCCACTAAAATCTTCCTGACAGGCCAAGTTCAGGTAAAGTAGCCTGCGAAAGGACCAGAAAATCACCTCTCCTGCTTCCATATCTACCTCAACAGTCACTGAACAGCACAGAATTTATCCCCTCATTCCAGGTTTACACTGAAGGCGAGGTCTTTTACATTTGAAACCAGGACCAACAATGGTGTCGCTCAGCTGCACCAAGTTTCTTTCCAGAATAGCAGAGTGAGACGATTCATTTTTAACAATTCTTTTCTGGTCTCAGCTACCTTCACTAAGACAAATGAGCAGAACTTTCTGGTCACCGTCTTGTTCATGACTATGGTGATTACTGAGCAATTTAAAAACATGAAGAATTCAAAGGGACCATTTGGTCTCCTTACCATCCCATTTTGGTAGCCAGTGGAAAATGAAACAGCCATGCACTATCTACTTACCATTCTTTAACAGTTGGTCAGATTTTTCAGTGGACATTAATCCTGGCCGCCACAGCTCCCATCTGAAACCAACGGAGCCTCATGAATATATTCAAATTGGGGACAAATTACATTATTCTGACAGTAGGCAGTATGAAGCTTTTGAAGATGTTTTTATTCCAGTAGCTTGTGGGTTTTTTGATCTAAAAGGATTGGAAAGTACAGTACTTTGAAAGTTGCTGCTCGAAGTTCTGGACCATTGAAAGCCTCTGCCACTACAATTGCTTCTTGATGGGGGTCCTCTTAGGAATCCCAATCTGGAGAGAAAGAGCAGGAGCAGGACGAAGGAGCAAAGAACTGCAACTGGAGGGAGAGCAAATAGAAGGAGGTGAGCTTGTAGGAACCCTCACTCACCCTTACAATATAGTTTATAGGTTCAGAAAACTATACCTGCAGCTCCTTGGACACTTCCACTTCCTTATCTACACGCTACCTCTTGGCAACATCATCCACAGACATATCTCAACTTCCCTAAACAACACCCAGCTCTATCCCTCTCAACTCCTTCACTCTTTCTGTACTGTCGCACTGTGCGTCCAACATGCCGTTCTGGATAAGTTGCAATTTCGTCCAGCTAAATATAGAGAAAACTAAAGCCACCCTCTTTTTGCCTACCATAAACCCTTGCCACCAATCCATCCCCTTCAATGGTCACTGTTTTTAGGTTGAGCCAGAATGGTGCCAAAATCAGCATCCTATTTTACCCAGTGTGGAGCTTCTGATCCCCTGTAGGTATGTGACCATGTGGTTACAGTACTTTAGGATGTGAAATGCACTACATAAATGCAATTCCTTTCTTTTGTTTGTTGAATCCCACCATGGCAAGTTATTAAATTGAATTTAATAAATCTGGTAATATATGGACTAGCACCAGAAATGTTGACTATAACAAACTGTTGGTTTTGTTGTAAAAACCTAACTAGTTTACTGATGTCTTCAGCGGAGGGAGCTTGCTCTCCCTACTCAGTCTGCCCTACATGTGAGTCCAGTCTCACACTATGTAGTTGACTCTTAATACTTTAAGAGCATCCAGGGCTGGGCAATAAATGTTGTATCCCAAAAATAAAACACAAAAAATCCAAACAATCAAAAAGATTGCCTACTTCCACCTCCATAACATCACCTTCCATCCCTACCTCATCCTACCTGCTGGCTCAAATCATTATCCATACTTTTGCCATCTACAGACTCAACTACTCCAGGAGACTACTAGTCTCCTGGCTAGCCTCCCATTTTTCACCGTGCATATCTCATCTAAACTGTGCTGCCTGTATCCTATCCTTCACCAAGTCTTGCACACTCATATTCCCTGTCATTGCTGACCTACATTCACTCATGGTCTCCAAATGCCTCAAATTTCAAATTCTCATCTTTGCGTCTAAGTAATTCTGGGGTCTTGCCCCTTCCTATCTCTGTAATCACTTCCAGCCCTACAACTCCCTTCAGCTTTCAATTTCTCAGGCTCCATATTCTTGTGCATCCAACTCCCTCCAATGCACCATTGGACCACACCTTCAGACACCTAGGCCAATGGTCAAGAATTCCCTTTGTAAACCCCTCCACCACCGTCTCCTCCTTTAGGACCCTATTTAAAACCCAACACATCAATCAAGATTCTGGTCACCAATTCCAATAATACCTTCTTTAGCTTGGTGTTCTTTTTCCTTATGCTTTGAAAGGCTTTGGGATATTCTGTGTTAAAGGCGCTATTTAAATGCATGTTGTTGGTAATGTCATCAAGATTCCCTGTTTGACTAATAATAGACAGAACCTAATGAAATATATTCCCATGCTAAAGATCTCTTTGTAAAGCTTCTTTCTTTAAAAGGGGTTTCGAGGGTAAGACACCTTTAACTTCTAACAAAAACGTAAACAGATTGCATGATTTTTACATTCCACCAATTGCAGAAGAACTTTAACAATGAGAACTTCCCAAACCTAGCTAAAATGTTTCCTTCTGTTCATAGAGTTTGATCATTGTTTGCTTCAATGCAGAAAATCTCCACTGGAACAGGTTTGAGTTCATATAAATGAAGCATTCAGAATTATGACTCTAATCTGGTTTGGTTGTACTTATTGCCATATGACTTTGGAGGTTTACATTCAGGAAAAGACACCAGAATTCAACAATAAATTTCTGCCACAGTGAGGTTTTATGTGCCAATCTTCCCCCTCATCTCAATTGAAAAAATAAATATGTTTGAAAGGTTAGTATTTCTAATATATAAATTAAACAAAGGGAAAATATGCAAAGTAAGCTAGAAAGTGGTCAAATTCTTTTAGGCAAAGAACTTTTATTCCCTAGATAGCTTGCCTTCAATGTTTCTTTCAAAGTAATAGATTTGGCAGTATATGAAAGCCAATGGTTTCAAACATTTTTATGCAGTTTTCTGTACAAGTTTTATCATTTATAGGTTTGTCTTTCAATGGGATGCAGTTCTACATTTGTTTTTCATAAACACCACATGGGAGTATTTGAAGGTTTTTGGGAGATTCCTGTATATTTACACTTGGGGAAAAGGAATGTTATTGGGTATTGATAGACTTTTTATGTAGCAGTTTTAAATTGAATGTTATTAACTAACTAAACAACACCTACTTCTGGTTTCTCCTCTAATTTATCATTCACATGTTTGCTGCAGCCCAGTTGATTTTTAGTTTTCAGCTTAACCTGATATTTCATTTACTGTATAAAGCAGGATGCCAGATTTATAAGCAACCTCTGATGTCTGCTCTGTATGGTAAACAAGCCTAAGACCTGGACCATATTCAGCAATGTGTGAAAGTGTTAGCCTTTCAGAGTCTACATGCTGAAAAATATGATTTAAGACTCCTCGCCAACCAAATCTCTTTCACAAGACTCTTGTAGTGTTACATTATAGAATGAGATATGAAAAACAATGTAGATTCTCCTAAAACACTGAAAATATGAAAAATGAAACTGCCGCAGCCTAGTCCTTGGGATGGATGATGTGAAATACTGTATGTAAAGAATACTTTAATGTGAATGACGACTACTGCATCTAAAGCTTTCTGTCTTTAATTACGATACTCCTTGAGGCACCTTTTCTGCAATTCAGTGCTTGCCTGTTTCAAGCTGATTCAATCTCCTGGGATTTCCTGGCGATGACCTAATTAATTACTCGCTATGAACTGGCACTTGACATTTTCCAAAGGAAGGGGGAGAATTGTATGTCACAGCTGCACTTAAAGGGTTGGTGGAAACATTAAAAGAGATGTGGCCATTAAATGTTAATGTTCACATATGGAGGTACAAACCTGTCCGAAGGCTGCTTGAGTCAAACCCAGTGACTCATAAAATAAACTGGAGGCAGAAAATGAGGACTAGAAGCAACCAATGGATTGGTGGAGCACCCAAATCCCATTTGGTGACTGATGGGGTGCAGGTGCTGTGGAATGATGTGAATACATGGGGATTTCTGTGTTTGGCATTCCTCAGAGATTAATAGTGGAGTGTGTCTGGCAGGAGGTGGCAATAAAATTCAATTTCATTGGCAATGCCATCACTTTGGCACATGTTGCCTATAGGTGTCCTTGCAACAGATGGCATAGATTTACTACTGATACTGCTCTGACCATAACCAGTCCCTCACTGTCTTTGTCTTTGCCAGGTAGATATCGCAGGAACTGCAGAGGTGGTTGGCATAATGCATAATATCTGGCTTGTGATTTCCCTGACACAACGTATTTCATTTTGGATTACTTTATGAAATATTAGGGCTGAAGCACTTCAAAGCCAGCCCCATCAGTAATTTTAACTTATCTGCGTAGTCGCCAGGGACCCTTTCCTTAGATGCTCCCATGAAAGTTTGTATTGTAAAATCTCCTTTCACATGTCCCCCTATTTTCTCAGCTTTTCTTTATCTGACGAATTCTTCTACGTGCGCCAGTGAATGAGCATACAGAATGTAGCTACTTTAGTTTCCACATGAACATTACGTACCATTGGGAGAAAAAAAAATTCCATAAAGATGTAAACCAAAATTAATAACAAGCCTATACTGAAATCTGCTGTAGACCAAAAAAACCTACTGAAGCCTTGATTTTTAACTTGGGACGAAGTCAGAGTGGAATCAGCATGAGGCCGGCCATGACTCCCCGATGTGAGGCCTGGGCCATTTTAATTCCCAAGTTTCATCAGCATAGTCCAGCTCCAACATCTGTCTGAAGCTGGTTAGGAATGACAAGGAGCCTGCATGCAGCAGTAGGACAAGCGTGGAGGAAAACTGCTGCCAGAGACCTGTGGGGAATGGTCACCAGCAGTCAGGTACGTGGATTGAAAGGCCTCTGGACATGATTGCGTTCAGGCTAGGGGAAGTCCAGGCATAGAAGATCGAAGGGTTTTACTCAAAACACTCAGCTTCAAATCTCATCCCAGCTGTAATCCAAGCATGGAAGCAAGAGCTGAATGCTAGAGGAGGAGAGAGTAGCTACCCTCAACATCAAGGCAGGCTTCAACCACATATAGCATCAAGGAGCTCGAGTAAGACTGAGTTAATTGGCGTTCAAGGGGAAAGCCCTCTAGTGACTGGAGTCACACATCACACGAAAAAGATGTTTGTAGTTGTTTGAGGCCAATCATTGTAGTTGCAGGAGTTCCTCTGGGAAATATCAATGATTCAACCATTTGCAGCAGCTTCACTTAATTATATTAAAGGTGTTATATTATTCTGCTGTCACTAACAATATTTAATAAGATCTACTTTCTCAATGTTTTTTTAATTGATGTATCAATAGATTGAGATATTGAAATGGTTGTAGGAAATACAAACATTCGGAAAGCTTTAGTGGGATACTAACAATGAAGTTTCTGTTTCCCACTGAATATTGCTACAGCAGCCCTGATTCAATTCAGCCAGTGATGGATTGAAATTCTGCACAGAAGGGATGAGGTTCCAGGTGCCAAGACTGGGAGAATTCCTCAGACAGGTGAGGTGATGCATGAAACATTTGTTATTACTTCATGTATCCTTTTAGACTTGATGCAGGATGTACAGGTGCAACGGTGTACGAGGTATTGACGTGGAATTTTGGCTTAAACAATACAAACCCTCATAGCATTGATATAAAATGCTGGAAGCACTGAGCAGATCAGACAGCATTCATGTAGAGAAAGGGCAGGTTTTGGGTGTAGCCCCTTCAAAACTCCATTGTGTTGATCTATTTACGATCATGTAGAAGACTGAAAGAGCAGACTGGGGAGCGAGGACAGTATTTTAGCTAAATCACCCCATTCAATTCAATAGCTTTGTCCTATGCTGAATCCAAAAACAAGAAAGGATTTTTTTTCCCTGTCACTTTCCAACAATTACAATATTTTATCACTGGGTAGATATGGGGGCCAACAAGTCATACGAAGAACATTACCTTCCCCCCCACCCACCCCGATTCTTTGTCCCTGATAAAGTTATTACTAGTGAAACTTTTTAAGACATGGAAAAAGATCTAAAAATATTAAGAAGACCTTGTAAACATTGGTTTAAAAAACACACATGACACTTCGGAGTTTTTATTGATGGAACTTCCCTTGCTCCCATTCTAGGCTGAGCAAAACCAGGATAAATTGCACAGCATCATGCAATTTTCCCACAAAATCTGGGTCTTAAAGAGACTAAGGCACAAATTCAGTGCAGGCTGTCAAGCAGATGCAACAAACTGCATGCCAATAGGAAATGGGCATAGGGCCTGCTCTCCCAGTTCCATTGCACATGTGATGCAACTGCTTCCCCAATGTACACCAGCACCTAATCAGCATACAGTCCCTAAAGCTGCGGATGACCAATATTTCCAGCATTTTATCCCACTTGTCTTAGAGTAGTTTGGATCTGTTTACAAAGCTAGGACATTGAATGCTTATAACTGAAGAGCATTTGGCATTCTTATTGAATAGAAGTGAGTGTAAAACATCACAGACAACCTTACTGATCTGTCTTATAGAGTTGGCCGCCTCAGCATCCCAGATGTTTGTCTGCATGCCTTGTCCTTAACACTTCAATAAGCAGTAGTAAAGTAGTAGCTTACATTGTATAATCTTTTTTTGTTTTAGATATTTTGTGACCTCTCAGATATTGCTTTAGTTATTTCCAGATCTTGATCAGACTTTTTCTGTATACTGCATGATTTTTACTTCCCTATTTTCCTTTCTATATGAGTGAGGATTATAGCAAACCAGGAATTACCAGAATATTATTTCTAATTGTTTGTTTTTCTCTTTTATGTGTTTCATTCTTCCTCTTAGCTTTTTTTTTGATTTTTGTCTGTCTG
Source organism: Heterodontus francisci (assembly GCF_036365525.1). NCBI lineage: Eukaryota > Metazoa > Chordata > Chondrichthyes > Heterodontiformes > Heterodontidae > Heterodontus > Heterodontus francisci. The sequence goes on along the minus strand of NC_090401.1, from coordinate 41,137,707 downwards.
CCTTTTTTTGCTGAAGCTTGATGTTGCAGTATTTTCAGAAAGACTATTGTTAATATTTTTAAAGTTTAACTGCTTTTCTTAATCTTGCTACCCACCTTCCGAGGTCTCTCTTTTCTGTTTACACACACTGCTTGTGCTTTTTATGCTTCCTCTCCTTTCCTCTGTTCCCATACTACTTATGTTTTCTGCTCTGTTATATTTTTCACCCTTCTCACTCTTTGTTTCTTGTTCTACGATGCTATAGTCCAATCTTTATTTGCACCACCTTAGAAAGCAATTTTTCAAATTCATAGTCAGGGATTCAGAAATATATTCCAGTGACAGGTTTTACTTTTAAATAATTTTATGACGGCAAGACTTCTTTTCGCATTGGAGGATGCTCGAGCACATGTAATGAAACTGAAATAATGTAGATCGAAAACAAAAATGAAGGAATAACATAACCACTTTTGAGTTTGCTGTAGAATAAAAAATATTACCATTAAATACCAATAAAAATCTAAATATAATAGCCCTTTATATTCCATTTATTTATGTTCAAATGCAAGATGAGAAGATGCAGTTACTTTGACTATTCAGATAAAGAAAAGTGCAGTGATGTCTATATTTTACGGCACGATCAGTTACCCAAGGCTGACAGTCTCATGTTGAAGTAATTTCCTGCTCGGGTATGTGACTACAGACAGAATTGAACACACATACCAATCCATTTCATTTTTTTTTATTACTGTGTTCAGTGGTTTCAGAGTATGGTGAGAATTGTAACGTCTAGAAAGTAAAAATTCCATTTGTAAACATTAGCTCATGCTTTTACAGAGTTTTTTTTAACATAGGGATTGTGAGTATGATCAGCAAATGTTTTAATCAACATTTCAGTTTTAAAAATGTTCATTTTTAAGCTCCTTATTAGAAAATGCAGCAGATTTATATGGAATATAATTAATAAGTCATTCCAATTACTTTTCTCCTGCTCCTATGTCCCTGGACTAGACCTGACTCTGCAGCTAAAAAGACAGATCGGAAAACTGCTATCAGGATTTTGTCAAGGATGCTTTTCAACCAGCTACTGGACAGTGGGCAACAGCAACCTGGGTGACTTACCTTCTAACTCCTTTCTCCTCCTCTCCCTGTGCAAAAGTCCCTCCCTTTCCAGTCTTCACCTCTCCTTGATGGCAAAGCCAAGATCAGAAAGCTGCTTGTGGTGAATCATAGATATGAACTAATACCTAATAGGGGTTTACAATTGTATGCAAAGTGAACACTGCTTTTGAAGAAACAGACTGTTGACAGATATCAGAGATGTTTTCTGAATGAAAATGTGCCATTGCTGAATACTGTGTAGTGTTTAGAAATATATTCAAAATGATAATTGTATTAAGACCTTCTTGCAGCATGATCTGCTATACAGGTAACAGACACATTCTGCTACCTTTTGATTCTATAATAAGTTATAGAATCACCTTGGTATATTCACAGGTATTGATGTGGGACACAACAGAAACTTTGAGATGAGAAATGACAATACATTTCATTGACTACAGAGAACACTGAAGCATTCTCAGTTCTGCTCTGCTGATCACTCTGTGATTGGTCCTTTATTTACGTATTTATGGAGCCTAGGTGGTCACCTGGAATGTCTGCAAAGCTGCCATTAACAATAAAAAATAATAAAGACTTTTACCTATATTGTGTCTTTTTGACCTCAGGATATCCCAAAGCGGTTTGCAGCTAATGAAGTACTTTTTCACTAAAGTGTAGTCACTTATGCAATGTTGAAATATACACTCAGGTAATATGGTGGTGCCATTAACACAGGTGCAGATCAGGCATGGGGTGCTGTGCCCAAAATTAGTCCTTTTCGCCATAAAACAGGCACAATATAATCCAATTTCTACACCTAAGTGTCAAAGTAAGTGATATTAAACTCTCAGGGAGAACAGTGTAATTCACCAGAATGCCAGCAGGTGACAGTGTTTATTAAATTTTGTTTACACCTGTACTCTCTCTTGATGCAAAATCCTTGGGTTGGAAATGACACAGTGAGATTACACTTATAAATTCCTTTTTCTGTTATTTTAGTGGAAATGTTTATCCATTTATTTTAAATGGGTAACTGGGTTAATACCTCCATTTAGATAGTAGAGGATGAATTAGAGGCAAATACGTTAATACATTTGTACACTAATATCCGATTGTGTATTTTTGAGGTTTAATTTTTAGACTTGCTACTTTGGCTGTCCTCTAAATTTACTTTAGGAACAGAGCTTGACACTAATGGCTAATCCTGATGCCCAGGCACCAAGGCAGTGTTTGTTGACAGGTGGAATGCTGGTGGCATTTTCCTGAGGGCCAGACCATTTGTCTCTCACTGTATTTAAGTTGAAGTTCCCCTTTCTCCCACCTGATATGCCATGAAGTTGCTGCTTCAACCCACACCAGTTGCCATGATAAAAATGTGTTGCTCCCTCAATAGATGATAGCACTGTAAATGAAAGAAAGACTTGCATTTCTATAGGGCCTTTCATGACCACAGGACACACCAAAGTGCTTCACCGTCAATGAAGTTCTTTCAAAGTGTAGTCACTGTTGCAATGTAGGAAATACAGCAGCCAATTTACTCACAGCAAGCTCCCACAAACAGCAACGTGATAATGAGCAGATGATCTGTTTTTGTGATGTTGATTGAGGGATAAATATTGGCCAGGACCTGGGGATAATTCCCCTGCTCTTCAAAATAGTGCCATGGGATGTTTAATGTCCACCTGAGAGGGCTGACGGAGGTTCGCTTTAATGTCTTGTCTGAAAGATGGCACCTCCAACAGTACTGCACTGGCATGTCAACCTTGATGGAGTAGGACTTGAACCCAAAATCTTCTTGACGCAAAGGCGAGAGTACTCCCGACTGAGGCAAGGCTGACACAGGAAATGGGGAGATGGAATTAGTACACACGTTGAGCAAGATGAAGAGATTGGGCACATGAGGGTATCAGAAGCATTAGGACCAGCGGGTTGAGCACCATCAGTGATGTGGTAGTATTGAGGAGGGGACATCAGTTGTTGGCATAGATTCTTCTTCAGTTAATTCCTAACCAGGTAGCAACTAGAACTTAATCTAATTCAAAATTCAATAAGAATGGACAGTAATTATAAGAAATGAAAAGAGGAAATGTTGGAAATACTCAGCTGGTCAGGCTGCATCTGTGGAGAGAGAAACAAAATTAACGGCTGGAATTTTATGTCCAGGTGGTGGCTCTGCCCGCCGGCTAAAATTTGTGGGCAAGCCTCTGCCGGGCCTGGAAGCAACGTAGTAATTTTACACGGCCCAGGCCCTTAATTGGCTTCGGTCCAGACTTCTGCCCCTCTGATCCAGGAGGTCCCGCCTCCAGGAGCTGCCGGCCAATCAGAGGGCTGAACTCCAGTCTCAGCAGAGCTACTAGGAGTGGTGGCCACTTCTGGGACTGTACCCGGCCAGGACCAGCAACAATGGACGAGAGCCCAGAAGAGGTAAGTGGGGATCAGGCCTCGCCGGGGACAATTGGCTGGTCCCTAGCAAGGCAAGAGGGCAGTGGGGGGGGAGGTGTTCCAGCGGGGGCAACTTGTGCCACTGGGGGGCCCTCTGTGGAGTATGGGTTCCCGATTAGGAAGGCCCCCCCAGCCCACAAGGAGGCCGCCAGGTATTACTGAACAGCCTTCCCAAGTGCTGCAGTGCCTGTCTGCCGCTGGTGGGGGTGGGGTTAGGGGACGGAATGATGCCCTGCCTCCCACTTTATTTTACGCACCCCCTGCTTCCCAGCTTGCTCCGGGGGTTGGGGTGAGGAGGGGGCCTGTAAAATTCCGGCCAAAGTTTCAGTCGATGATTTTTCATTTTCTCTTTATTTCAAATTTCCCACATCTGCAGTAATATAGCTTTTGTTTTAGTAATTATAAGAAATTCTTAGAATTTTCTGTCTCAGAATGCTTGAAAATGCAAATAAGTTTCTATCAAGAAGTATCTGCTCAGAAAAAGACATGCAAAACACAATTAGAGATACAGAGAAAACACATTTTTCAATTGCCATTCTAATTTTTTAAAATTCCTTTTCAAACAACCTTAGGCTTACCATAGATCACGGCATATAAGTCGACCCAATTTTCCAGCCCCAAAAATCATGTTTTTTGGATATACACAGCATATAAGTCGACCCTACTTTTCAGCCACGACCTGCTATGCTCACGTTAGTAGATAGCCTCAATTTTTCACCCCACAAATGCATTTTTTATTTACCTTTTATAACTGGGTGCAAGGGATCAAGCAGGCGATATGGGCTGTGTTGCAAAGCTGCGCAGGAGTTTATGAAATGCTGGCATGGATTAAGGATTGATTAACAGGCAGAAAACAGACAGTAGGAATAACCAGGTCATTCTTGCGTTGGCAGTCTGTGACTAGTGAGGTACCGCAGGGATCAGTGCTTGGGCCCCAGCTGTTCACAATCTCTATCAATGATTTGGATGTGGGGACCAAATGTTGCCATAGTGAGAGAGAGTACAACGAAGGTTCACCAGGCTTGTTCCCGGGATGCCAGGACTGTCCGATGAAGAGAGATTGGGGAAACTGGGCCTGTATTCTCTAGAATTTTAAGAATGAGAGGTGATTTCATCGAAACCTACAAAATACTTAAAGGGATAGACAGGGTAGATGCAGGTAAGATGTTTCCCCTGGTTGGGAGTCTAGAACCAGGGGACATAGTTTTAAAATAAGGGGGAAGCCACTTAGGAAAGAGATGAGGAGAAATTTCTTTACTCAGAAGGTTGTGAATCTTTGGAATTCTCTACCCCAGAGGGCTGTGGAAGCTCAGTCATTGAGTATGTTTAAAGCAAAGATTGACAGATTTCTAAATACAAATGACATAAGGGGATATGAGGATAGTGTGGGAAAAAGGCATTGAAATGGATGATCAGCCATGATTGGATTAAATGGTGGAGCAGGCTTGATGGGCTGAATGGCCTACTCCTGCTCCTGTGTTCCTATGTGCCCACAGAGAGCAGACTTTGCGTGGCAAACGAAGAGAAAGGTGTCTTCCAGCAAAATGAATGCAATATGTTCCTGGTCTGAAGCTAAAAGTCATAATATTTGCTAACTCATCAAATAACTATGCTGCAGTGAGGGAATTTGGTGTCAGTGAAAAACTAGTGCGAGAATGGAAGAAGGAATCTGCCCTGAAGATGATGCCCAAGACCAAATGAACAGGGACCAATCATTGGCCTGATTTTGGAAGGCATGTATTGGAATGACCAGAGCACCATGGGTGGCTCAGCTGTGCAGGGAAGGTGGATTCTATAGTTAGGGGAACAGATAGGCGTTTCTGTGGTCACAGAAGTAGTTCCAGGATGCTATGTTGCCTCCCTGGTGCAAGGGGCATGGATATCACCGAGCAGCTACTGAGCATTCTGGAGAGCTAACAGCCAAAGGTCATGGTCCACATTGGAATGAACGATATAGGAAGAAAGAGGGATGATGTCCTGCAGGCTGAGTTTAGGGAGTTAGGAATGAGATTAGCAAGCAGGACCTCAAAAGGTAGTAATCTCCGGATTACTCCCAAGCCCACATGCTAGTGAGTATAGAAATAGGAAAATACTCCAGATGAATGCATGGCTGGAGAGATGGTGCAGGAGGGAGGGCTTCAGATTTTTGGGGCATTGGGACTGGTTCTGAGGAAGGTGGGACCTGAACAGGACTGGGACAAATATCCTTGCAGGAAGGTTTGTAAGTGCTGTTGGGGATGGTTTAAACTAGTTTGGCAGGGGGATGGGAACCTGAGTGCAGTCTTAGATAGGACAATTTCATGGCAGGGAACAGGAGGCAGAAAATTAGCGAGTGACTGAAAGACAGAAGTAAAGGTTAAAAAGTGTGCAGCACAGGAAATTGGTAGTATTAAAGGGTATTTATTTAAATGCAAGGGGTATAGTAAATGAAGCTGATGAGTTGAGGGCACAGATAGACACATGGCCACATGATATTGCTATAATGGAAACTTGACTTAAAGTGGGGCAAGAATGGCAACTCAACATCCCTGGATATTGAGTTTTCAGTCAGGGGGAGAGAGATAAAAAAGGAGGGGCTGCACAATTGTTAATTAAGGAATTAATAGCAGCTTTGAAGAGGGATGGTATGCTAAATTAATCCTCAAATGAGGCCAGATGGGTGGAGCTCAGAAATAAAAAAGGGGCAGCCACATTACTAGGAGTGTACTATAGACCCCCAAATAGTGTGAAGGAGATAGATGAGCAAATATGTAGGCAAATTTCGGAGTGCAAAAACTATAGGGCAATAATAGTTGGGGAATTTCAACTACTCCAATATCAACTGGGATGCAAACAGTGTGAAGGGCACAGAGGGGACGAAATTCTTGAACTGCATTCAAGAGAACTTTTTTAGCCAGCACATAACAAGCCCAATGAGAGGGGGCACAATGCTACATTTAGTCTTTGGTAATGAAGCTAGACAACTGGAGGTAGTGACCATAATACAGTTAGTTTTAGCATAATCATGGAAAAGGACACATAAAATAAGAGCAAAGGTTCTAAATTGGGGGAAGGCAAATTTTATGAAACTGAGAGGTGACCTGGCGAAAGCGGACTGGATACAGCTACTTGAAGGAAAATCAGTGGCAAACCAGTGGGAGGCATTCAAAAGCGAGATACAACAGGCACAGTGTAGGAATGTCCCCACAAAGATTAAGAGTGGTATTGCCAAATCTAGAGCCCCCTGGTTATCTAGAAGGTTACAGGGTAAGTTAAAGCAGAAAAAGAAAGCTTATGACTATCACAAATATCTTAATACTTTAGAAAGCCTAGAGGAGTATAGAAAGTACAGGGGTGAAGCAAAAATAGAAATTAGAAAAGCAAAGAGAGGGCATGAAAAATTATTGGCAGGTAAAATCAAGGAAAACCCGAAGATGTTTGATCAGTATATTAAGAACAAGAGGATAACTAAGGAATGGGTTGGACCTATCAGAGATGTATAAGGGAACTTGTGTTTGCATGCAGAAGTTGTGGGCAGGGTTCCTAATGAGTTTTTTGTCTCTGTCTCACAAAGGAGAGGGTTGATGTAGACATTGTAGTTAGAGGGAGAGTGTGAAATATTAGATACGATAAGCATAATGAGAGAGGAAGTACAAAAGGGTCTGACATCCTTGAAAGTGGATAAATCACCGGGACCAGATGGATTGCATCCCAGGTTGTTAAAGGAAGCCAGGGAGGAAATAGCAGATGCACTGAGGATCATCTTCAAATCTTCACTAGATACGGGCGAGGTACCAGATGATTGGAGGTCTGCGAACATTGTACCATTGTTTAAAAAGGGGCTGAGGGAAAGGCCAAATAATTATAGGCCGGTCAGTCTGACCTCGGTGGGTAAATTGTTAGAATCAACTCTGAGGAACAGGGTAAACTACCACTTAGAAAGGTATGGATTAATCAGGGATAGTCAGCATGGATTTGTTAGGGGAAGGTCATGTCTCACTGACTTACTTGAGTTTTTTGAGGAAGTGACGGGGAGGATTGATGAGGGTAGTGCGGTGGATGTGGTCTACATGGATTTTAGTAAGGCATTTGACAAGGTTCTGCATGGCAGACTGATCAGTAAAATGGAAGCCCATGGGATACAGGGGAATGTAGCCATTTGGATCCAGAATTGGCTCAGGGACAGGAAACAAAGGGTAGTAGTCGATGGATGTTTTTGTGAATGGAAAGCTGTTTCCAGTGGTGTTCCACAGGGCTCAGTGTTGGGTCCCTTGCTGTTTGTGGTAAATATTAATGATTAGGACTTAAATATGGGAGGCATGATTGGGAAATTTGCTAATGACGCAAAAATTGGCCGTGTAGTTAATAGTGAAAGGGATGGCCGTAGACTCCAGAATGATACCAATGGTTTGGTTGAGTGAGCAGAAAAGTGGCAAATGGAATTCAATCCATAGAAGTGTGAGGTAATGCATTTGGGAGGGCAAATAAAGCGAGGGAATACACAATAAACGGGAGGATATTGAGAGGGGTAGGAGAAGTGAGAGAACTTGGAGTGCATGTCCACAGGCCCCCAAAGGTGAAGAAGGCATATGGATTGCTTTCCTTTATTGGCTGAGGTATAAGAATACAAAAACAGGGATGTGATGCTGGAACTGTATAAAAATTGCGTACAGTTCTGGTCACCACATTACAGAAAAGCCAAAATTGTTCTGGAGAGAGTACAGAGGAGATTTACAAGAATGTTGCCAGGGCTTGAAGGTTGCAGCTATGAGGAAAGACTGGATAGACTCGGGTTGTTTTCCCTGGAAGTAAAGAGGTTGAGGGGAGACTTAATTGAGGTGTACAAAATTATGAGGGGCCTAGATAAAGTGGACAGAATGGACCTGTTTCCCCTGGTGGGGTGGGGCGGTCAGTTACCAGGGGACACAGATTTAAGGTCATTGGTCGTAGGATTAGAGGGGACATGAGGAAAATCTTTTTCACCCAGAGGGTGGTGGGTGTCTGAAATTTGCTGCCAGGAATGCTGGTGGAGGCAGAAACCCTTACTTCTTTTCAAAGGTACCTGGACATGTACCTGAAGTGCTGTAACCTACAAGGCTATGGACCAGGTGCTGGTAGGTGGGATTAGATTGGGTAGCTAGTTTTGTCGACCGGCCTGGACACAATGGGCTGAATGGCCTCCTTCTGTGCCGTAATTGTTCTATGGCTCTATGGGTCCGCAAATCGTCAGAATGGTTACATCGTCACCAGAAATGCAATGCATATATATGCACTTAAGTGGGCCAAATCAAACCCTGAGTCCAGCAGAGATTTCAGAGCAACAGCTAGTTGGTATAGCCACTTAATGGAACAACAATGTCTAGTGTTGTGGCAGAAGATCAAGATTGCTCAGGGACTACCAAAAGATCTCAATGCCAAAATTACCAGTTTCCAGTAATTCATCAGACAGTGGCAAAAACACAAGTACCCATTCTGCCACATTGGCAACAAGGAAGAAACGCCCATGAATTTCTATATGCCCAGCAACCAAAGTGTGGAATGGAAAGGTTTGAAAACAGTTCTAGTGAAAACTACAGGATGTGAGAAGACAAGATTCACGGTGGCACTAGTCTGCATGGCCGATGGAACAAAATTGAAGCCTATAGTAATTTTCAAACGTAAAGCCATGCCGAGCATTCAGTTCCCTGCAGGAGGTTTTGTGTATGTCCATGACAATGGTTGAATGGATGAGGATGGAATGAAGTTATGGATTGATAATGTGTGGAATAGGCATCCCAGTGGCCTACATAAAGAATGCAGCTTATTACTGTGTGACTGTTCAGATCCCATATAACCAATGAGATCAAGAGGTGCCTGCGCAGAAATAACACCCACACTGCAGTTATACCCAGGGCTCTGATGTCTGTATTTCAATCTTTGGATGTGCGCCTTAACAAGCCATTCAAGGATCATGTTCACGCTGGATGGTTGACGGAGAAAAAACTTTCAAGAGGAGTGGAAATACACGCACTGGATCGCTTGATGTTTTGTGTGGTTTTGTCATCAAATCGTGGAATGCTATTGGTGCACAAACTGTCAGCTGATTGTTCAAAAATGCAGAATATCCAATTCAATGGATGGAGAGGAAGATGATTTGTTGGGGAGAAATGATTATGAAACTGAAAGTGCCACATCTAATCCAGAGTGGGATCCTTATGATGATGCCATAGCCAAAGTGACTCGCAATGCAGTTGATGAACTCTTTGTGTCTGATGCTGAAAGCAATGAATTTGATGGGTTTTTAAAACCTTGATTGTGGTTAAAGGTATCTTAGAAGAATTAATTTATTCAATACACTACACCACATTGATTTAATATGAATTACCTGGGTTTTTTTCACATTTCAAAATGGCGACCACCCACACCCACACCCACACCCACACTGGCGGATCACATTTTACACTCTGTATAATAAGTCGACCCCGTTTTTGGAATGATATTTGAAGGCTTCAAAGGTTGACTTACATGCTGCCATCTATGGTATCTTAATAAAGATTGTTCAGTGTCAAGTTTTATTTTGAACAGATTACACAAGTACACACCTCTTTAAAGATGCATTTCTTTTTAATATTTTTATAAAGTGAAGTTTAAAATTAAAAATACACTCTGAACCTAATTTATGTGCTATATATGTTTGATTGCAATTAAATCCATATATCAAAATGTGCTTGGTAATGTACCTTAGGAATTCACATTGAAATATTATCATTTGAATATTCCTGACAAGTGAATGCAATTTTACAGTAAACAAGTTATTTATTTAAAAGGAGCCAAGTGCATCAATAGCTAAGTAGTTTGGATTTTCCTGGCTTTTGTTACATTGCTGAAATTTCCATTTATTTCTCTTCGCTACTCAAGGTCCTATAGTTACCAACTCTGTTTTGCATGATTCCAGACTCTCTCTAACATATTCCAGATGGAGTTTTTCCCCCAAAGGGATGTTTTGCATATTTCTATCAGTCCTGAATAAAAAATATAAACTTGGATTACAGTACTAAAACCACTGCTATTCCAACAAATTCAGTGGAAGAATCGAGCAAAAATCAAAGGGCTGATGGTGCCAAATGGCACTATGGACAATTATTATTACTACATTGTTAAAAGTATGAAGATTATAATGTTAGATGTTTACCTTGCAAGTTTTGCTTGATTACCTTACTGGGATTTGGAAGCAATTTCAAAGGATTTTCACTCACTACAAGTGTTGCATCTGGTTATTCTTTGCTCTCATTAGATGAGCAATTTAGGTCCAAGAGTGCAAGTTATACCCTGCCTGTTGACAACAGTAGGCTCAATGAACCGAGTGGTCTTTTTTTGTTGCTTACTTTCTTAACTAAATACCTATCTCGCTTGTTATAGACCACCCTATACCTTCCTCCTCCTTCTCCCTGCATTCTCACTGGGTTTCAATCAAGGCTTATCACACCAACTTACACTCTAACTCGGTCTTTCTCAAAACTCTGTAACTACTTACCTTGCTTGAGTTTGCCTTCTTCCTACAACCCACAGGCTTTTGAAGCCCAAGCTTTTGCCCACTGACTTCAACTTTTCACTTTATCCTATGTTCTCTATTCTTTTGAAGCTTGTTGATATATTGTGCCAGGAGCTTGGTTTTTTGCCAGTTTTTTCCAATAATATAGCAAAAGATCTACAACAGATTTTACATAGAATTACGTAGAATGTACAGAACAGAAATGGGCCATTCAGCCCAACCTGTCCATCCTGGCATTTATGATCCACTTGAGCCTCCTCCCATCCTTTCTCGTCCAACTCCATCAGCATAACCCTTTATTCCCCAATACCTCATTTACTCATCAAACTTCCCCTTAAATGCAAATATACTATTCACCTCAACTGCTTCCTGTGGTAGCGAGTTCCACATTCTCGTCACTCAGTGAAGAGGTTTTCTTCTACGTTCCCTATTTGATTTCTTGGTGACTAGCTTATATTGATGGTCTTCAGTTTGGCTCTTTCCCACAAGTGGAAACGCTCTCTCTGTGTCTACTCTACCAAAGCCTTTCATAATTTTAAAGACCTCTATAAGATCACCTCTTTCAGAAGAGACCAGCCTGTTCATCATTTTCTGATATAACTGGGTCTGAGTTTTAACTTTTTTCACTTTTGACACTTTTCTCTCTTCACCCTCTAAAGATGTCAACTTATTACTGCAGACAGCTCCATGGGCATTTGGCACTCTCAGATCCTTTGTCTGTCTAAATATCTTTTATTTATCTGTGAGACTTGACAATGAGTGCCAATATGCTGTTTGACAATAAGAGCATCAAAGCTGAGTTTTGAAGTGTCCTCACCCAAAATCCAAATGTGCACTTCCAACAGGGATAACTAGATAGCAATCAGCAGCTGGGAGACTGGTTGATCCTCCCTTCTCTAACTCAGGGTACTAGCCACTTGTATTTATGCTACTGCTATTCCAGATGACATCTGGGGATTCAATTTTGTACCTTTTCTGGTCTGAATAGAGGCCATTAGGGAAGCTTACTAAGGTGCCAGTTTTACACAAGTTCATCGACCAATAAAATGCAATTCAAGTTTTTCTTTTAAAATGTCTGAAATTATATAGTACTTAAATAAGTCACTTTGCATTGAATTGTTTTGATATATTGCTCTGAATTATTTGAAGTGTAGTGATTTGTTATGTGAGCAAATGCAGCAAATTGTGCACAATAAGATCAGACTGCAATGAAATGAATGACCAGGTCATCTGCTTTCTGTTAGTATTGTACAAGAAAATAGTGTTGACCAGGACGCTAAAAGAACTACCTACCCCTTGAATAGAGCCATGGGATCTTTAATATCCACATGAACCACTGGAACAGACAGATGCAACCTCATCTTAAAGTTGGTATCTCTGACAATGCAGTACTCCTTCAGTACAGCACTGTAATATCAAACTAGATGATGTGACTAAGTATTGGAGTGAAAATTGAACCCACAAATTTCTGAATCAAAGGGGTTTATTACAACAGGTTCCCATGTATTGTATAAAATCATAGCATATGGATAATTCTGTGACGCGGGGGGTTAGTGTACCATCCACTGTACCAGTGATAATATGTTGATTTTTTCCTCGCCGTTTAGTTTCTTCCATCAGCCAGCTTGGGTTGGGGGACGGTGGTGGTGAGTGAAAGCTATGTACCTCTGTCTTCCAATCTTTTTGTCAAGACATAGTTCATCCTATATTGGCATCTAATAGAGAAGAAAGATAGTTAAAAGCCCAAGGGAAAACATGAACATTCAAAAAAGTACTTTAGACTTAATAGAATCCAGTGCTGTTTTCTGTATATGAGCGTAGGGACTTATTGTGTGAAGGTTTCTCTTGTAAATGGCCTGTGGGGGGAATAAAAGTGTTGTATAAATATTGCTTTACAACCAGTGAATTCCTTTTGAAGTATGGTCATGTTATGGCAGCCTTACAACAAGGTCCCACTAACAGCCAATGAATAAATGGCCAGGTAATCTGTTTTTGTTTTGGGTGGTGTTGGTTGAGGAAAGAATGTTGGTCAGGACAGCTGAAGAACTTCTGGCTTTCCTTTTAGTTATGCTACAGGACTTTTTTACAACCACACTTGGGGATTCGGTTTAACTTCTCTTCAGCACTCTAACAATGCAGCACTCCCTCAATACTGCACTGAAGTGTCAGCTTAGATTCTGTGATAAAGTCTGTGATGGGACTTGAACCTACTACTTTACAACTATCAACTGAGCCAAGCTGACGTTTAAGTAGCATGAGCAGTAGCGTTCTGAAATCATGCTTAGGGAACAATAGCTGGATAATGGCTTCCTTGACATTTATTGTAAGTAGTTGTATGATGCATTACAACAACACTTTGTTAACAGGAACTGAGAAATTATAGCCCTGATATTTATGGGCAGGCAGGAAGGATGCAAGGGAGGCTGATAATAGCTGAAGAACCTGGAAAGGCCAGGGTTGTGGAGGTTTTTCCAAATGTGAAGGCAGGACCTCAGTAACAACTTTATCTTCCATTTTCTGCCCGACAGCCAACCAAATGGATAGGCAGATCAGTGGGAAAACCAGTGACAGGAGGCTCCAACCAGGTACCCTTGGGGATGATCCCGGGCAATTTTCTTTTTGGGGTGGTGAGGGAGGATGATGGTGGAGAGGTGGGGAAGATCAGCATTTGATGCTTAAGGGTGGGGGTGGCTGGCTGTGATTGGGGTTGGTGAGAGAGGACATTGGGGCACTTGGGAGGGCACGGTGATTATGGCAGGCAGATGAGAGACTGTAATTTGCTAAGTGGATGCTGATGGCTTTTTTGAGAGGCCAGTGGATCACTTCTGCTCCTCCTAGCACACGAGAAGTGCTGCAAAGGGCACTTACCTGTTGCAGTTGGCGGCTCCCATCGTCCTTACACTGGGTTTCCCCAATGCATTTCATTGTGGAAGTATTTCAGAGATTAAATGAGGAAAACGTGGGAGAATGAACTTTGGAAAATTTAGGAAACTTTTTCATTATGTTAGTCTCTCATTTTACCTTTTTAAGGAGTTTAACTCACAGCATTGATGCTGGGTCTGTAAAATATTTATTTTGAAGTGCATATTTTGCCCAGTGCTTTACACTAATTTTCTGTATATTAGCTTTGTTCTGTTTGAGTGGCTTCCAATGTTTTTAGAGGTTATGTGGTAGCCTTTACTTGTTCTTGGGTGGGTTTTTTTTAATCATGAAATTTTGATAAGATTTTGGCATTGATTTTTCTTTACTTCTATCATCTCATAACAGTCCAGCACAATCAAGAGCTTTAAGATCACAGGAGAAGCCAAGGGGGATTAGTTGGTACAGTTGGTTAGACACTTGTTCTTCACCTCAGGGACATGGGTTGACTCCAGTCCAGGCTGATGAGATGAAAGTTTCCTCCATCTGCAGGCTGTAAAATTTCTATCTGGATTAAATTGGAGCAATCTCAATCCAGTGGCACTAAGGAAATATAGGGCTGGATTTAACAGCCGCCGCCCCCTCCCCCACCTCCAATTACGGGGGTCATGGTGGTGGGGGGAGGCTGTAAAATTCCTCCGGCAGAGGCCCACCACGGGCCTCAACACCGATAAGACCTGGATCGATATTGGCGGCGAGGCCTCACAGCAGCGGCCCCCTGCCGCTCGGCGACGGAAGGCAAATTTAAATATGCAAAATAATGTTAATGACAGAAATAATTAATTACTTACCTGCTCCCGCCATCCGTTCCGCAGCGATATTGCTGCCGGTGGCCAGCACTCCTGTGCCTTCGGATACCCGTCCAGGGATCCGATGTGGGACACTGGTGGGAGAGGGGAACAGGTAAGTAATTCAGTGCAGGATGGGGGTGGGGGGTTTGGTGAGTGGCATCAGAGTGATTTGATTGGTGTAGGGGATGGTGGGAAAGGGTAAAGGTTAACGTTTGTGAACTTTGGTGGGGGGAAGGAAGGTCAGGTGCGCAAGGTAAGTATTTTGTGGGGGGGGGTGCGGGTTGCTTGAGAGGGTAAGGAATGAATTGTATGGTTATTAGTGGGGTGGAAGAGGGGCTAGAAATATTAATTTCTTTGAATAAATTTTACATTACTATCTCTTTAAAAATTTTAATTAAATGGAAGGGATTGAAGCCCTTTGAAAATGGCGTCAGTTCCTGCGCAATGGCGCCTGACACTATTGCTGGGGACGGACAGCCCGACCCTCCACATCATCAGGGGTGGCGGTCTGCTTTGGCCATTTAAATGTTTAATATTGCAACGGCTGCGCAAAGTGCTACCCGCACGTGTGGGCCGCCATTGTTTATGGCCGCCATCGACATAAATTTCAGCCTATCGACTTGCTTAACTTTTATAGTGTAGATTAACAGAAATTGGCACATCGTATATATGAAAAATGCCATACAAGATCAAGCAAACCTTGAAATGGAAAGTAGTTCATTCCATTTCATTCTCTGGCACTAACCTCCCCACCTTTTTATGAGTACAAATATAAGCACATAAGACTAAATATACCCTGAGTTACAGAGGCATTGCAAGTCAGAGAAGGGAGTTCAGAATGATTATGCAGGAGTGATGGGAAAGAAATTCAGGTTCTGAACCTAAGTACTTTACATATTACCATACATCTGCTTATTGTGCATGCAAGCTCTTTTATATACTGTTTTGGTGTGCTGATAATCCATACCTTTTTTCTTCCCCCTTCACATCTGCGAGAAGAATAGTCTTCATCACTTTCACTACACCAGAAACAACAAATAACTACTTCAGAAAATACACCCAGCAAAAGTGTGAACTTTGTTTACATGATTCATGAAATGCGGCCAGTTCTGAATTATTGTGGCAGCAAACTCTTGCAGATAATTACTGGTCATCTGTTCTGAAAACCACATGGATGAACTGCTCTTTATTACATAATATTTCATAAAATCTAAGCTTAGAAACAGGCCATTCTGCTCAACTAGTTTATGCCAGTGTTTATACTCCACCTGAGCCTACTTCCACTCTAATAACCTCTAGGTTACTTATGTGTATTTTAAATAATAGTGGTCCTAGCAAGGATCCATGCAGGGCACTGCTTCCCACTTTCTGCTAGTCTGAGAAGCTTCCATTTATCCCTACCCTCTATATTGTGTTTTGTAGCCATATTTCAATTCCTGACTCCACATGCCTTGCCCTTTGTCATGAGTCTCTTATGTGTCAAGGAACACATTCATGGAGTGGGTGGAAATTCTACTCGGCCGGATCTGCCCCAAGAATGTTCAGGCTTACAAGCTGTATGTTTCAATAGGAAAGACACAATAAAGTCACTTGCTGGCATATTTAATTCTGAAATACTATATATGATCATTGTTGAAGGTGTTCACTCTTCTTCACATTGCTGAGACACTGTTAGAGTAATGGGCTGCTTTGGAAGTACCTATTAGAAAGAAAGACTTGCATTTATATAGTGCCTTACACGACTACCAGACATCTCGAAGTGTTTTACAGCCAATGAAGTACTTTTTGAAGTATAGTCACTGTTGTAATGCAGGAAATTCAGCAGTTTGTGCACAACAAACTCCCCCAAGCAGCAATGTGATAATGACCAGATAATCTGATTTTGTGATGTTGATTGAGGGATAAATATTAACTAGGACACTAGGGATAACTCCCCTGCTCTTCTTCGAAATAGTGCTATGGGATCTTTTACATCCACCTGAGCAAACAGATGGGGCATTGGTTTAACATCTCATCCAAAAGACAACATCTCTGACAGTGTAGCACTCCCTCAGAACTGTACTGTCAGCCTTAATTTTTGTGCTCAAGCCCTGGAGTGGGACTTGAACGCACAACCTTGTAACTCAGAAGCAAGGGTGCTACCAATTGAGCTACAATTGGTAATCTTGAAAGCAGTAATCTAAAAATTGGCATTTGAAATGCTCTGTGGCCTGTAGAATGAAGCTCAACTAATGTGCAGCAACCTGTCGTATAGGTTTACCTAACCTCACATCTTTAAAAAGTTGTTGTCAATATAACAGGTAAAAGTTTACATATGTTCTGAATTAAACTGGTCTTGGTAAAGACTAATTTACTGGTACATAAATTGGAGAAAATAGAGATGGGGAGACTTTTCACATTTCTGTCCTTGGTTCAAATTTCTGGATCAAAACAACTTTGTAGATAAAAGAAAGGTAATGTTCAAAGCCAATGCTTGAGCTGTAGAAGCAGTTTATCCTAGGAAAAGAAGTATGTCTAATTATTGGCTCTGGCTGATAGATTTACTGAAAAAAATCGGCAGCATAAGGAAGCAACTAAAGGATGAAAATGTCGAATCTGAACTGTTGACAGTTCCGGAGGAAAAGATTGAATTCCTTATTGGCAAGTGCTGGCATTACATAAGCATTATGAAACATCTTTTTAAAAAAAAAGTACGCATGCTTAGATTCCCACAGTTGTACATTTCGGCAGTGCTAGTTCCGTCCCATGGAAAAATGGAATGATTGTGCATTGGACAGACCAAAGTCTGGTTGCTTGAAAATTGAGACTTCAAATAATATATCATGTGGGAAATTTAGTAAGAGTGAAGATTACTGCATCTGGCTCATGCCTTCAAAGGTTATGTTCTACTTGTGACATTTGAGAAGTCTGATATTCACCCATTCTAACATCACCATAAGCATAAAACTGACAGCATTGAATAAAATACATTTTTGGTGCACACTTAAATTTAACTTTTATTATTTAGTAAGATATCATCCATTCCATGATTTCCATGGTTTTGCTGACACACACAGGAACAATTTGTTTATTCTCAGAGCACTGGTGGGGCCTTGCCATGAACCAAGGAGCAGCAGACCCAGAAGAAACTCAGAAAGATAATGCATTAATATTTTAAGGTTTCTGGTGGACCTGGAGGAGTAGAAGTCCTCCTCTGGGCCCATAAAGAAACCTTGGACCTCCTGTACCCCTAGCCTCCCCCCTCCTACCCCAACTGGATCCTCTCCTCCCCCACAACTGCCAGAAACCGTTACCACAGTTTCACCAATGGCAGACTCCGGCTGCAATTGTCTCACCTCTGCCCTCCTCATTCCTGGTGGGTTCAGGTGGCAGTCGGACCTGGACTATGTTAATGAGACTCTGGTGTTAAAATGTCTTGGGCCTCATGTCGGCGAGTACTGCTGCAAACCTGCTGGATGTCCCGCTGGCCCTACGCTGACCTCTCACCCTCAGTTAAGGTCCGTGTTTAAGAATTCAGTCACTTGCCCAATTTTAGGTAGTCTAGAATTTGATGATAGGAATCAAAATTAATAAAATAATTAGTCCCTTGATCACCAATGTTTGATTATATTCCTGAAAAGTGTCAGAACATGTTAATACAATTGACATATAATCTATGTGCCCACTTTCTGCACTAGCTCATGAAAGGTTAGACCCAGGCCCAACATGGCTCTGTTAATTTACAACCACAGAAGTTCTCAGTACAGAGGAGGCCATTCAGCCCTTTGTGCCTCTGCTGGCTCTTTACTAGAGCAATTCAAAATTAATACTACTGCTCTCCTCTCTGTCCATAACCCCATATTTTCCTCTGGTTCAAATACTTACCTAATCTTCCATTAAACATTTAAATATGGTGCACTACTCCAGAAAAATTGGCAGGAGGACAAGGAAAGGTTAGACTCAGACCAAAGAAGTTGCATCATTCCAAGCAGAAGGGCCACCTGCGCATCAACACGAGCAGAATTTCTCACCCACAGCTGTTACAAAAATTTCTAAATTCACTTGTAACAGCCCTTCAAAACACTCCCACAGGGGATGCTGAGACCAAGTGGGCCCACATCAGAGACGCCATCTATGAGTCAGCTTTGACCACCTACGGCAAAAGTGCGAAGAGAAATGCAGACTGGTTTCAATCTCATAATGAAGAGCTGGAACCTGTCATAGCCGCTAAGCGCATTGCACTGTTGAACTACAAGAAAGCCCCCAGCGATTTAACATCCGCAGCACTTAAAGCAGCCAGAAGTACTGCACAAAGAACAGCTAGGCGTTGCGCAAACGACTACTGGCAACACCTATGCAGTCATATTCAGCTGGCCTCAGACACTGGAAACATCAGAGGAATGTATGATGGCATGAAGAGAGCTCTTGGGCCAACCATCAAGAAGATCGCCCCCCTCAAATCTAAATCGGGGGACATAATCACTGACCAACGCAAACAGATGGACCGCTGGGTTGAGCACTACCTAGAACTGTACTCCAGGGAGAATGCTGTCACTGAGACTGCCCTCAATGCAGCCCAGCCTCTACCAGTCATGGATGAGCTGGACATACAGCCAACCAAATCGGAACTCAGTGATGCCATTGATTCCCTAGCCAGCGGAAAAGCCCCTGGGAAGGACAGCATGACCCCTGAAATAATCAAGAGTGCCAAGCCTGCTATACTCTCAGCACTACATGAACTGCTATGCCTGTGCTGGGACGAGGGAGCAGTACCCCAGGACATGCGCGATGCCAACATCATCACCCTCTATAAAAACAAAGGTGACCGCGGTGACTGCAACAACTACCGTGGAATCTCCCTGCTCAGCATAGTGGGGAAAGTCTTTGCTCGAGTCGCTCTGAACAGGCTCCAGAAGCTGGCCGAGCGCGTCTACCCTGAGGCACAGTGTGGCTTTCGTGCAGAGAGATCAACCATTGACATGCTGTTCTCCCTTCGTCAGATACAGGAGAAATGCCGTGAACAACAGATGCCCCTCTACATTGCTTTCATTGATCTCACCAAAGCCTTTGACCTCGTCAGCAGACGTGGTCTCTTCAGACTACTAGAAAAGATCAGATGTCCACCAAAGCTACTAAGTATCATCACCTCATTCCATGACAATATGAAAGGCACAATTCAACATGGTGGCTCCTCATCAGAGCCCTTTCCTATCCTGAGTGGTGTGAAACAGGGCTGTGTTCTCGCACCCACACTTTTTGGGATTTTCTTCTCCCTGCTGCTTTCACATGCGTTCAAATCCTCTGAAGGAGGAATTTTCCTCCACACAAGATCAGGGGGCAGGTTGTTCAACCTTGTCCGTCTAAGAGCGAAGTCCAAAGTACGGAAAGTCCTCATCAGAGAACTCCTCTTTGCTGACGATGCTGCTTTAACATCTCACACTGAAGAGTGCCTGCAGAGTCTCATCGACAGGTTTGCGTCTGCCTGCAATGAATTTGGCCTAACCATCAGCCTCAAGAAAACGAACATCATGGGGCAGGATGTCAGAAATGCTCCATCCATCAATATTGGCGACCACGCTCTGGAAGTGGTTCAAGAGTTCACCTACCTAGGCTCAACTATCACCAGTAACCTGTCTCTAGATGCAGAAATCAACAAGCGCATGGGTAAGGCTTCCACTGCTATGTCCAGACTGGCCAAGAGAGTGTGGGAAAATGGCGCACTGACACGGAACACAAAAGTCCGAGTGTATCAGGCCTGTGTCCTCAATACCTTGCTCTACGGCAGCGAGGCCTGGACAACGTATGCCAGCCAAGAGCGACGTCTCAATTCATTCCATCTTCGCTGCCTTCGGAGAATACTTGGCATCAGGTGGCAGGACTATATCTCCAACACAGAAGTCCTTGAAGCGGCCAACACCCCCAGCTTATACACACTACTGAGTCAGCGGCGCTTGAGATGGCTTGGCCATGTGAGCCGCATGGAAGATGGCAGGATCCCCAAAGACACATTGTACAGCGAGCTCGCCACTGGTATCAGACCCACCGGCCGTCCATGTCTCCGCTATAAAGACGTCTGCAAACGTGACATGAAATCGTGTGATATTGATCACAAGTCGTGGGAGTCAGTTGCCAGCATTCGCCAGAGCTGGCGGGCAGCCATAAAGACAGGGCTAAATTGTGGCGAGTCGAAGAGACTTAGTAGTTGGCAGGAAAAAAGACAGAGGCGCAAGGGGAGAGCCAACTGTGCAACAGCCCCGACAAACAAATTTCTCTGCAGCACCTGTGGAAGAGCCTGTCACTCCAGAATTGGCCTTTATAGCCACTCCAGGCGCTGCTTCACAAACCACTGACCACCTCCAGGCGCGTATCCATTGTCTCTCGAGATAAGGAGGCCCAAAAGAAAAAGAAAAAAACTCCAGAAACTTTGGCAGGAGGACAAGGAAAGATTGATTTCACCTATACAACTTTTGGATTGATGCTAGGATGTTCTTCTTCACACAAAATGTGATCAACATCTGAAATGGACATCTGGCTAGGGCAGTGGAGGCAAAAATCATGGAATGATTTAAGAAACGGCCATATGTTATGACTGGAGGGGATGGGGTGGAGGATTCTATCTGAACAGGCAAGGATGAGTTCAATAGGCTTCCTCATCCATTTCCATCCCGGAAGTTACATGAAAGAATCTGAAGATTGCATATGTACAGTTTCAACTCATTGAGAGGTAGTATAATTGCATTTTAGGTGAAAGAGATTACAAGTTAGTTATCAGCTGAATTACATTACGTGGGAGCTACTATAGTTTGTGTTCCAGCAGAACTAATGAACGCTATGTGCAGAAAATCACAGTTCACTTCCCTGCCAGGTTAAGATAGACTATTGGAGAAAACAGCCCTTGCAAAGTGAAAATGGGGAACAGAGTCAAAGATAAGCTTATTGGTCATAGTAGAAAACCGAAGTAGAAAATCAAAGGTAATGAGAAAGTTTGGTGGTTTTGTTAGGGAAGGTTTTGTGATGAAATACAACTTTCATTCCATCTGCAATAAAAGAAGCCAAACAGATCTCTTATTTGTTTCAGTTTTATATGTAAAAGTCGTGCAAGCTTGGGAAATGAATGGGAAATCTAATAATGTAGAAAAATCGTATATGAATTGTTTCTTACACTCTGCAATGATTACCAGAATTACAGTAAAAGGCCAAAGGTGGTTTGTTTGACATACAAAAACACGGTTTGGTCGGAAAATGATTTGTCTTACGTCAAATGCTGGGAAAAAGTCATACCCATGATATGTTTCACTAAATCAGAATTCTAACTGGGTTTATACTTGGAAACATTTCTGTCTGTTAATTTTCCTGGTGGTTTTCCTCTAAACATTAGTCTCTGGTTACTCCAAAGAAGTCTTTCAGTGCTTAAAGATTGCATGCAGATTGCTTAATACTGTTTTAATAAGAGTGAGTCCGGTTTTTTAAAGTCTACTTTAAACTGCAATAAAATTCACTTTTATGTTTGTTTCACAAGCGAAGCATAAACGGAATTGACTTCAGTACTTGAACTGTTCTACAGCTGCAAATGAAAATGTTCACATAAATTATTTTTAAATAACGGTTGAGAGTCCAAAAATATCACAATTTGGTGGCACTTCAATGAGGAATGGATCAGATATCAAAATACACTGGGATCAATATTCACTTCTATTACCTGATGTTGATGAGACAGTGGCAGCCTCAAAATGGAGTCGGTAACCTCACTCTCCCATTGACACTGGCGAAGCGGGTGGTGACATTTTGAAGAAGGCACACTGCTGGGCGCCCAAGCCTGTTCTCAGACCCTGAATGCCATTTTAATTCAGAATTGGTTGCAATGTGTTTGGTGCACGTTTCAAAATGTTGAACGGGTGATGGAGCTGAAGAAGTCCAGCCAAGGTAAGATTGGAATTATTTTTGTAGGGCCTGGAAGAGCACTTCTGCTTCTCAGGGCCCTACAAAAATAACTTGGGCTGCTGCCGCCCTAGGACACCCCCGGTCTGCAGTCATGACTTCCCCCAGCCCCACACTTACCAAAGGGGCTTGATATTGAGAGGCCTCAATCTGCCGAGCTGCATCGGGATGCCCATTTGGGATCCTGCAGCTCGCCATCCTGATAATGAGGCGACTTGCCTGAGTATTACAGCCAACCCATCGTTGCAGATACAGCGATCAGCGTTGTGCAAAAGTGAAAAATTGACTCCTGTGTGATTCCTTGATTAATTTTGATGGGTAAGTTTAAAATTTAATTTGAATAACCAGCTCCATGCTCAAGATTGGTTTCCCAAGCTGTGCCCCTTAAAAATGTCACTCCACCTTGTTGGAGGCAATATCAAGGTATTGGCCTCCAATCTACTGCTCATATGCCATTAATTTCTGTCTGCTTTGGTGGAAGATCCTCAGAAACCCTGGAGAAATGGCATAACTGGCAAATACATCATTTCTCTGGCGTTTCTGCAGACCTTCCACCAAAGGTACAACAGATGATCGGGAGAACTCTCATGGAAATTCAAAACCCATGACGTTTACCAGGGCTAAGAATATTCCGAGACATTTCATCTAATATCTTTGTGTATTTTCTCATTCAAGACGCTGCCACCTCTCGGTAATGTCATACCAATGATGTTGCAGTGTCCAAAATCCAACAATGCGCAGCTTCAAAATGCTTGGACACAGGATCCAGACAAATAAGAGTGAGGACTTCAGAGAGCTTACAGCGGTGCAACTGTCTGTCTTATAACAGATCAGATGCCACTGCCTGGACTCTACGGTGACATGAATGCAGAAACACAGGAATATGTGGCTTGCTGTTAAGTTACCACTAGCAACTGCTTTAAACAGATGACAAGAGAATCCACCACCCCCCCCCACCCCACCCCCACAAATGGAATAGGCAAGGCAGAGGCTGCACCCCATCACTGTAGAATGTTTGACATGGCACATGCAGGATTGCTTTCTTGACAGGTAAAGAGATTAGAGGACATAGAGAAAAAGAACAGAAATCTAAACTTAAGAGTCCTGTCATAGCTAACAAAATGGTGCAGCACACTTGAATTGTCTAACTATCTTTCTCTAACTAAATAATACAAGACATGGATTGCTGACTTCAGGTATTATAATATAATTTTTTGAACAATGGTTGAGCTCCATATATTACATTTTCCTGTGTCATGCTTGGAAGGAGCTGTGTTGAAATAAACAATTAATTGGATGAATTATGAAAGTAAGTCAACTGTTCAACTGAACCACAAGAACATGGACACTTGTACCACAGACAAAATGGAGTAGCAGTCGGGTGAAAGGAGCACATTGCATATTAATGACTCCTATCTACATGAATGAACTAACAAAAGATTCACAGCCCAAACCAAAATGAATAGTACTAAAGTAGCGCCATTATAGCAGAATGGTCCCCATTCAGGCATCAATAGATAGCCATGGTTTCCATACCCTGGTCCATTGTGTAGTCATACCAGAGGAGAGGGCCATGTGTCACCTGTGTCAAAGTCAAATGTGATGGATTTTTACCTTAAAAGGTAACCCTCTGGAGAGAGAGAGAGAGAGACAAACCAAGACCACAGAAAGCCACTTTCCAGCCAGAAGCAGTGACAGAGATCCAGCCAAGAAAGAAGAACCCTGCTGAACAACAACTTGAACAGCCATGACAGCAGAGACATTACAAAGTGACTTTGAGAATTTCTACCTGTGAAGGTAACAACATTAACACCAGCTTGGTGCTGAGTTGTAAACACTAGAACTCTACAACATCTCCATAAGTTCAAGACTACAAACAACCAGGCCTGCACTTTTAAAAAGACTTTTCGCCTGAGAAGATTCAACAGTTTTCTGTAAACCACCAAACTCTTACACCACCTTAGACTTTGATTGCATCCTACCCTTTTCCTTCTATCTATCTATTCTTGTGTGTGTATGGGTGAGGTTGCGACCATTTCAGCAATAATTTAAAAATAAATAGTTATTTTTTTTAACCTATGAGAAAACTTGTCATTTGTCTGTTTATTTGACCCTAAAAGCACTAAGGAGCAAATGCACCATTTTTAACAAAACACGATTGTAGTCAGTTGGGAGGTGAAAAGTGGATGCCACCCACAGCACTTACCACCTGCTCATACCACCTGCCTTATGCACTGATTTATGATGTATTGTGTGTGAGCAAGTTTGGTGAGAGTTTTCAGGTGAATTTGAAGTTTCCCTAGTATCAAGTACTGATGTGCATGCTGTAGCTCTACAGTAGTATAATGTATATGTAAACTATACTAAAATGTAATTATACGTAATTGTAAGCAAATGTTCTTGTTTTAATTCCAAAGATAGTGCCAATGCCTTCTACAGATGTTTCTTCTTTGGCCTCCTTGTTTCGAGAGACAATGGGTAAGCACCTAGAGGTGATCAGTGGTTTGTGGAGCAGTGCCTGGAGTGGCTATAAAGGCCAATGCTAAAGTGGCAGACTCTTCCAAAGGCGCTGCAGAAAAAATTGGTTGTCGGGGCTGTTACACAGTTGGCTCTCCCCTTGCGCTTCTGTCTGTTTTCCTGCCAACTGCTAAGTCTCTTCGACTCACCACTCTTTAGCCCCGCCTTTATGGTTGCCCGCCAGCTCTGGCAATCACTGGCAACTGACTCCCATGACTTGTGGACAATGTCACAGGACTTCATGTCGCATTTGCAGATGTCTTTAAAGCGGAGACATGGATGTCCGGTGGGTCTGATACCAGTGACGAGCACGCTGTACAATGCGTCCTTGGGGATCCTGCCATCTTCCATGCAGCTCACATGGCCAAGCCATCTCAGGCACCGCTGGCTTAGTAGGGTGTATATGCTGGGGATGTTGGCTGCCTCAAGGAACTGCGTTGGACATACGGTCCTGCCACCTGATGCCAAGGATTCTCCAGAGGCAGGGAAGATGGAATGAGTTGAGACGTCGCTCTTGGCTGACATATTTTGTCCAGGCCTCGCTGCCGTAGAGCAAGGTACTGAGGACACAGGCTTGAAACACTCAGACTTTTGTGTTCCGTGTCAGTGCGCCATTTTCCCACACCTTCTTGGCCAGTCTGGACATAGCAGCAGATGCCTTTCCCATGCGCTTGTTGATTTCTGCATCGAAAGACAGGTTGCTGGTGATAGTTGAGCCTAGGTAGGTGAACTCTTGAACCACTTCCAGAGCATGATCGCCGATATTGATGGATGGAGCATTTCTGACGTCCTGACCCATTATGTTTGTTTTCTTGAGGCTGATGGTTAGGCCAAATTCATTGCAGGCAGCCGCAATCCTGTCGATGAGTCTCTGCAGACACTCTTCTGTGTGGGATGTTAATGCAGCATTGTCAGCAAAGAGGAGTTCCCTGATGACGACTTCCCGTACTTTGGTCTTCGCTCTAAGAGGGGCAAGCTTGAACAACCTGCCACCTGATCTTGTGTGGAGGAAAATTCCTTCTTCTGAAGACTTGCACATGTGAGAGCAGCAGGGAGAAGAAGATCCCAAACAGGGTA